>NC_045498.1:3257655-3569738 GCF_009650955.1 Corvus moneduloides
AACACTGTGGCCAAACATCACCATAATGTACACGATAGTGTGTTCTTATCTGAAGAGAGAATGGCGGAGATAACGCAGCATCTCTAACAGTGATTGGCTTCCAGAGAATATGGAACACATGGTATTGGTTATACCAATACCATGGGTATACCCTGGGTAGAGACAGGATGTGGTAGTTGTACCAGGATCAGTAGCTAAAATGAAAGTGTAGCATAAAATTAAGTTCTTGTAATGGAGATACACAGGTTGAGGCTTTCTCCTACTATGTGCTTAGCAGTTGTATTGATATGTGAGGCACAAGCTTCCCATTCCATCTTCCTTACAGGGTGCTTTGGTAAACATTCATTTCTTCCAGGTTTATATTGTCATGGGAAAGTTTTCTAAGTTCTCTTGTGGCAGTGTGGATTCTGTGTGCTATGAATTACACCCATGAGCTGAGCGGATTAGAAAATTGGCTGCCCCTTCACAGAGCCAAAGGCATGCAGGAAAGTATTAATATTCTTAGTCTCTTCTTTCCTCTTCTTCCTTCCGAATTCATACCTGTCCTCACTGAGGAGCAGCTGAGAACAGTCTGGCCCAGACCAATGATTCCAGTTAAGTACATGTAATGCCACTAGCACCTACACCAGTGAAATTCCCCTCTCCCTCTTTCTGCAGAGCACTCCTCCTGCACAGGGCCCATGACTCTGTTACGTTGTAGCAGCAGCAGCCACTTAGCACAGGCAATTGAAGTATTTCTCACCTGCCCAGCCTGCCTGAGTGTCCTAGGCTTGCCTGTGGGATATGAACTCGTGTCTCCAGATCTCCTTGTCATTCACATGCTTCCTTAAGGCTTGCTTTTGTATTAAAGTGCCTGAATCTGGTCTCAGGATTCATAAAGGCAGCATGTCACTGGTGATTACTAATAGCAATTACTGCAAATTAGGATATACACCCACATGACATCCAGCAATATAGGCTGAAGCAGATTAACGATTAAAACAGTAATTTGACAAGGAAATAACAGTCACCCCATCCTTTCAGTACATAACTGTGTCTGGTTGCTGCACTTTAGAACAACTGCCCAAAAATCTCCCTGTTTTGGTCATTTATACTTGGACATGGTTTTGAGAAGCCACAACTTATTTAGCCCCCCTTTTCTGTGAATGAGTAGTTAAAAATTGTTTCTTCCGATATTCATTATTTTGCACTTGTCTATACTAGTAGGTAATGGAATTGTGTTGCAGAAGACTCACAGCTGGATATGACAGCCAGAACCAGATGTTCACACAACAGGCCAGACACAGCTGGTTCTCTGTAGCTGGCAAGGGATGTAGAACAAGTAAGTGCAGAGACAGCAAGCCTGAAAAAAATCTAAGGTAATCAAGCTGAATATGCCTGGAGTTTTAGGCCATCTGGAAGATTTCCAGAAGGCTATTTATTCTGATGTCTACACCTGCTGAATGGGAATGCTTTGTATGAACTCAGAGCTTGAAGTAATAGTGTCTCTCTCCCTTTTTCAGCACTCCACTCCCTCTAGGCAGTGTTTCTTGCTTGATAAATTGTGCTTTACAACTTAGGT
Organism: Corvus moneduloides; assembly: GCF_009650955.1. NCBI lineage: Eukaryota > Metazoa > Chordata > Aves > Passeriformes > Corvidae > Corvus > Corvus moneduloides. The sequence goes on from NC_045498.1 coordinate 3,259,217, forward strand.
TTGATTAAAAAAAAAAAAAAACCAAACCTTAAACTTATTTCCTGGCTATTGATGAGCATAGAAGGAAAGTAGCAACACTGGAGAACAGAAAGGGAGCACAGTGTCACAGATTGCCCCTTGGAGAGTTAAAGTCTATAGGGAGTGCAATCTGCTAGATAGGTTGAGAGCCACTGGAAAGATTTTCTTTGTCCATTTATAGTGAACTGGGAGAGAAATTCCCACAAGCACTTTTACTTATGGTTGTATGCACACTCACCTTTCTGTGCTCAGTGAAACAGATTGATCCAACAATGCCCCATCTGGCTCAGCCCTGCTGGCTGCAGTCTTCTCTTCACAGCCAAGCAGCACCTGCTTTGCTGTCAACATGAAAGCTCTTGGGACTTCCATTTTACAAAAAATTTTGGTGTTGATAGTGGTGATGAGCATGTTCCTACGGTGATGAACATTTGACTATGATGATTTCTCAGTGTCAAGGGAGGATTTTTGGATAAACAAGACCAGGAAGATCAGACATAGAAAGACCACTATTTTGAAGTTGCTGACAGGGTAGAGGCCTCTTTGAAGACACTGGTTTCCCCAAGCCTCTGTGCCTCTGTAAAGAAATGAGAGCACCTCACATGTGAGACACCAGTTACCTTAAGGAATGATGTCCACTGCTGCAATAGTAAGCTCTTATAAACACACAAAAATCTGTCTTTTCTTGTATTTGGTTTTTATCAATATTTTCCTGATCATTGTACTGATGCATTCAGTATAATTCAGTATAATTCTCTGAGAAACGTCGGGCTCTCACACTCTCCTCAGCAAGCAGCAACACAGATTTTGCCACCTCCCCACCTCAGTGTGTGCTGAGCAGTAACCATGCTATAGCTGACATGCAGCATATGCAGCTGCACTGGTGATGATTGTGCCCATTCCTGGTTCTCAGATGCAGAAAATGATCATTTCTTTTTTTTGTTCATGCATGTGATAGTTCTTCCAGTGTTATTACTGTTCTGAACCAGTTTTGGTGGGACTAGAGTTAATTTTCTTCATTGTAGCTCACATGGTGCTGCCTTTTGCAGTTGAGAGGAAAAGAGTGCTGATAACACACTGATGTTTTAGTTATTGCCAAACATTGCTTACACAGCATCAAGGCCTTTTCTGCCTCTCAAACTGCTCCTTCCCTGTGAGGAGGCTGGAGGTGAAGGAGAAGCTGAGAAGGACACAGCTGACCCTGACTGATCAAAGAGATATTCCACAATATATGACATCATGCTCTGCAGTAAAAGCTGTGGGGAGGAAGGAAGAAGGGGGGACATTCAGAGAAATGGTGTTTGCGTTCCCAAGTCACTATTAGGTGTGCCAGAGCACTGCTGTCCTGGCGATTGCAAATACCTGCCTGCCCATGGAAAGTGGGGAATGAATTCCTTGTTTTGTTTTGTTTGCACATACACTTCTTGCTTTACCTCTTAAACTATCGTTATCTCAACACCTGAGTTTTCACATTTTTCCTCTTCTGGATTGTTTCCCCCATCTCACTGTGGCAAAGTGAGTAAGCTGCAGCATGATGCTGAGCCGCCTGCCAAGGGTGAACCACAACATGTCCCAAAGGCATGATCAGTTCAGCAGGTTCTCTGTAAATGCACCATAGTTCTCTCTCAATTTCCCCGCCTTTGCTGAAGGATACACTGGACTTCCTAAAATTCTTATGGAATATTTGTTCCTTAACCTGACCCAGATAACTGATGTGTTATGCTATGATGCTTTGCCAGAAAGAAGTTACAGTTTTTCTTTGATTATTTGTTTGGTTTCCATTAGCAGAGAGGTGAACTACAGAGAGTACTCAAGCTGATACCTTTGAAGGACATGAGATTTAAAAACAAACAAAAGATTTACTGTGTGTTATAAGCAATAATCAATAATTTAAACCTTGTTAAAACATTGTTGAAGAGTATTTCAAAAGGAAAGTAGTTATACTGCATTTCATGCTTAATTCAATGTCAATTAGCTGATTGTTAACTTCCCTCCAGCTAAAATCTTGTTCAGCACAGAGAAGAGAAATCAAAAGCATTCTAGCTTTAACAAGCCTAGTGTTTCAATCATTCATCTCTGCCCGCAGGCTCAAAATCAATGTCAACAGACGTTTCATTGCAATTTTATCAGCCATTTCTTCATGTCACTGTTTTCTTGGTTGCCCTGATTGTCCCTAAAAACCGTTTGTGGGAATCAGAATTCATCTTGAGCAAAAAACCAAACAGACCACACTTACTCTTACCTAACCCATGGTAGGGTTCGCTTTCACCGAGATAGTACGAGGGCTGCTGTACGCCCGAACTCCCTAAACGGTTCAGTGCATTCGGTTGACCTGGAAGGGCAGCCGGGCGTCGGGGCCGGCCCTTCAGCACCGCGGACAGCGCCAGCAGCGACTCTGCCCGACCCGGCGCTGAGCGGCCCTTGAATAAGCCCTCCCCCTCCTCAGCCCTACCCCTCCTCAGCCCTCCTCCTCCTCAGCCCTTTCTTTCCTCAGCCTTTCTCCTCCTCAACCCTTCTGCTCCTCAGTCTTCCTCCTCCTCAGCCTTCCTCCACAGCTCTCCTCTTCCTCCGCCCTGATCCTTCTCAGACTTCCTCCTCCTCAGCCCTCCTCTGCCTCGGGTACCAGTCGAATTCACACACACCAGAATAGCTTTACGTGTGTGAACAACTCTTAAAAGACAAAGAAATTGAGGAGCTCTCAGGCACAGAAGTTTTTCTGCCTACATATGCTTGAATTGGCTGTAGAAAAATGTGTCAAAAAATAGCAGGTGACCGCATAAAATTTATAAAGCATCACAGGAATTCCTATTTGCTTCACAATGATATCACATCAATAAATTGTGAGATGCAGTTCTGTGAAAACCATCAAGAACAAGAGCTAGGCTGAAGGCTGAATTCAGATGCCAGTGGTGTTTCGGTCTTGTCAAGCTCTTACAGAAATTGAATTGATAAAACCAGGGTGTCTGATTGCTGCACTTACACCGCAAGCAATGTAGTAAGGTATGTTACACTCAGGAATGACACAGGAGTGGTATTTCATACTTCTTGCTGTTTTCAGACCTGGTCCATGGTGCTTTGGCTTCAGCTCACACTTTTGAAAGAACTGATTTGCTTTTGGTATCTGTGGTTTTCTGCCTACTTGCTTCAGGAACAGGGTGCACTAGCCCAGCATCCAGTGAGAAGAGTAGATCCACCATCATTACCCTTAACACCCAAATTGGTTCTTCAGCCATTATCCTCATTCACCTTGGACAAATAACTTAGTTAAATGATGTGATCTAAATGTCTTCACCAAGACTAAGAGAAACTTGGTATCTGTCCAGGCAGCATTTGATCAATGCTGTTTCTGAGCTAAATGGGAGACAAGCCAAAAAAATTAAAGTTATTTCCATGGCTCAGAGATGTTTGCAAGCACTGACACAATGCCCATGGATCAGATAGAAATTATAGAAGTTCATTCATTTAAATAATGATCAGGAGCTTCACTCTGTTCCTCCAGTTCGTGTCATGTTGTTGTGGAGGCATCTACAGACAGGCAGAATAAAGTACAGGTTGTGACAAGCCCACGCTGTTTACCACATGTGGCTGAAGACCTGAATTCTACAGCTGATCTTCTGATAGTTTCAAGCATATTTGCCTTATGAGTTAATACTAAATTTCTGTTTCTGTTTTCCCAATTTTACTGCAGGTTTGATGACTACTTTTGTGACACTTCTGTTTCAACAGATGTGTTTTTTCTCTTCATGAAACAATGATATTCACTAGGTAATTTTACAAACATTCCTTCACTGGAATGGTATTACACCTTAGCTTGTTCCTGGGAGCATGTGAATCCTCTTTTAGTTTTTCTCATTTTTGTTTTCCAGTGCAGCATCTCATTTCAAACTGTGACTGCATGTTCTTTGTCAGGAGCTGCTTCTGGTGTTGACAGAATCATGTAGAACCTAGCAGGATGGGAAATGGATGGCTGAGGCTGACAAGTGCCACCGGAACACCAACAATACCAGTGATGTTACACAAGGTTGATTGTCAGAGTTCCAGTTCTCCTTGATTCTGTCTCAGAAACAGCTAAAATCAAGGCTTTTTGTAAGAAGTTGTGTTAAGAGAAAGCTGAAAGTGCAACACTAACTACTAACAAAACTACTCCAAAATTCAAAAATGTTTTTCTTCAGGAAGATCCCAATTTTGCTGTCACCAGTGGAACCAGCAGTTTACTCTGAACTTGATACTGCATCGATCTCTCTGTAGGCACATATCTGTGCCCTCATGCAGAGACATCAAAATGAGTATTTGTTTTTCTAGTATAAACTTTTAAAAGAAAGAACCAGTCCCCTGTGAAGAGGCATTCATATGAGCTGGCAAGAGCCATCCTCTCTTTTCAGGTTCCAGGAAGTGGTGATTACAGTGCAAGAAGGTGAGCCTTGTTTCCAAGACCTTTTTCTCTTGGGGCTGCAGGAACAACAGCCAACTTTTTTTTTAGTCTAAATTAGCTGAGGATAAAGGAAAAGAAACACTCTGGGGAAAATTCTGAGAGAAACATAAAGGGGGAGAGAAAAAATCTTCATCTGAAAAAACCAAACTTTTTAGAATAGAATAGATTTTTCAATTTCTGAAACTTTTAGGCTTTAAAAAAAGTGTCTTTTCCTATTCAGAAAATTGGTTTCACTTTCATGCAGTGAACAGAGTTCTGTTTCTAACGATGGAAGAACTTGAGTGTAGCTGCTGAGTAGCTGAACTGGGGATCCGACTACCAATGTGTCACCAGCTAAATGCGATCTGAGATGCAGTTTGCTTTTCTGTATCTCAGATCTCAGGGCTAAACCACAAACTGTACATGACACAACTAAATTAATATTTAAAAATAATTACTTGCTGCCTGAAGGTAAACAGAAAAAGGATAAATAATTGATAGCACTGGGACTGCCACACTGTAACTCTGCTGAGCGTTTATGATGTGCTGTGAAGGTTCAAAGGGATTGCTCATCTGATGCCTCTGAAGAAGGGTTTTTGCTAATCATTCCAGGGCTTGTTTTGTCAGCCAGCAATGTTTTCAGAGTTTGAAGCCCCAGAATAGAATGCCAGCTTAATTTAGGTGAATCTCTAGTTTAATTTACTAACTTTCATTCCAAGATTTGCATTGTAAATGATAAGGTGATTTTCATATAATTTTTTTTTTAATTTTTTTTTTTAGCCCATCAACATCTGAAGGGAAATTTTATGTGGTCTGCTGCCAAGAATGTAGAGTAGCTTGCATTTAAGGAGTTCTTAAATAACATGCCACCCTATGACAATACCTGTCTGCAGAGCCTGGTGATGCCTTGAGAGTTGGTAGCTCTTCTCTTTTCAGTGGTAAATATCTGTCCTCTTACAGCCCAACATGAGAATAATCAGTATTCAAAGTGGCAGATGACTGTTAAGAAAGGTCAGTGATTTCAAACTGATCAATTTTCTCCCTCAGTCAGAAAACTTCTCACACTGATTATTATGATTAGTTTTATTATTATTATATGTGCTGTCTCCACAAAGGACATCACTGTTTTTTGATGTTAAAGGAAAGCCTAAGCAAATACACCGGTAGTGTGTATGGGGAGTCAATAGTTACAGGTCTACAGTATATTTAGATAGAGTGCCATGCACCTCTATGGGGAAACGATCATTAGGTGAAACTTCAAAAAGAGAACAAAACTGTGATCAATGCCAGCTGGGTTGGGTGAGCCAACCACTCACAAAGTTTTATTTGCAATAGATATCTTTGTGTTAGGGGTGGGAATGTGCGTTCTTGTCTTTGTATCCAGTCAGACCTTCAGTAATGGCAGCTTCTCTAATGCTTTGCTCTGCCTAACACTTTAGTTTCATTGCTTGAAAATTCAACCTAAGCTTTTGCTTAGATTTTGGAAAAATAAAAAAAAATCACATTCTGTACTCAGGTGCCCAAGCATAAGGGTCATGTGAAGGCACAAAGTAATTAATACACTCCACTGAACAGTAGCCAGTATTTCAGTGCAATCTGGGAGACTTTTTCCAGCTCCTGTGCATCTGGAAATGATCAGTAAGGATGACTAAATAGAAAACGTGAAAACATATGGAATCTCTGTCACTGGAGATTGGCAACATGTTAAAAAAAAAAAAAATTGTCTGTTGTTTAAGAATACCTCAGTCCTCTCTCACTTTCAGCCCCAGAAGCCCAGGTCTATATAATTGAGACACATAAAAATTGAGCACTGAGTCTCAAGTGGGACATACGGGTTTGTGTATATTAGGTCCAAGCTCAGTGTTTATAGCCAGAAAATCAGGTTGCCAGTTTTCATATTTTAAAACTATTATTGCAGCCTTTGAATAGTCCTGTATGTCCTAGCTCCACAGGTCCTCACTTACATGAGAACCCCCATTCTTGTTGAAAAAAATAATACTATTTCTAGTCCTCATTGTTTCAGAGGAAGGCCTAAAAGTGTGGCTGTCTACAGCCAGGGGGCTCATAAAGCAGAAGGTGACACATTGCCAGTATGCTTTCATTCCATTACTGCTAGGACAGGGAACTCCTGCATTTTCATGCTTGGGGTTCCCATTGCAAGGAAAGGCAAAACAAAAACAAACAAACAAAAAAAAAACACAAAAAGGAAACCAAAAAAAGTCTGTTCTGAACTCCATTCCAACATTCAGGTCACCACCCTTCTCCTTTCTTCCCCACACCCAAGACCACACACTTGCACTTGCACCTCCAGGCACACGTCTGCCTGCCAACACAGTGGAGGTTACAATCTCATTGCAGTTCTGGTTATCTTTCAAAGAAAAATGTCCTAAAACAAACCCCAGGAGCTCAGTGGTGCAGCCCCACCCCCTGCCACGGAGCATGACCACACTGGCAGCTCACAGGCTGTGGAGAGAAGGGCTTTCTTCTTGCTGGGAAAGTGGCCAATGGGTGTTATAGGAAGCAGCTGTTTGGAGGCAAGTCATTGCTGTTAAAGCATTTGCTGCTGTGAGGGAATAAGAAGCATTGAGACAGACTGGGGCATCTCTGTCCAGTACAAGAATCACTGGGGAATTTCAGTTTTCTTCTCTGAATTTATGTTAACTGTAGGAGTGTTTTATGAGACCAAGGCCTTTGTTGTATTATCAGCTTGAGAAATAGGAAAAGGGGGATTCTTTCTTGAACACTGATGTCTTCATTCTGCAGGACTAGTAACATTAGTTTTAGTTTAAAAATCTCTGTGAATATCTACTGGGCTGACTGCTGTGTTGGTTTGTCTTAATGGGGGATAAATTGGCATGTCTAGAAACAGAGAATGGTATTGCTAATGTGAATTTTGTTTGATGAGGAGATTTCTGCCAGGGTAGTAATTTGGTGTATTATGAGGTTAGCTCTGTAGAAAGGACAGAAGTGAAAATAACTACTGAGCACTGACTGAACTAAAACCTAAAAGCTTTCACCTTAAAGAGAACTTGCCTTGAAAACATTTATTCTTTCAGAGGTATATGCCAGCAGCAGAGAAGCTGTCCCAGTGAAGCTTCCTGAAGAATGCAGTAATACGTGCAATAAAGAGATTTTGCTAGTGAAATATCCACTTGTGAACTGTTCATGAATATAAGAAAAATGGATCTGAGGTCTTGCCACCTGAGTTCCCTTCCTCTCCCTCAGTAGGTTATCAGCATGAAAACAGGAAATGAATTGGACACATTAATAAAACATGAAGCCTTCGTGTTCAGGTTCTGTGCTCTGTCGTTCAAGTGTAGAAGACACTGTGTGAGAAGGAAACAGAGGAGTCACATCCACAAGTTCATTTACTCTTTGTAACTACACAGCAAACTTCAGCATAGACTTGGAACTAAACCATTCCTTTCTTCCCCTGAATTTACTGAAAAGTTTTTAAGCCCTCATACAGAAAACCTGAGGGATTGTTACTGAACTGTGAGTAGCCTTTCAGAACATAAAATGTTTTCCTAATAGATTTCATCAATAAGTAGATATTAGCAATATTGTTTTTTTACTCAGAAGCGTCTTTCACTGTGATATAATATTTTAGACTTTGTTTTCCTGCATTTGTTTTTGGAGCTGTTTGCATGGCACATATTTCTTTCACTGTGATAGATGTCCTTTATTTGCCAGTTGCTTGTTTGTGGTTTTAGCAACATCCCAAGATATGTACCTTGCTCTCTTTTGGCGGCTCATTTTGCTAGAGGAAAATGTATGGTTCACCCATCTCATAAAATTGTTGTTTTTCACCAAAGAACAAATTATTAACCTCAAAGAATAGAGGCCTATATGAAGTAGACTGAAACACCCCCCCCACCGCCAGCACTACCACCTTTTCTGTCTGTACTTTAAAAACATCCCATGAAAGCTTATGGTCCCAGCAACAATCTAGGGATGAGAGCTTGCAAACTTGTTAGGAAAAAGTCATGGGAACAGAAGTAGAAGACCCGGTTCAGCCAGACAAAGAAGCCTTCTGCAGCTGTAATAAAGGCTTGGTTTGCTCTATGGGGGAGTTTAATTGCAAAATACTTAACATAGGTGAATCATAAGAAGCCTAACTATAGGAAGAGGTTAACCACAGTTATAGGAAAGATTCAGCTGAGGCTACAATAAACAAGTTTTTTGGTGGGAAGGAACCAGAAGACTCTCCTCAGCTGTGGACAGGCCCACTCCCGAAACTCAAAGGTTGAGTTGTGAGTCCAATGCAGATCCTCCTGAATTTAGACAGTTCTTTTAGGAAGTTAGCTAAGTACAAGGTCAGGTGGAAAGATAAGATATTTCTTGTTAGTGGGAATTATTATCAGGTTGCTGTGGCTGGAACCACTAGTTCATCTCCCATGGGAGACAGTGCTTCTCATTAAAGCCTACCACAACTATAAGTGTAACCTTGAGATTATTAGAACTTCCATATTTTTGAACAAACTGACATGTTCTCACTGTTAAATAAATATGGAAGCACTGCTTCCTGGATCCTGTCAGGAAAGGGAGGCCCCAGTCTCAGAGACTTTAGGCCAGGCCCAAATTCCTTCAATTATTTCTGTGTAGTCTTCTTCAAAATAACCCGTTTGCTAGATGTGCCTCTTGCTTAATTCCTGAAATGCAGAAGTAAGACCTCAAACTAGGGGAGAAACCTGGACAGTGAAACAATCCACAATCAGCAAACTTAAAAATTCAGTGTTATAGTTCAACTCAATTAAACATTTTTCTTTGCGGCCATCTACAAATTTGATGATAGGAAATTGGATTTGACTCATTACATGCAAAGGGACAGTCTGGTAAATGTACATTCTCAGCCGAAACCATTAGTTCACTAACAGAGTAGGATTATGTTTTCACTGAAATTTATGTTACCATTTGGTTTACTTATTTTTGTTGTCTGGCTCCATCCACAACAAGTGCAGCCAAGCTCTAATTCTCAACTGTTTGAAGTTAGTCTCATGAGAGATAGGCCAGACAATTCACTGGAAAATATTCAAAGTATTAGTAAGGTTGCTCCTAATTGCGCAAAAGGTTCTATATTAAGATTTTTATTTTAGCATATCTTTTGTTGCTTGGGGTTTGGGTCATACTATTTGTTTTTCTACATTATTTCATCCATCGTAACTAGGAGCCACCTTCTGTTTGCAGTCTGAAGTTATTGGAAACAAAAATTGTAAACATCTCTGGACACTGAAGAATAATGCAGTTGAAGGCTGGCTGTCTGGGATCGGCTGAGTGGAAGTCCGAGCGAACACGATCAGTTGAGTGGATGTCTAACTGGATGTGCTCATGGAGAGGTGCCTTGATATGATGGAGGGGATGTGAGACTGAGCATGATTTATGGAGAGTAATCAGTACTGGAGCTTGAACAGGAGTCCTTAGATTAAAACACAGCAGCACCTGGTGCTTGCTGCAAATACATTTTTCCCAGAAAAATAGAGTGTTACCCTTCTTTCTAAAGAACAAATCTCTGTTCTTTTTTAAATATTAGTATGTTAAATGTCCAAAGAATTCTTGCTGAAAATGATGCTTTGGTTACCTGATCAAAGCCCACTCATTTTCGCAGTAGAGGCACTGAGTACCCAGGGCTGTTTGGAAGCCACTAGCAATGACTAGCTAGGGTGGACTGGGATGGACAACTGGGTCCTGCCAGAACTCTGAGCCAGGCCCTTTGCTGAATCATTCATGGAAACTTCCCTGCTCAAACTGCATCTGACTTTTATGTAAATATTTCCTGTGACTACATTTTTAGCCCCCTGCCTGTAGGAATGTCTTACACCAGTCATTTTTAAGGCCGTTTTTTTCCACTTGCGTCTAGCCTGAACTTTCCCTTCCCTAGTTCCACATCAGTGCTTCTCATGCTCGTGTCTCCTGCCCCTCCCTGTCTTCATCCTCCTGCATATTCACATTAGCTGCAAGGTAATTAGGGACTGATCCTGTCCTCTGAGTCTTTGCTTTGCCAGACTATGACTTAAATTCCACCCTCCTGCAGCAAACTCCACTGAGATCTTCAGGACTGGTCCTTTTGGGGCTGCACTTGCTGTTGTATCTAGCTCTCAACAGAAAGTTCTTTGATATTATAATGTTGTAATGGCAGGAGACCCTGGTTAAGCTAAACCAGAACTGGCTGTCCCTCCCTCCCTTGGGGGTTTCAGGTTATTAACAGGGCTTTGCTCAGCTGAGCTACAGGGATCCGTCAGGTCTCTGCCCACATTCCTGTCTTGCAGCTTCACAATTCTTGTATTATTTTAAAAAGCAGGAACAAGGCAGCTTGTATGATCCCAGCAGATTCTCCACCTATCATAACCTTTGAAGTTAGAGGCCCACAAAATCCTGCTGTCCATCTCTGCCCCACAGGAGGAATGTGTCTGTGAACTAGATCCTCTGTGGGTTCAGTTTGCACCCCACTAGTGGCTTGGCAATGCCAGCTCCAAGGGTAGGCAGACCCTGATGATGGACCTGGATGCCTGCCTGCTCACCAGCCCCTGCTGCTCTGTCCCCTGGGAACTGTGCGCTGAGTTCCCTGCTTTAAGCTCATTATGCAGCATTACATCAACCGTTTTATTGCAATAAAAATTAATTCTAACAAAGTCGTTGTCCTGGGTGAAACAGTCTTTTGGAATTGCTTGGCACAACCTAATTTTAGTAAGCCCCTGTTACACAGGTGTTTCACACTGTTTACTCCACTGTGTAATGTGGAACTGATATGAATGGTTTGCAATATCTTGCTTCTCCCTTTCCTGAGCATCCTCACAAGCAGCAAAGTTGCTTCATGTGCTCACTGAAAACCCTCCAAAACTTGTGTTGGAGCATTCCCTTTTCTGGAAATCTTACCAGACCTCCATTCCCATTCTGTGCTCTTCTTTTCAGTGTGCACACTGCTCTTTAAGTCACATCAACAAAAGCTAGCAGATCTATGATACTTCTCAGCCCTGTAGCAGGGAAAAGAAGTGGTGTTGGAGCCAGAAAAAGAGTTTGGTTCTTTAGAATCACGTCTTGGTTTGGGATCTTTTCATTTGCCTCTGGCAGTTTATGAGCCCTCCCCTGAGTTTTTCATCCTCTTTCAAGGTGCTGTTAAAAACCTCCTTTTCAGCTGGCTCAGCTTGTAGTCTGTGGTGGGTCTCTTGCACTGTGCACAGGTGTGCCCTGAGACTGGAACAAGCATCACCTGGCACACATGGCTGAGAGGCTGCTGGCCTATGCTGTGCTGCAGCACTGAGTGGATCGGGCAGCAGCATCTGAATGACTGAAAGCTTCGTGTCCCAGATGCCACCCGCCACGCTCCTGCTCTGCTGGAGTTGTGCAGCACCAAGCCTTTGTAAGCAGACAGGGTGGTGACGCTCAGGAGTACATAAACTGGGTGCAGTCCAAGACTTCGACATCTGCAGCTGTAGCATAACCAAGAGAGGAAATTCAGGTGGCTGCATCTCCCTGCTCCACTTATAGCCTGGCCTCATATGCCAGGCTAGAGCCAGGGCCACAGGGCAGCATTCGTCCAGCACCAGGGAGAGGGCTGGGATCTGTTTTTCCAGTGTGCCTCAGGATTAGTCCACCACAGCCAAACATGCCCAGATCCTACTCAGTGGCATCTGTGCCCAGCACCATTCTGTGCCGAAGATAGTCTCTGCTGGGTGGCTCTTCAAGCTGGGGCTCAGCAGGGTCCCCAAGCCCTGGGCAGAGTCTGGAGTGGAGCAGTGATCAGAGCTACTTAAAAAGTCTCCTTGGAGAGCTTCTATGATATCGTTGCTTGTGTCTTGGTGTACCATATCTAGGACAGTGGCCTGCCAGGCACTGGGCATAATTTCTGGTGTAAACTTGAGATATCTGGAAAGGAGAGTCAGACTTCAGCATCTTCCAGACAATCCCAGTGGCAGAAAGTATCTGAGGAATCCCACAGACTCACACCCAATTTTCAAGGCCAGCATTTCTCCCAGCATCCACAGCCCTGCCCAGGAGGCTAGCCAGGCTACATTATCTGGAGTTTGAATCTGGACATGAGGAGGCAGGTGCTAGGAAAAACAGGCAGGCACATGAGTAGTCAAAGGCAAGAGCAAGTGTTTCAGGTCTGCACACTCAGCACATTGTACCCCATCCAAACTGGGCTGGGGATGTTGAAGCAGGGAAACAGGGAACAATAAGGAATGTTGCAGGGCTTCTGCCAGACTGAGCACAAGGCAGCACTAATGCTCTGTGAGATGGGAAAGGGAATTTGTAACAGTAAGATTCAAAGATCAAGAGGAAAATTATAGGGAAAAAGCCAAACACATTGGGCTGAAATTCCTGAGGGCTGTGATGAGAGACCCTCTGCCCCTTCAGTGGCAGGCCAAGGGGTCAGCATTCCACACCAGAAGAGGTGTCACTATGGGATGCCCGGCTGCAGCCAGTGCCTGGAGAGCTGGACTGGGACTTGGCACCCTTTGAGGCCTCTGTGAGTGAGTGTTCATCTTCCACATAGAGCCTCATCAAGGAGAAAAGTTGATAGAATTTTAATTGGAGGAGCTAAGGGCTGATCTGTGCTGAGAAGGGTCTCAGGCCATGGCCAGGAAACATCAGGTGCGTGGCAGGGGAGTTGGTTCCTGTGTTGGAAGGTGCCGCCAGCACAAATCTCTTAATAGTTTTTTAGTCTCAGCAAGGCCTTAAAATCAATCAGAGGATTAACTAAGCAAATCTGGTTTTGTGGTACATGATCCAGCTTTGTGCAATTGGATCTAGCATTGCTCAGACTCTCCGTGGTGACAAGGCTTGCTCCTCTGCCACCCGCAGCCGCAGAGCTGTGGAGGAACAGCTGCAGCTGGCAGGGAGCAGGGAGAGCCCTGGCCAGGGCAGCTGGAGGAGTGGGGTCCCACCACTGGCATAATGTGCTCAGGAGCTGGAATGCCGGAGCACAGCAGCACAGCATGGCTTGTGCCAGTCCATCAATCCCCTCCCACCAGTGTGTTCTCTTAACTCTGTGTTTCTTCCTGCAGAAGCTCTCAGAAGGTAACATGAGCCACTGACCCCTTCCCATAAGCTACTAGCTTCATGTGGCTTCTGTAACACTTTATTCTCAGGGACATTGTGATCCCTTTTCTCTTACAGTGGTGCCTCCCTGGCTTCAGAGCTGAGCTGTAGACAGGGAACAGATGGACCCTTCTACCACATGCACTGGTAAGCCTCATCCCCAGAGGACCATTTTTGAGCTGCCACCAGTGAGGGAAACGACAAGTCTCCCTTGACATTCTGGCTCCTGGCAGATCAATACTTTAATTCATTTGATGACAACAGCAGCAATCCACCCAGCTGACACCTGGCAGCATCTGTTTCCAGCCTGGTATAGGAGTGTTTGTGTAGCTTCTGACAAAGCAGTTTGCTTTCTCTCAAGCTGAAAGTTACTCCAGGTGACAACATGAGACCTCAGCCCCCTGACAGGGCCTGAATCCCCCAAATACACTGTGGCTGCACAGCACTGGCAGATCTGGATGTGGTCACTGGACTTGCTAAGCAGTCATAATGGCAAAGTGATGTGAGGAATCATGACATATCGCCTCCAGAACTCAGAAGTCTCAGTTTTCTGGCAAAATTTTCCACTGCCCCTTTTTTCCAGACTCTTCCACAATCTGTGGCCAGGTTGGTTCAGCCTTGGTGCAACATAACACAAAGTGATGCCCGGATTATCCCACTCCCTGTAACCATGCTGACTCGCAAGCCTCACAGCTCTGGCCTGTCATCTACTGGGAACTCATCTATGCAAATTTGCTACAAGAAAATGAGGTCTATAAATAATGGATACCTTGGGCCTGCATGTCGGTACAAGGTAATCCATTGCCTTGCTTGAAATATATCCAGCTATATTCCATGCTTCCATGTGAAAGTTACAAGGAATAAAAAGTACCCAGGACAAAATCCAACCTGTACTCACCTTCTGACCTAAAAAATAGAAGCAAAAAGTTCCTCAGTGCAAACTGGAACTGGTGGGCCAGGAGGCCAGTCCTTGGACTCTCTGCTGAGGGGGGCAGTGATGAACACTCCTGCTGCTTCTGCAGTGCCTGCCCACCTCCCCACTGATTTATTCAGAAGGAATGTGAGAAAGCTTATTGACACCATTTGCCCAGCAAAGGGGTAGTTTAGATGCTAAAAAACCCCACACTGTTCAGTTTTGTTGCCTTTAAATATTTTCAAATGGAATGTATTTGCCCCACAGCAGCCTTGACTCCTGAGAGACACTTCTCTCCTGACTGCTGCTTTGGGTGGCCCAGCGGTCTTGGAAATACAGGTCACAGAAATTCAGTTAAATTGTTCAATTCTTTCTCTCTCCTAGTTGACAAAGAATTTATATACACTGAAAATATTCAGAAATGTGCACCAAGGTTGATGTGGGATGTAGAACAGCATCCACAGGAGGCACAGCTCCACAGACTGTGATTCCTCAGCGTGAGAAGATGTGACTGCAGGACAAAATGTGAGCGGTCTCTGGAATTGTGAGTAGCATGAAGAAGTCACCCAGAGGTGACTTGTTCACTGGCTCTGGTTCTTCAAACAGAAGAAGGTGGCTCTTTGCACAGTGTGTCATTTATCTGCAGAAATCTTTGCTGCAGAATGTTGTGCATGCTGAAGGCTTATATAAACAGAAAACAAAATAAACTGGACAAAGTTGTGGAAGGATTAAAAAAAGCTAGTGGCTATTGAATAACAAACCTCACTTCTGTCATGGGAGATCTCTGCAAGCTGTCAGGCCCTGGGACTATTCTGGAGGAGCATTGGTGCGAGCTTTGTGCTGTCCTGACAGTCCTACCTACGCCTCTGCTGCTGGACAGAGTATCTTTCCTCTGACTTCCTATAGGTATTTGATGTTATGTTCCTGTGCCTCTCCTCACCCATGATTTCCACCCCGATTACCTTTTTCTAAAACTCACAGATTTAGTATTGCAATTCTGCACTGAATATATTTTTTACTTTGAAAAGTGTCCGGACAATTCTTTCTGAAAGCACCTTCTGGCTACCCGTAGAGCATTCTGAAAAGGATGAGCCTTTAGATAGGGCTGGCAAGTCATATAAATAGTAAATACTATTGGTTTCTGAGAATTGAATTTTCCCTGGGAAGTCTGAATCTCTAGTTCTATAATGGTTTGGTTATCAAATAGATGATTTATATCTTATTAGGTATTTCCATCTGTGGATGGAAAAATGTTCTATTGCATAATGTTCCTTATGCTCCTGCTTCATCTCTCATCATTGCCAGAAGTGCTTTTGGGCCCCCACATCAGCCTATTTAAATAA
This sequence comes from Corvus moneduloides, assembly GCF_009650955.1. NCBI lineage: Eukaryota > Metazoa > Chordata > Aves > Passeriformes > Corvidae > Corvus > Corvus moneduloides. The sequence goes on from NC_045498.1 coordinate 3,274,938, forward strand.
TCAGCTCAGAGCCAGTAGTGGCAGTTTGGGGTGCTCAGTCTGGTGGGTGTGCAGGGAGGGCCTTGGCAGGACCACCCGCTCTGGCCACTGTCAATCAGGCACCGTCTGCACACCCCAAGGACAGCATCTGCCAGCCACTCAGCCCAGAGCTCCTGCCTCTTCTCAGAATGTTTTTTTCCAAGTTTGGATACAAATCTCAGTTGCCTCCTTTTCAGCACATGTTTGTTCACTTTTGATCAAGTTTGACCAAACGACAGAATCTGGGTTTCTTGCAGTTGCGGGAGAGTTTTGCAGTGCAGTTGCCCGCAGATGTTCAACCTTGCAGGTGCCAGAGGAAAAGGATGGTATCTGCAAACCCAAGTGCATTCCCACGTTGCTCTCCCCATGTTCCACGTTGTCTGTCTGCATGTGGACTGCTCTGCTTCTGGAGAGTGAACTGGAAAACAGCAGTGCCAGTGGTAATTATTTGTTGAGAGAAATTCACATTGCTAAAGAACCCTCAGAATTTTAATTACTCACAACTACCACAGGATGCATTGCTTTGAGCAGTCACTGGGAATAGACTATCCTTACATGTACAACGAAGAACCTGGAAACTGTATTCACAGGCAGGTAAAACAGGCAATATTTAAAGAGTAAAATGAGGGAGAGTGTTGACATGAGTGAAAAGAGGAGGGAAATACTGGGCTTAGTGCTTGATTCCTAATCCCTAAATTGTCTTACTATAATATTGTGAAAGCAAGGAGGAATAAACCCAATACCACAGTTCTTTGCCATCAAGAAACTATGTATTAATACAGTACTGCTAAGGTAATTAACCAAATCAGGCTTAGTCCAGTGCTGAAAGGGATTTCTTCCCCCAGGGATAAGCAGATGTCTCAATCTAATTATACAAGTTATTTAATCAGAACCAGAGGTCGGGTATCTAATGAAAATACTACTTAGTGCTGGGGCGAGCTGTTGCAGCTCTGAAGCAGTGCAAGCAAAGGGGGTATATAAGCTTCCACACCAGTGCAGCTTCTAATGTTTTACCTTTAAGTTACTGTATGTAACTTCAGGATCTCAGAATAGGAATTTGAAAGAGAAAAGAATCCATTCTAGCAAAAGTCAGTTTCACTGCCTGGTATGGAAAGAAAATTCTTCTAATAATGTCACTGGTGCCCCACCCACCCACAGTGCTGACACAGGAACAAACAACTGTTTTGTTTGAGGCAGCTGATAGGTCTGTAGTAACCATTTTGTGAGCCTTGCCTCAACCCAGATAAGAACTGTAACAGGTGTCTAAACCTGCCCATAGTCCAATCTAGCCAACAGTGGGGGTGCAGTTGTTAACAGCGCAGGCTAACAGGAAAGTGCTCACTGTGTTCTCAGGAACAGGCAGAGCCCCGAACCCATGATTCCCAGGATATACAGGTGTCTGAAAAGCAAGTGGAGTATCATTCCCACTGGGAAGGCTGTATTGCTATCATCAGCACCAGTGTATAGGCTTACTGACAATCACAGAGTGGGACACATCCAAGCTGCAAACTATAGCAAGTAGAAAACAAGTCTTCAGTGTTGCTGCTGATAATTTTGTTGAGAAGGTTGGAGGAAATGTTGACTCAAATAAGTGGGACTTGGAAGTAAAGAATTCAGAACAGCAGTCAGAGTGAAGTGATGACACATCATTGCACCATGACTGGAGAGAAAGACCAGATCCTGAGGGCCTGTTGACTGCAGTGGGAGTTTGATGGCCCACAATACAGTTAAACAAAATACAAGAAATACAAGTTGTGGCACTAGCTTGGATGAGACAGTCCTGTAACGAGTCTGAGAAGTACTGGGTCCATGCCAGTAAGCTACTTGCAACACACAGGAACAAAGAGAAATTTGACTTTGAACTCTGCTGTTCTATATCCACAATTACAGAATCACAGAATAAACTGAGCTGTAAGGGACCCACAAGGACCATGGAGTCCAACTCCTGGCCCCACACAGGACCATCCCCAAGAGTCACAGTATCTGCCTGAGAATGTTGTCCAAATGCTTCTTGAACTCTGTCAGGTTTGGTGCTGTAACCAGTGCCCTGGGGAGCCTGTGCCAGTGCCCAGCCACTCTCTGGGTGAAGAACCTTCTCCTAATATCCAACCAAAACCTCCCCTGACACAACTTCAGGCCATTCCCTCAGGTCCTGTCACTGGTCACCAGAGAGAAGAGATCAGTGCCTGCCCCCCCTGTTCCCTTCCCAAGCAAGTTGTAACTGTGAAGAGTCTCCCCTCAGCCTCCTCCCACGGAACAGACCAAGTGACTTTAGTTGCTTCTCATACAGCTTCCCCTCAAGGCCCTTTACCTTCTTCGTTGCCCTCCTTTGGACGCTCTTTAATAGCTTAATATCTTTCTTATATTGTGGTGACCAAAACTGCACACAGACCAGTTGCATTTTCATATGCTGTATAAATAATATCACTTCTTCCATCACCTTGTACCTATTCCACACCAAAAACTAGCAGCTTATGCAGAGTACATATGGCTTCAGAACTCATGCAAAGACGTCTGTAGTGTTGTAGCACTAGGTGATGAACAACTTAAGTTGTTCTTGTAACACAGCAGGAACCACTCCTGTCTCGTCAACAACGTAGTCCAGTGGGACACAGACAACCTACATTCAGTCCTCTGCCTTCTTTGAAGCACAAGTAGTTTATGAAAAGGAGATTGAAGAACAGTTCTTTTCTAAGATTTGCCCACCTGCCAGCTTTGTGGAGCTGTAACAGTCTCTGCTTCTGAAGATTTCTCTTGAGAAGCAAAACTGTAAGTGTGATATCTGTCATTTCAGATATCATGATCAATTAACTAAAAAATTCAATTAACTGAAGTCAGTTCAGTTGGAAAGGTGAACAGCTCAGGGTTTGTCTTTACGGGGAGCAGCAGAATGGAAGTTTGAGATCAGGCAGGGGAGCAAGGTTTTGATAGTAACTACAGTGTACGGCCACTTAGTGCATTGTCACTGGAACCAGCAGAAATCTTTCTCTGAAGGCAATGCATCTCCCTAAGGCAGGTGCTGATTTGGAAGAGGGGCTACATTCAGAGGCACAGCCCTCTTGGCAGTGCCATGCTCCAGGCTGAAAGCAAACATGGAATTCATGTCTCTTCCCATCCAAGTCTGTGGAGAGATTTTACAGGCGTCAGTGGCAACAGGATCAGAGTAGAATCTTAAGGCTCTTCCCCTTAAGCTTAGAGGAGTTTAATGGAATAAAGTCTAAGTTGTAATTAATTGGCTTCTATGTCTCCTACAGGAAAGAGTTAATGAAGGCAAATCTTGTCTGGCCAAGGGGCTGGTGCAGCTTCTGTAGAGCTGTGACTCACAGATAGAAGATCCTGTCAAAGCACTAAGCAGGCTCCTCATCCTCAGCTCCTCCTGAGCAGCAGGAGTCCCAACAGCAGTAGTGTGAATTTGTCCAGTATCATGGCTGGAAAGGTTTATCCCTTACAGCACCTGCTCTTCCCACTCAGTTCAATGCTGTTTGTTTCCACAAGAAAACACTGTCTTCCCAGCAGGACCCTACACATCCAGCTATGTTTTGATGTTTCCATGGTGCTGACCACCTGTAAGTACTCTCTATGGGACTGAAGGAAGTACAAGTTAATAGAAATATTTAAATGATTAAGGAAATGGCCAAAAGGAGGGCAGAAATCTGTAGGTTGCTGAGAAGCAACACACAAAGAGAAGTTACTGGATGAGTTGGTCAAAGATGAACCTCAGAGCTGGCTAGGTTTGATATTTCCATCTTTGAGCTTCGCTCAAAAAGAGATGAAAAAATGAAATTTGTTGGTGGCATCATCATTACAAAAGAGCACTTACTTAATGGGATGCTGTCTCAGGCATTATCTTCTACCCCAGTTGCTCACTACTTCCCTTTCTCTGAAGAGAATGGGACCAGTGAAGAGCCACCAGCAGCATCAGCTCTCTACAGCTGAATTCCAGGTCCCTGTTCTCAGTGTGAGAAGAGCCAGATACATGGGGTACTCGGTGTGCCGGGGTGCAGGCAGGAAGAAGCAGAATAGTCTTGAAAGCTGGTGCCTAATTCCTGTTCTCCAGAAGCACATAATCACCCGAGAAGTTAATTTCATTAAAAATTTATGTTTTCCTTCCTTCTGAACTCACCTTCTGCCTCAGTTATCACAAAAGGACTGATGACAAGTCACCAAAAGTGCAAGAATTATGACACAGTGATAATGCAGGCAGAAGATAGGAAGGACTCTTGGTCTTGACAATGAGCTGAATTATACCGCTTTAAATCCATACTAGCAAAGCATAAATATATGGAGTAGCACAACTATAGCAGATCAAAGCCTGAGGTGGAGAGTTTAAACGAGGCATAATTTGTAGTAACAACAAAATTACAGGGATTCATCCCTTCATCTCCCAATACTTGCACCTCTGCCTTGCCACAAACAAAATTTCTTCCTGTTTTTCTGTATCTGTACATTTCTCAAAACATCTCAGTTTGGGAAGCCAACCTGGGAAGCGTGGCCTGTCAATATGGACAGATCAGCTCTGGAACAGTGCATCATTAGAGGAATCAATGTGGAGTGGGGTGAATAAAGGAACACTCATATCCTACACCAAATCTGATTGGAAAATGTAAAAATGAAGCATTCTCTGTACAATTTCCCTTCCTCAGCAACTCGTCTTTGCAGATGCTGTGCTGGCTGCAGAGGGACAAGGACAAGAGAATTCCTGAGTCTGACCAGATGCAGGTGTGGTGATTCCCAAGATCCTGTTACTGCACTGCAGTAAAATAACAGCTGCTTCTGCTCCATGTTCGAGTTGATACTAGATTGACAAGATCAAGTGATGCCACTTGACCCATAGACTTGAACCATAGACACCTTTTACTGCTGAATGCATAATCTTTCTTGCTGAACCCCCACCAAACACACCTCCAGGTCTTATCTGTTCTAAACTAAGTATTTATTCATGTGGTTGCTTTATGTAAAGTGCAAAGATCCTCATTAAATGGAAACCAAAAAGCTTCATTATTAAGGTGGAACTGAGCTGGGAACACACAGAGTGAAATTACCAACCTTCTGTGTTATTTTGGAAAGAAACACCTTAGTGCCTCAGCAGCTGGTGCAGTGTGGTGCTAAAGGCCTCCTGTTACCCCTGACCTCACTCAGGGAATGACTCTGGGTTTTAAGGTGCAGATTTTTTCTGGCCGTTATGCAGAGATAGAAGAGATGCCCCAGGCTGAGGGGAGCAGAGCTCTCCGGGAGTGGCAGGCAGGGACAACCAGCAGCAGCAAAGGAGCAGAGAAGACACCAGACCCAGCAAACCAGAAAAATACCATTTGGCTTTGGAGAAGGTCTAGGCCAGATGGGAAGAGGCTAGGGCATGCAGCTGCACACTGGCTATCACTCTTGTTTCTGCTGCTGCAGCACCAACCACAGCTGGATGACCACACGGGAGTTCTGGGCAGGGATGAGTTTTGTGCACACAAAACTCCACAGCACTTGAATGCTGGCATTCAACTGCAGGTAAATACAAATATTCCTGTGCTTCTATGTTCTCATTTATATTATAAATGCTACTCAAAGAGTTTGATGCAAAGACATACAGAGAATTCAGAATGTACAGGCAGCAAAGGTATTTGTCTAAAGCTGGAAATTAACTCTGTTTTTCCCTTTCTTATATTCACTGAATCCAGTAGAGATTTTACCCAACCACCAGGACTGCAAATCTCAGACTACACCAGACAGACTCATAACATTTTGTTCCTAGTATAGGTGGTTGCAAAGACAAGGTAAAATTACAGAGGGTAAAGAAATCAGTCTCCAAAATTCACACTTCTGAATAATCAGCTTTTCAGAAGCAGCTTGTTTTCCACAGTAAAGAACAGCTCTTTTTTTATTTCAAACCCTTCAGGAACATTAACATGCTTGGTGCAGATCAGTACCCTGACAGGTATGACATACCTCTTATCTCAAGGACAGCACCTCAAAGGCAAAATGCCACATCTGTCACATGGGAATATCAACAATTGGTCCAGTCTCTTGAGTACGAATAAAGTACAAAACCCATCAGTTCCATGTCCGATCAGCTGCTTTCTAAAGCTGCTACATACACCTCAATACATGCGTTAAGACTGTTTGTTTCATTATGGTACTTACTGGCCATACAGGATGGACCAAGATTGTATTTGTGAAGGAAGACCAGGAAAGCCAGGAGAGACATAATGCAGAGAGACACTGCGGTACCATGCACATGCTCGAAGTCATGCAGAGCCACTTGTAGAGATGGGCATGTGCAGGTATTCATGTCTGTGCACATGCACAAATCCTGCTGGAGGTGGAGTGGGGTGAGGAGAGCTGGTGGGTTATCCCTGCCTCCTCCTGCGTGTCATAATTCTAAAGGCTGTGGTGCATGTTGGTGGATGTGTGTATATCTTTTTCCCTTTGTTTTGTTTATTACTTTTAATCCCCTGGGGCGTATCTCTGAGCTGAAGAACTCTAGAGCTGATACAGCTTTTTAAAGTGGGGATTATGTAAATGCATATTATGGGGCTTTCATAAATAGGGATTATTTTTTGACTACATTTGAGCGTTTCCTTTGGAGCCATTAAGGTCTGTTGTGTAAACAGGAATTTAGTGACTGCCTAATCTAAATTTCATTGATTCAATAAAAGATCACAACATCATTTTTTGCATTCATTTTGGTCTCATGAGAACACATTTCTGGACAATTTTCAAATAATTACAGGACTGCATATGACTACAGCTAATCACAGTGAGCGTACCTCGCACATTTATATTAACTGTTCTCTCTGATTCATTCTCTAGTTCTCTTCCTCTCTAGTTTTATGGCTAAATTCAGTTGTACCAGCCACTAACTTTTCTAACTGTCACTCACCAAATTAAGAATTCTGCAAGTTTAAATGAGCAAAGCAAAAATAAATTTTTGCCAAAAGGTACAGCCACCCAAAAAGTTGTAAAAATTTCTTATCTGTGCTCCTAGATGTCCTAGATGAAAGACATTTAGGCATCATGCTAAAAATTCTGAGAAATGCTGCCTCTTCTCAGGGCAGTTTCACACTTACAGACAGATTCTACTTTGACTCTTGGCCTCCTCTCAACTGACAGGTAATGCTGGTGTCTTTCCTTGATACAGAAATGGTGCGGAGCCCCTGTTCCAATGGTCAATCCAGTTATTTCAACTGGTGTCTGAGATGGGCCCAGACAGGAGCAGCAGCTGCTCACTGAGTGCAGGAGGCCCAGATGTTTCTGCCCAGAGGCAGTTTCCCAGTGACTAGATGTCCTGACACAACACAGCTGCTCATCGCAGACCATTCCCAAGCAATCCTGAGCCTCCCTGTTCCCTGGGCCTGGTCAAGGGAGCAGAGCATGCGCTGCACTGCCAGCAGGTCCCTCGCTGTGCACAGCAGTCCCAGCTCTGCTCCCTCCATGCCGAGCCTCCTCGTTATTTCAGTCCTCCCACTGGCCTCAGATCCAGCTGCATTCAGCAGGTTCTGATGCTGTCACAGTCACACAGAGAATGAATAATATCGAACATTGCCCATGGGGTTGTTTATTCCTTGAAGAGGGAATGGACTGCATGCCAATATCCCTGGCAAGGCTTAATGAAGGAGCTAGCTTTTGCTAGGAAACCTGGATGCCCTCCTACAGGGATTTGCTGGATGATATGGCTCTGAAAAGCTATGTAAAAATAAGAACAGATATAATAAAAATTTTTTTTCTAAAAATGGGAAGACACTTTCAACATAATGAAATCTTGGCAGGGTCTTTCAAGCGGCACAACTCCGCAGTCCCAGACCTCAGTGGAGACAGGGATACCAGAAACACAAATATGCAGGTCTGGCTCTTGAAATTAGTGCTTATGTTATTTAATAAAAGACAGAACTTTGCCACCCGGCTCTCACTTCTGGAGTTGGGAATCACTGAGGGAGGAGTTAAATGGGAATTTCTCATCTTCCTCTGCTGTTTGCTGTTCCCAGTCTTTAAGTTCTACTTCTATTAAGCAGAACAAGCCAAAAGCATAATCTAAGCACAATGCCTTGGTTTACAAAGATCATTTGATCAAACATAAACCATCACTACTGCGTAAACAGTCCATGATGAGGACCTCAGTTATCACACATGATGTGGTTTTCCCCTTCGGTAATTCTGAAATATATAAAAACAGATGAAAGTTGAAATGCACTCCAGTCTTCAGCCTTTGGAAATGATTTATTCTATTAATGATTTACTGATTTATATACAGCTTATTTTGCATAAAGTTAGAGCTGGGCACATTATTCATTGTGATTCCCTTAAAAATGGATATAAAATTATCAAAAGCAATTGGCTACCAAAAATTTGAATCATTACAGCACTGCATCATGGAGAGTTGACATGAATATGAGTCTAGGTCAGAAAAAATATACAGAAAAAGCTTAAACCAAGTATGATATTTGCAGCATGTCACTGAATAATTTGAAAGGCTTCTATTCATTACAAACATATGCAGTGTGTGCAAAGGATTCCTCAGGAAAGTAAGAAAGATGGCATTATTCTCCTAATGACATATGCTCCATGATCTATTGGAACCCATCTCTCCTACAAAGTCCAGCCTTTCTCTAGGGCTGTATACCTGAAAAGAGACACTGGGTTCAGTGAAAGGAACTAATTACACATAATTCCACAGCCAAAAATTGCACATGTTACAGTCCCAAATTTGTCCCAAGGACAGTGGATAGCTGAAGACTGCCAGCAGCAAGGTGTGTCACTCTTGTAGCTGGTCTTTCCATGATTCAGCGAAACAAAGCCCATTAGCTACCCAGGCTCCTGACGGGATGCTGAGCTCTCGGCATGGACCAGCAATCAATCCTGAGGCTGCAGTTTGGCCCTTGGCCTGCTCAAAGGCAGGAGCAGTTCCTGTGGGGCCAGGTGTTGCCACCATCCACTGCAAGCCTGGAGGAGGAGACAGGACCTTTCCAGCCCTGTGTAATCCCACCCAACTAGCTGCTCTAGAAGCTGGGTAAACCAGGACAAGGGTCAGTGTGCACCAAATCAGAGTGATCACAGGGTGGTTGTGGGCAGCAGTTTCATCCTGTGGCACCAGGGGCTTGATGCATCACAGCCCACAGGTCCACCGCTGCACTGGGAGGTAGGCAGTGCAGGCAGAGGTGGGCACTGTGCTGTGCACTGAGCTGCACATGTGCTGATGTGGGGTGTGCAGCAGCTGTACTTGGTCCCCCCAAGAGCCCAGAAGCCAACTAGTTCTTCTGTCTGCTGGCTCCAATAGTCCCAGCATGGAGGGCTGGAGTACCCAAGTCCAAATCAGTGCTTTGGTGCACAGAAATGACCAAGTGCCTCCAATGCAGAGGGAAGGGATGTGGGCCACCTCATGAAAAGCCTTTCAGGAGGGCTGCAGTTAATGTCCTTAAACAGCAGCGAGCCACCCTGCCCAGATGAGGAGATCTGTGTGTGGCCATTGACATGTTTGTACTCGTACACATATTGATCCGACGGTTCATTGTTCACCCAAGCCCTTGGCAAAGGTCACTGTCTCTGCTCCCATTTTACAAATGGAGCACAGAGACAAAGATTAATTTTTAGAAGTGATTAATTTCCTGGTGCCCACCCTGATTCACTTTGGGCCTCAAGCCCCAGATGAAGTCTGGAGCTGGCTTAATTAAGACGTCCCTTGCCCCTCTCCCAGCATGCCAGACATGTCTGTTTCTTGTTGTCCTTGTCTTTTCCCACAAATTCCTCACCCTTTATCCTGTGCCAACCCTCAAAAACCGGCTCAGAGACTTGCCTCTGAGGCAGCATCCAAGACCCCACACTTCCCATGACGCCCAAACAATCTCAGATCCTCATTTTTGGCCCTTGGTGCTCTAAACTGTGGAGTGCTTAGGAAGGAGGTCCCCCCTTTGCCAGGGGTCCAAGTTTACCATAAAGGTCATTTTTAATGTCCCAGGTTGGTCTTGATTACCACGCAGTCCAGTGGCTAAGGACTAACGTGGCCACCTCCGCACACCAGCTGCAGGAGCCAACGCGCCCCACCTGCCTTACAGCAGCCAAAACCCAACGGGGAGAGGGGCCGAGCCGCCCCCGCGCCCGGCCCATGTGGCCGGGGGCAGCTCGGCATGAATGAACCGCCCTCCTCCAATCGGCGGCCGCTCCGCCGCGGGCTGCCCCGCCGAGCGCCTCCGCCGGCCAATCCCGTCGGCAGCGGCCGCCCGCCGCCGGCCGAATGGCGACGGGAGCGCGGGGCGGCGCCCCCCGCCGGCGGCGCCCTATGGCGGAGCGGCGCGGGCCACCCGCGGCAGCGGGCGGGGCCAATGGGGCGCGGGGGCGGGGCCGGCGCGCGGCGGCCCCGCGCCCCGGCGCGCGGCTTCTAAAGCGCGGCGCACACGGCGCGGCGCACACGCGAATGGCCGCCGCCGCGCAGTACCTGCCGCGCTCCGCCGCGCTCATGCACCCCGACGGGGACCGGCTGCACCAGGGCACCACGTACCGCGAAGTGCAGAAGATGATGCACCACGAGTACCTGCAGGGACTGGCCCCCGCCGCCGGGCACGGCCGTCGGGCTGGCGCACCACCAGTGGCTGCCCAGCCCGGCACGGACTGGGGCAGCGGTGGGGGTGGTGGGGGGCGCGCACCTTCCGCCCGCCGAGCACGCCAAGGGTGGCCCGCCGGGGCCCCGCGAGGACCTGTCCGCCGCCGCTTTCCACCACCGCCCGCACCTGGTGCACCAGCCGGCGGCGGGCAGCGCGGCGGGTGGCTGGGCGCAGGGCGGTGCGCACCACCTGCCGCCCATGTCACCGCCGTCGGGGCAGGCCGCTGCTCTATGCGCAACCCTATGCGGGCCTCAACGGAATGCTGGGGCCCGCCGGCGCCAGCGCTGCACCACGGGTTACGCGACCCGCTGGGCGCCGAGGAGGCGGGCGGCCACGAGCTGGCGGCCTCGCCGCCGCCGCTGGGGCCTCCCGAGCCGTCGGACGAGGACGCGCCCAGCTCCGACGACCTAGAGCAATTCGCCAAGCAGTTCAAGCAGCGGGCGCATCAAGCTGGGCTTCACGCAGGCCGATGTGGGGCTGGCGCTGGGCACTCTCTAACGGGAACGTCTTCTCGCAAACCGACGATCTGCCGGTTCGAGGCGCTGCAGCTGAGCTTCAAGAACATGTGCAAGCTGAAGCCGCTGCTCAACAAGTGGCTGGAGGAGACGGACTCCAGCACGGGCAGCCCACCAACCTGGACAAGATTGCGGCACAGGGCCGGAAGCGCAAGAAGCGGACGTCCATCGAGGTGGGGCGTCAAGGGCGCCCTGGAGAGACCACTTCCTCAAGTGCCCCCAAGCCCTCGGCGCAACGAGATCACCTCCTCTGGCGGACTCCCCTGCAGCTGGAGAAAGAGGTGGTGCGGGTCTGGTGTTCTGCAACCGGCGGCAGAAGGAGAAGCGGATGACGCCGGCCGGGGTCCCGCATCCCCCCATGGAGGACGTTTACGCACAGGCGGACACGTCGCCGTTGCACCACGCGCTTGCCCGGCGCCGTGCAGTGACTGCCCGGCCCCCCGCGGCCACCGACGGCGGCGCAGCGGGCGCGGGCCAGCGGGGGGACGCGCTTTAATTTATTCTCAGACTGGCCCGGCCGCCCGCTCCGCGCCCCGCGCTCTATTTATTCGCCCGCCGGAGCCGCAGCGGCCGCCGCAGCAGTAGCCAAAGGTTTGCGATCTCTAATTTATTCCCTTCCTCGCGCAGCCGGGGGGCGGCGGCGTCCCCGGCTCGGCCCCTCCCGCTCTGCCCGGCCCGCCCGGGGGGACACTTCCAAACCATTTCCCGGCCCGTCTCTATTTATTTCTAACCGTGCGCGGAGCTCGCACCCTCCCGTTGGTGGGTTCAGTCCGGTCCATTCCCTTGGGTTTCGGTTTTTGTTTGTATCTCTATTGCAAAACCAATGTAGACTGCGAGGGTACGTTTCTATTTATGTTATAGTAAATATTTTATTACTTACATAAACCATTTACCCAGGAACCGGTCTCGTGTCGTCTTTGCAGGCTCAGCGCCCGGCCGGGAGCGGTGCTGCCTTGGCGGGGCCTCGCCGAGCCCCCCCGAGGAGCCCCATCCCGGGCGCGGGCGGTGCGGTGCGGTTCGCACCAGCGGTGCTCGGCGGGATTTGCCCGCCCGGTGCTCTTGTGCCCTGCCGTGTCCCCGCACCTTCTGCAGTGTTTTACCGATCCGAGCGTAACTCTCCGCAGTGTGAGCAGAAAACAGCCCGCACGTAACTTTTCTCCCACATATCGCAGCGGTAATACGTGCACACTGGTGTTGCTAAGTAGATTCCTTCTACTCAAACCACGCTCTCGGGTTTTCTGATGTCACCAGCTTTCCTTTTCGTGGTTTCATGCCCGAATATTTTGTGGTTATGCCAAGAAAGGCTGAAAGTACAGGGTTTTCATTCTCATTTCTTGGGGGGAATGGTCCTGCACCTTTACTTTAAACCTTCTCTTGCAGCACCAAGAAAAGTTGCATGTGAGGGTTGTTTGCCTTTGCAGGTCCTTGGATTCCTGCGGTGTTTTGTGTGTTGGGAGAACTTTTGAAATATGTTCCCATACAGAGGTCTTGCACTGATTAAATACTTCATTGAAATCTCATAGTAAAGAACCAAATTCTTTCTTTTTAGTTGGCAAAGAATTTACTAATGTTCTCGGACATCTGGCACTGGATAGTTTCCCCACTTTACTCAGTACAAATTATGTGCTGTGAAAATAGAAGCTTTAAAAGGGATTATTTTATCAATAGCGCTGCATTGTGCATTGCGATTTGTGTATAATTCTTTTTAATATATATAAAAATTTCTAACATTCCAAATGTAACTTACTCTTGAAAATTTATACTTGAAAATTCTTGTCTGCGCAGCAGTTTGATTTTTTTGCATTTTGTGCCTTTGGTGGGGGTGTATTACTTGTCTAAGCAATGTCACATTTGCCGTTGATAATGTTATAATTTATTTCATTTTCAATGTTTCTTATAATGTAGCTATTCTGCATCAGCTAATATAAGACTATCAAGTTCTCATTCAAAATTCTAGTAAACTGATTTTTGAGATTTTAAAAATAAAGTCACTTTGAGCAGTTATTTCATCAAATACCCTGTAAAGAAGTGGGTTCACTTTGTGATACAAACAAGATAGTAAATGCTGTGGGTTAGGGTATTAATAACTTCCCTTGGCATGAAGAGCATAATATGAAATCTCGCTTAAAGGGTTTAGTGTGTGGTGTGTGTTCTGTCAGCTTTTGCTACAGCATTAGTTTCCTTTTTTTGTAATGGGACTGGTTTTTATGGAAGAGCAGAGGATGGTAGGGCTGTTGTAGAGATCCTGAATTCGAAAAGTTTTGCCGTTTTTACGGAATATTTACTAATTTCTAAATAGCTAAGCAGATGTAGTAGCTTAGATGATACACTCCAGTAAAAAAGTAAGAGGATGATGATTCAAGGGTTTGAGTCAATGTATCATGACAGCATTTAGATTAATTTCCAACTCTGAGAATCTGTCCTTAGCTGTTACCTCATGTGTTCCCCACACATGTACCATTGTTTTTAGTGTTTGGTCATGCTGTAACTGGAGCCTTTGCTTCAGAATTTCTGTGTGACAGCCAGCCTTTAAGGGCAGAAGAAACAAAATCAAAAATGAACAAAAGACGGGGTTTTTTTTTTTTTCGTTTTTTTAAAGAAAACAAACTTGTTTGCATTGAATGTTTAATTGTGCTGATTTTCTATAGTAGGAGACATTTCAGTAACCTCTTCATTCTGAACTAACCTGGATGGCAAACAGGATTTATATTGATACTCAGAAGGGAAGGGTCAGTTTTCACATTGCGTTCTCCTAATGGATGAGATGTGCTGTGAGTGCTGGGGAGGATGAGCACCCTTGGGTTGTTTGGTGTGTCAGATTGTATAAGGTGCTGGCAGCCCCACTGCATTAGCTCTTTTTATGCTGTTGAGCAGCAAAAATAAAATACTCTTTGTATCTCTCATTTCTGCAGTGCTGCAGCGCTCAGCTGTTCTAAAAATCAAATGCCCCAAAGGTTTGCCTATCTTAAAATAACTTGTTAGTTTTCCTGGTCAGGGATTAAATAGCAATTACTAGAGGGAGACTTTTTTTGTTGTTGTTGGTTGTTTCTCACTAAGGTAAAAGCATTACCTCATACTACTACATCAATAGTAAAGCAGGAGTAAGGTAGGACTGTGCTATTGGTACATTAAAGAAAAGCAGATGTACAAATACTTATTTAACAATGCTCCAACAAAGTAAATATACAAAGTAGGAAGTGTACATAAGGAACGGGAGCGCTGCCAGTGTGAGAGGGGTTTAGGTCTGTGCTGATGGGAAATCCTTGCTCTAACCCAGGAGCACTCTGCTGCTGAGCAGTGCCTGGCCCCAGCAGATGCTCTTCAGAGCATTCGGGCTCTGGTCAGTCCTATGGTCACACTGGGCTGTGTTTGTCATTCTTGGGGCAGGTGTCATCCATCACCAGGGACTGGGATGATCTGCTTGCCTTGCCCACAGTCCAGAGGGGCTGGTGACCCAGGGCTTACATCTCAGACTGTTGAGGAGAGCTGAGGTAGTGACCAAGGAGTCTTTGGCCAGATGGCGAAGTTGGTACCCGGCAAATGCAGCCCTGGTGTGGGCTCTGCACTTCTCACGCTCACAGAAGGGCATGAGCTGTGCTGTGCCACCCTTTGCCTGGGCAGAGAGACTGCCTGTGTGCTCCAGGTACATGGGGAGGGCAGCTGTGCTTCCCAAATGCTATTGCTAAAATTACCGATAACCCAAATGCTGTCATCTTATAAACTGGTTATTGGTAATTTTAGGACACTGCTGTTTTCTGTAAGGCAGACAACGTTCAGTAGGGTATCACTTTTTCCCTTTTACTTGTAGAAAGGTGAACAGTTGCCAATTAGCTTTCCTGCGTGCTTAGGAAAAGTCGTAGTATTCCAGTATCCATTTTCTTCCGGATTTCTTGTATTAGACTATTATTGCTGCCACTTGCAAGAGCAGGGAGTGCTTGCTGTATAACAACTGCAGAAGTGACTACAGCACAGCAGTTTGCCTAGTGAAGCACAGTCACTCGTGATTAGTAATGCCATGTTCATCTTATGCTTTCCACTGAAGCTGGTCTCTTCTGACTGCTGCCCAGCCAGAGCCATGCCTGATCCCAGCACAGTGCTGCGATGCAACTGGCCCCTAATGAGCTAAGGCAGCAGCTGAAACACTATAATCTCTTTACATGAAGATTCAGAGCATCAGCATTAGTGCCATAGTCTTGTTCCCAATTTTGCCCACTCCTGCTTGCTCTCTTCCCTAGAAGGAGAGATTTCAGTACCATTGGGTTAAGCAAATCTTGTAATTCTGTGATAATGTTGTTTGCATGTATTTTAATTTTATGCTAATTATACCGTTGGTTGTTTGGAGCTGGATCAGCCCCAGGACAGCTCAGAGTTATCATTTCTCAGGTACCAGAAGCAGACTTGGGTCCTGCCCCAGGGCAGAACTCCACAATTCTGGAATTACTTCTCCTTAGCTGCCTCATATTTTTCTTACAGTTGGGTTGTTTGAAATGAGCACATCCTGGCTGGTGACTTGGAGCTGATGCTTGCTGCTTGTCATGTGCTGAGGATGGGTGCTCAGTGGCTGTGGCTCCCATGGGGGCTCTGTCTACTGCCAGCGGCTGCTGCCCTCTTGTCCTCCAGAGTAGATCAGCCCCAGCAAGGGCAGGAGCAAGCGGAGGTGGTGGGGGGGGTGCTCTAGTTTTATTTTAAAGTGCTAAATGTCCGTAGATGACAGTGTCTGGTCTCATTAAGAGTAATATTGCTGCTCAGCAGGACCAAGACCAATGTACCTTCCTGAAATGGGCAGCTCCAAAAAAACAGGCTTTCTGTAGGCTTACACCAGCAAGTACAATGTGGGCTCTGAGCAGCATCATCCCTGTTTTGTGTGTATGTGCGCATATAGGAAACACGCAGAGAAGGAACTCGTTAAAATCTCTCATGGGAACTGCCACTGCGCTTTGCCAAGCTGATTTATGGGCATTCAGCATTCCTCCCACTTGTGATTTGTTGCAAGTGTAGTTGCACACGCAGCTCTCACCTGGGCACAGCAGTAGAGATATGGCCAACTGCACTTCCTCAGGTGTTTTCCTCTGTCACTGAAGGAAGCTCTGCCAATGGAAGTTCCCCCTGGTTTCAGTTTGAACTAACACAACCCGGTGTCTGTGCCATGTGTGGGGATTACAAGATTGCAAAGGCTGTGTTAAAGCACATGATGCTGTACACATGATATAATGTGCATGTTAGATCAGACCTTATGAATATTTCATATTCCTTGATATTACATTATTTTTGGTGTTGGGCAAATTGAGTGTTATTTCTTGTAAGCCTTGCAAAGGTGTTCTGGTTACATTGTTTCCCTGGCTCATAAACTGCTGAGAGCACTCGCTGCAATGAAGAATGCTTTTCATGCCAAACTTTAAAGACATTTTTTTATTTTCCTTTTTCCCCACCTTTCTTCAGGAGCATTCTGCCTGGTCAAGGCATTTGTGTAGTACCACCAGCATCCAGGACCTGTTTCTTTGTGGGCATTGGCTTCTCTCAGCTCCACAGGGGCAATCTGCTTTCTATCACTGTACCAGATTCTCTAGGGCCAAAACTCTTAGCAGTTACCACAGCCAGAGAACAGTGTTTCCCACGGAATATCTCTAAGCTGGCTATTCTGTCAGCATGTTTAAGGAAGGTGGATGGCTCACTGAAGCTGCTCGGCTCTGTCTCAGGAGCTGCACCCCTAACAGCTGTGTCCTTCAAAGTAAATCAATGAACAAGTGCACAAAAGTCTTCTTCCAGATATCATATATATGCACAAGAGGTGTTGGATGCTCCATAGAAATACCAGCTCTGCAGTCAGGGATCAGTAGAAGGTATCAGAGAGCCAATAGGCAAATGGAGATCTTTAAATTTTACTGTACTTTTCTGGGTTTGTTTGGTTTGGGGTTTTGGGGGTTTTTTTGAGAAAATCTGTTCTGTAATTTTTATTACCTGGACTCGCTGTGTATTAGTACCTCTCAATCACACTAAAGGCTATGCAACTGAGATTATGCTGGATCATAAATTTGTAGCCAGACAAAACTCTAGGAAATGAATTTACACATTTGCATCTTTTGCAGTCATTTGCAGAATAAAGAGTCAGACTATTGCGTTAGATGTCTTTATGTTTGGGGATTTTTAAAATATATAATTAGTTTTAAATTGGAGATGGTTTTTTCAGTCACGTTTGAGACTAACCTGGTTACAGACAAACCAACAGAAGGACGGGCAGTGAGGGAAACGTAGTACACGAGGGCGATTAGGAGAAATGCTACAACGCAGGCTTTCCTCTAAAATGCTATCAGAGCTCCTGAATTTTACTCCCAGATCCCCTGTTCACTTTCTTAAGGGTTATGAGAAATGTTTAGGATTTTTTTCCCCAGTGTTCTTACTTCTCATGAAGTGATATCATAAGATATGACATTAAGTTGCAAGATTTAATTTACATGGATTGCTGAGGCACCTCAGCAAAAAGAGCTGCAGCAGTGTGAGATGCTGCCTGTGCGCACAGTGAGGGATGCAGAGGGATTTTTCAGTCGCTCTAGTGGGAAGAGCATTCCTGTGTGCTGGGCTCAGTGGTGCGGTGCAGGCAGAGCTGTGCTGTGGGGACCAAACATCGCTGCCCTGCTTCCCACTCTCACTGGTATGGGTATGTTCCTGATCTGGGAAAAGTGCTCTTAACCCTGCTGCCTAGGGCTGTGAAAAGCAGGATAGGCTGCTTTGGGCATTGAGGATAAGTGCTGTGGAAGGGCATCACCTACTGCTGGAACACTCCCCATCAGCTGGGAGCCACATGGAGCTCCAGCTCATGCTGACAAGTGCAGTCGAGTGTTGTGTCTTCAGCTCCTGGCTGACTTGCAGCAGCATGGGGTTATTTTTATGCACATGGCCTGTGGTATGAATCTGGCAGAGCTGTCTGGAGGAGCAATGACATGCCGTGGTGTTGGACATTGTCCCCTGCCCTCATTCCTGCCAGGTGGGGGTTAGGGTGCAACTCTGAATTTCTCTTCTTCAGGATTAAGGTCCATGTCCCTTATGCCTTTGTGTCCTCTGCAGAGTGCCAGGAGCTTGAGAATACTCAGTGTTCAGGACAGTTTTCATCATGTTTTTTCCATGCCATGGCATGGGCTGAGGTGTCAAAGCATTTGGGAGCAAAGGGATGAAAAGTGTTGTCAAACGTGGCCTGACATCTTGCTTCCCTTGTACTCTCCCCATGGTGCTCCTCTCACTGAGTCCAGGTCTGTGCGACAGGCTCACAGGATGGGCCAAGTAGTGAGGCCCAGAGAGTGACTTGGACCTGACAGCTAAATATTGCCTGTCCCAGAACACTGTGCAGTTCTCCATCTGCCCAGGGCAGGGCTGGCTCTGCTGCCAGGAGGGCTCTCGCTTCCCCAACCCTGGCTGCTGGGAGCAACCTTGCAGGCTGGCCCAGCCTTGCTGGTGCTGGGGACAGGTGCAGGTCAACGTCATTAAGAGGGAGAGAATTTAATCAATATCTGGAGTGTTTGATATTCGTCCTAGTGGAACACTTGTTATGTCTTTAATTACTATTTCTAAAAGCACCATGGAATGGAAAGCAAAAGGCAGAAATAAATAGTGAGAGGTGATCAATTGGGCATGAAACCCTTGTTATTGATCACCTTTAACCTCTGCTTAAACTAATGACAGAGCTACCATTTAACTGTCCCCAGGCACAAAGCGCATCAATTGTACAAGTGCCACATAAATCATGGTGGGCTGCAGTGCGTTGTGAATGGCCCCTGGGGCTAGCCAGCCCATGGGGAGGGCAGGGTCCCCCAGGAGATGTAGGGGGGCACTCCCAGGGGAGTGCCACTGGAGCACCCACTGCAGGTATGTTTAGGTGAGGTGCTGCTCTGATGTTTTGCACAAAAAAGCTCCTGAGAGCAAAGCCACATCACAGCTCTGAGGGCAGTGCAGAGCTGAAGAAATGACAGTATTTCTCTTCCATACCTCTTGCCCCATGGAGCTAAAAGAAGATTTATGCTGTTGAGGATCCCCTTGATGCCTGCTCCTAACTTCCATGTGCCATGGCTGGGCCAGCGCTACTGAGGCTGGGTAAGTTTGCAGGAAGAAGGACAGACAGGACTCAAGTAAAACAACGATCCTGTGTCAGCAAGTGTTTGAAGCAGCAGAGTTCGGGGAGGCAGTGACATAGGCACAGAAAGAATCACCTTTTCCCATGTGTCTTTACCTGGCTTCCTGACTTACCAGCTGTGCTGGAATTGCCTATGCTGCTTGTTATGGGGGTAAAAAACGTAAAAATCAAGATGTGCAATGGGCAGCAGAGTGAAGTCACCACAGCCTTGCAAGATAACAACAATAATATTTATTAACATTCAATCTACAAATTATCCCTTGAAACTCCAGCCTGGAGATTTGCCAATTTTCAATATATGACAATGTTGTCTAATATGTTTCCAGCACAATGGCATTTCCAAGACTGTGCTGGATATGTGGCATCACAAAACCATCAGCTGTATGTCCTGCCACGCACAGGGCAAGGGCTGTGCCTGCCTTTTGAGGGGAATGTTTGTGTATGTTTAAGACAGGATGCCTGTTCTGCAAATTCAGTTCCCCAAAGAATTAGGAGGTGATTTTTTTCTTGATGTTCCCTACTCTTCATGTTAGTGAAAGCAGAGGGCTTTAAGGGCAGCTTTCAGAAAGCTGCTTGTTTCCAGAGCTGTTTAGGAAGCATTTGCACTGAGCCCTGGGAAGGAAAAGGGTGGCAGGAGTCCCATTGAGCAGTGTGTCTGTCTGTTCATCCGTCTTGGAACGCTCTCAGGATCACTCCTGTCTCTGCAGGAACAAGGAAAAGATCCTGTCTCATCTGCTGTTAAATGGGCTACATGATGCTGAGCACACATTTGGCGCATGCCTGGCATGGCTGCGCACATCCCTGGAGGATTTTCTCAGGAGAGCCTAGGTTAATACACATTTTGCCTTTGTGCTGCCATTTGGAGGGTTTCTACTGAAATCTTAAAAATCATTTGGGTGTCCTCATCCATCAGCTACTGGAAACATTATTGATAATACAATCATTCCTTTTTTGGTCACTCTGTTTCACTTTTTTTCTGCTGAGGATCCTGTAATTTGCCACTGCTGAAATTGAGAGATGATTGGGATCTGCCAGGTGCAGCACGGGAGCCTTGCAGAGGCAGTCCAGGGAGGGGAGGCCTCTTGCATCCCTCTTACAGCGAGGGCTGTGCTGTGCCTGCCCACAGCTGAGGGACAGTCTGACACAGCCCTGGGGAGACTGAGCAGGCTTGACATCTCAAGCTCTGCACTGGCCAGACTGGGGTTCTGGTCTGTACCAGGCAGTCTCCCTCTGGGGTGTCACCAGTTTGGGTCTCTGAAGCACCTTGTCCCATTAGCTGTGGGTATATCACAGTGACCTGAATGATATGTGGTTTCCCGGGCATGTCTGCTGACCCCAGTGACAGGGCTGTGGTGGGGGAAGCATGAGCCAGCAGAACACCAGCTGCATTGCCCCCACAGCCTTCAGGGATGGTGACTCCACTGCTGCACTGAGCAGCCTGTGCCAGAACTTGTATTGATACAGGCAGTGCTGCTGCTCCTCCATGAAGGAATAAGCCATGGGTGCCATTAGCTTCAAGGTGGTAGCTAGCTTCCACTCTAGGGGCTTCTAAGACCTGGGAATCTTAGAGCACAGGGACAGTGAGTGTCATCCCACAGAACCTGTACTGGACCTTGCTTTTGCTATGGAGGATTCACCTGGATGTTTGTGGCCATGGAGGACACCAGAGGCTGCAGTCCCTGTGCAGTGAGTGGCTGCTGGTCTGGCAGAGAGAGCGTCTCAGTGCGCAATAAAATCTTCTTCCATGTCAGTCCAGAGGGGCAGAGCTCCCCACTGACAGCAGCTGCACTGAGAGCTTGGCATGGATTTGCATAGATGAAATTTCTCCTGCCATTCATGCAGTCTTTCTATCTGCCAGCTTCCCTGCTCCTCTCTGGAATCTGAAGTCCACACAGGGAGCATTCAGCTGGCCACGAGCTCTTTACTGAGCGTTTCTTTGCACAGATGTCCCCAAGCAATTCCATGAATTGTTGCTCTATAGTCACTAAGCTGTTTGGGAAAACATTTCAGATAACTGTCCTACGCATTGGGGTGACTGAATTAATGGCATTTGAATGGTCAAAAAGATAGTGTGAATTGAAAACAATGCTGTCCCTGTCACAGGCAGCAGGAGAATTCCAGCTGGTATTTTCATTGTTAATGAGCAAACCCAGGGCACTGTGTGGCCTTAATACCTTAGAGGGGGGCTGGAGAAATGCACAAACCAGCCTGTCACTTCCCCTTCTGGATTTTCCAAATGCCAGGGAAGGAATGCTTTTAAAATTGTCTTTCAGAGCTCCACAAGTGACACTGTAGCTTGGCTGTGGGGAGGGAAGGAAAGGGATGACAGTTGTGGTAGTTGCTCAAATGTGTGTTTGCCAGAGAACTGTGATGTACGCCAAGTTTGGGAGCTCCCCCACCCTTGGGTGGCAAGGTAGCACCTCTGCCTGAGGATGCCCACAAAGGTGGGAGCAAGTAGCCAGTGCATCCCATGAAGTGGCAGACAGCACTCCCAGAGGTGCTTGGCAGTCAGGAGAGCTTTGCTGCATCTGGGCTTGGCGGAGCACAGCCATCCTAACCATACATCATCCGGAGGAATGGGCACTTGGGTAACACATTAGAATAATACATCATTAGAGCACTGTTGCTATGGTGATGTATTAGGGCAATGCATCATTAGATACCTTCCATTGATGATGTATTACTCCAAACATGGCTCCTGCCAGCACCAGCACAAGGGCCACAGAGGAAGTCTTGTCTTTTTGCAGAAACTCTACCCTTTCCCTAAGGAAAAAAATCTGAGAGTAGTGGCTTCACTGAGGAGACACAGGGCAGGGGCTGGCCCATCTGTCCTGAGCCTCTTTACTATGTGACTTGCTCCATGTTGAGCCTTATGCTGTTTTCTGAGGACCCAGTACCTGCATTTTAGTGCATTGTGGGCAAAAGGATCTGCCAGTGCTGCTGGGCAGAGGGACAGGGTCTGTCCAGACCCTGCCTGAGCTAGAGGGTCTGAGACATTTGTGGGTGCATCCTGCAGTGCTGCTGGAGGGCTGGCAGTGCCTGCTGAGACCCTCCCGTGAGGGGGCTGCTCTGGGCTTGTGCTCTCCGTGTCCTTCACGCTGTGCCCTCATGCAGGGACTGGATCACTCTGAGGAAACTCATCCTCTTCTGTTCCCCAGGCAGACAAACATGCTGGTGTCATGTGCTGGTGCCCAAGCCTATGGCAGAGGAGACAGATGGACCCAAAATGGAGCCCAGGGCAAGGGTGACTGCTGCTGCTCACCTTCCCATGAGCCTCTGTCAGGGTTTGATGCTAGCTAAGTGCCAGGCACTCACAAAAAACCCCCATTTACTTATTTTCCTCTGCTATAGCTAAGCAGAGGAGGGGAAATTAAAACTTCATTTTCATGAGTTGAGATAAGGATTATTGAAAAAAAAACCCAAAACACTTTAAGGCGAAACAGGTTTAAAACTTAAACCTTATAAAGAAGATTTATTATTAACAGAATTAAAATTAAAATTAAAAATGAGAAATCAAATCGAACTTGCAGAACACTTTCTTTCCCAGTCCCTCCCTCTTTCTACCAACTGCACATGGAAACAAAACATGGGGGTTTGGTCAGTATTTCACTTCTTAAAAACCTTTCTTCAGTATGCTTAAGAAAAAGAGTTTCTTCTGCTGTGCTGTGGGATCCTTCCCATGGGAGATAGTTCTCTGTGAACTTTTCTATCATGATTTTAACTTCCACAAGCAGCAGTCCCGCCCAAACCTGCTGCAATGTGAGTCCTTTCCACAGGCCAAGCAGTCTTCCCACAACTGCCTAGCGTGGGTCATTTTGGTTCATGGGGTTTAATCTTTTAAGGATGAGCTGTTCCAGTTTGGAAGCGAAGGCTCTCTCCCTCTATCTCTAAAAGCAAGGGTCATCTCTCTCTGTTCAAGTTCCTCACTAGATTACAGCTTTTCAGCACCCACGCACTCCAGCATGAGTACTCTTCTTCACAGGCTGCACGTGGATCTCTGCACCTCCCCATGCACTTCATGAATTACAGGGAAACAGTTTGTTGTATTATAGTCCTCACCATGGCTCACAGGAGAATCTCAGCTCTGATGCTTGGAGCACCTCCTCCCTCTCCTTTTTTTTTTCATTGACCTCGGTGCCGCCATGTTGGTTTTCCTCACATGTCCTCACTTTTGTTTTTCCTCTGACTTGGAAGAAAGTTGGTGTCTGTAAATTGTAGTTGAGAGGTTGATCTCGTCCAGGCTCTGCATCGGGGAATTGCTTGCCATGTCTCTCACTGCTGGCCATGTGGTCCCTGCTGGCACTGCACGGGCGGCTCCGGCCTTGGGAGGGCCCTGGCCGTGAAGTCCTGGCCTCGGGAGGGCTTTGGCTGTGTGGTCCTGGCCTCAGGAGGGCTCTGGCCTCGCGGTCCTGGCCTCAGGAAGGCCTCCGCCGGCCCCCGCCAGGATGGGCCCTGGTGGCCCCCCACCGGGATGGGTCCCAGCGGCTGCCTCACCCCCCCTCGGAAGAAGAAAGAGTTTCCCGTGGTTTTTCCTTTCTTAAATATGTCATCACAGAGGCGTTACCAACTTGTCTAATTAGGCTAGTAACCTGCCCATTGTCAGAGCCTTCAGCGATTGGCTCTGTGCCGGACATAGAAGTTTCGAGCAGCTTTTCTCCTGCCCACTAAAACCAGGCTGTGTAAAACCAACACAGCCTCGTTGTGTGCTATCAGCTGGGCTCAGTTCCCTTGGGATCACTTTTTCCTTGCTCTTCCCCTCAGCCATGGGCAACCCTGGCCCTAGCCTGGAATGAAACCAAAAAGTTGAGCCCAGGAGAATTTCCAGCCAGCTGGGTCCTCAGCATCCCTGG
This sequence comes from Corvus moneduloides, assembly GCF_009650955.1. Classification (NCBI taxonomy): domain Eukaryota; kingdom Metazoa; phylum Chordata; class Aves; order Passeriformes; family Corvidae; genus Corvus; species Corvus moneduloides. The sequence goes on from NC_045498.1 coordinate 3,299,023, forward strand.
GGTCTTTGCAGGGCTGCACTTTTTTCAGCTCAGCGGGCTAAATAAATTGCTTCAGAGAGCAGACTGGGAAAGCAGGTTTCTTTCACTGCAAAGTATGCTGTGTGCATCAGATATAATTTGATTTTAATTAGTGGACAAGAAAGCAGCATAGTTAATAAAGTATGCACTGCCTTTTGCAGGAATGCCAGTCTTGAATTTTTGGAAAATTCAATCAAATCAGAAAGATCAGTGCAAGGTGAGCCAAGGCTGAGAATGTCTGGGCAGGAGCATTGTAAACAGAGTCCCAGGAGAGATCCCTGACCCCTGTAATATCCCATGGTCAGGATCACAGCAGAAAAGCAGTTTGTGGAGCTCGCGCTGTTATCTGGTGTGGAGATGCCCCAGTAGCCTCAGGCAGTGTGCCAGCTGCATCCAGGGACTTTTCAGCTGACTCCCCTGCCTGCTCTCAGCTCAGGCATGGGCAAAGGTGGAGCTGCCCATTGCTTCCCTCCCTGTTTTTTCCTGCATCTGGAGGGACCTCAGTGCCTGTCCCACTTCCCTCATAGGGGACAGCTGTGACAGGGCTGCTCCTGGGTCCTTCCATCTCTAGCACTGCTTGGGGAATGCAGGATCACAAGCAGCCCTGCATGCAGCTGCTCATACACAGAAGCTTGTGTTTGGGCAGCAGGTCTTCTGGGCTCCATTCCCAGCAGTGTGGGCTCGTGGTTAGACCACTTAAGAGCCAGGCTGCCCCCACATCGCCCTGCAGATGCACACTTCCTTCCCCTGAAATCTCTGTGGGAGCAGAGTCTGCCCACTGAGGGCAGAAGGGCAAGAATAAGAGGCTGGTTGTGCAGACTTGAAGTGTGATAAATAATATTCCCTGGAACTGCCCTGCTGCTGGTTACTGATCATCATAAAGTATGAGACACTTTAGGAGAGCAAGCCTGTGTCTGCCCTTGATGCCAATGCTTTTAAGGGTTCAGGATGCTGCCCTGCTCCCAGGCACCATCTGCAGTACTGTAAGCCAAGGCTGCTTTTAGCTTCTCAATCAATTGGATTCAATTAAGTGATAACATGAACCTATGGGTAGAGCAGTGATTGCTTATCCCTGTATCAGCAAATTATCCCCAGGTAGTGCAGAGAGGTTTGTGTGCCCTGGGCAGGAGTTGGGGTGTGAGGCCCTGGTGAACCCTCTGCCATTGGGGTTCCTGGGAGAGGAGACCCGCAGCAGGAGCCAAGGTGGGGCTGCCCAGCACTCCCTGACAGGAGCAGCGCCCCAGGAAGCCAAGGTACGGTTATTTAAAACACTGTTTTCACTCTGTCCTCAGCTCAGTGTTCCCACCAGGAGACTCAGCCAGCACGCACCCTGACATGTCTGGAAGCAAATGTTTTTGGGAGGCTGTGGGCATGTTAAAGAAGCAGAGCTGCCTCTGCCACTCTCCCCCTGCACTATGGCCATGGGGTGTGCAGGGCACCACAGCTCTCTGAGGCCAGACCTGGCTGTGAGGGATGTCAGACATCAATAAACATCACTGTCAAAAAGGACAGGAAAAGGTTATTTATCAGAAAACAGGCCAAAAAGTAGGACTGCAGCTGTGGTGACATGTGCTGTGGCCACGCTGCCAGGGCTGCATCCCGTGGTGGCTCGGAGGGGTCAGAGCCACCGCTGCAGTGCCACTCACATCCCCACACCACTGATTACCATGGCTCAGCTCAGCAGCCCCATGCTGTGCCTGTGGCCAGCCTGGTGCCACCAGCCATGAGAGCAGCCCAATATTTCTCTCACTTCCCCTGGTGCAATTAGGACTGTGTAGGAGTGACGGTCTCCTCGGAGAAAGCCAGGCTTGGAAGGGGCTGAGATTTCGGACCAAGCACAGATGCCCTGTAGTGTTCCCCGGACTGCTGAGCTCCTGGGCTTGAGGAGCTTCTGTCTCTGTGCAGAGACAGGCAGCTCTTCATCTGCTGGGGCTGCAGGAAACTGTGTGCGCGCATGGGACTGTGCTTCTGTGTGACGTGCTGGGGATTTGAGAACAATGTTTTGCAAAACAAAACCAGACAAGGTTATTAATTTTCAAGATAACACAAACAAGAACAGTGAGTTGCTGTTGAGTTGGTGATAACTTGCTGGTGACTGCAGTGAAGACATCTGTATGCCATGTTCACATGTGGCCTCATCTACCTGCTCTGCCTCCACAGGTGATGCACAGGTGGTGCTGGAGCTGTGTGGGGCTGGGGCTGGTGAGAGCTGGTCTGAGCCTGGTGGGGCAAGAAGACCCAGTACCACAGACCTGGGCTCAGGAGCAGCGCCAGGGACAGGCACAGGACATCTGGTGGTAGTCCTGATGCCAGGGCTGTTCCCAGAGGAGTACTAAGGCCTCAGGGATGCCCTCAGCACATCCCTGGCACAGCTGGGAAGCTTTGCATCCTTCAAACCTGTCCTGACGTTGCAGTTCAAGGTACAGCCCCGGTGCTGTACCCTCCCTCTCCCCATCGCCTACCTCTGATTAGAGCCCTCAGAACAAACCTGCTAATGCCTTTCCCAAGCTCTCGCCCCCACACTTTTGCCATATAAATCACTATAATTAAAGTGTTTGGAAAATGCTTTGGGAGCCCAGACAAGCATCCCCACATGCTACACACCCAGCTTGGCAAGTCCAACTTCCTGCTGCACCCACCCTGCTGCCCCGGGCGCTGCATCCCTTCCCTCCCAAAACACCCAGCAGGACAGAAGAGAGTACCGTTCCCAGGCTGTGCTCGCCACAGGCTGCGAACATGCCTTCGGCTCAGCGTCTGGCCAAGGCAGTGCATTGAACAGCCTCCCAGACAGAGAGAGGCCAGAGAGATGGGACAGGACCCCTGCCAGCCCCTGGCACCACAAGCAAAACCTGGGCAAGGCTGTCTGTGAGGGGAGACAAGGGTGCTCGTGGTGCTGGGGGAATCACTGCTGTTCACACCTCTCTGTCACCAGCTCAGAGAAACAGTGCTTTCTGCTGACTGCTGGAACCTGGGTGTAGAGAAACTTGGGGAGAAAGCCACTTCAAGAGAGCATGGAGGGCACAGCACACTCCACCTGGCACTGGCCCTTCTGCTAATCTCAGGGGAATAAGCCCACAGGCCTGTCCACACCAATGCAGAGGAGGCAGCGGAGGTGAGCCCTGGTGGAGCAGGCGGGGCTGGTGGGGCCCAGGCAGGAGGACAGGGCTGCTCTGGGGACTGGCAGAGACTGCTGAGATGGCCTGGCACCATGATGTGGTGCCAGCTTTCCCTCTAGCACAGCTCTACTGGGCAGGAGCAGGTCCCATCCTGCCCTAAACCAAGGCATGAAGAACCCAAGAGGTTTTGGCCTGTCTTTTTAACTTGGAGCAGAACAGACCTTCAGGAGCTGGTGTGAGCCACCACCTGCGGGAAAAAAAGCCATTTTTCAAGCCATGGGCAGCAACATCCATGAAACATTACTTTTTAACAGTGAACCCCTGGAGTGCAGATCAAAGCAACTGTGTGAACAGGCAAAGGCAAAGGGAAGGAACAGAGCAGCAGGTGAGGAGACAGAGCTGCCTGAATGGGAGTGGCGCAGGCATGCAGCGACTCTCAGGAGCCCTGTGGACGCGGCCAAGCAGGCACAGTGGCCCAAGCAGAGCAGCTCCTGACAGGGAGTGAGTCTCTCAGGACACCGGTGTCCACGCAGAGTGTGGCTCCTCGTGTCACCGTTTCTGGACCCACCACCACCTGGTGCCCTGGCCCCCTCCTGGCCTTCCTTCAGTGACTCCCTGTGACCACTTTTGGTGGTGGCCCCTCATTCCCACTCTTGTGCTCCACAGTTCTCTGCCTAGACTCCTTCAGTGGGTCGCTGCCTGTTTGTCCTCCTCTCTCCCACTGTGCTCAGCTGGGACCCGTTGTGCCCTGTGACAGGAATATTTGAGTCACCTGGACTTTCCTGTTCTATTCCCAACAGCCATGCTGCTCCCTGGTGCCAGCACTGCTGGCCTTGCCACAGTAGCCCAGGTGCCAGCCCGCAGCAAGGGCACCTTCCCACCCAGCACACTGGCCACTGCAGCTGTTTGAGGCTGGGGAACTGAACACCCCAGTTTCTTCCTAGGGTTCGGCTCCAGAGCTGGGTCCCAGTTCTACTCCAGCCCTGTGCTGACTGGCAGGAGCTGGTGGCTCTGCTGCAGGCAGCACCTTCTGGCAAGTGGCTGCTGTCCCAGGGGTGCGGTGCCAGATGATCACTCCAGCCCCTGCCCACCTGCACCAGGATATCTGTGCAGGGGCATTGCTGCATCTCCTGCACCTTGACGCTCTCCCTCTGCTTTCCCAGTCACCCAACAAGACCAAGATCCACATGCAAGGATCTGCAACTGTCCTTGAACAGTGGCCATTGTGGGGATTTCACAGGCTGACAGAGCCTGTGACCATGGGAAGGTCTGTTGTTTCCTGCCACTTATTCTTCCTCAGCAGGGAGGGTTTGGCAGCCCTGCTCTCTGTGCAGACAGAGCTCAGTCCTGCTCCCAGCTCCTGCTCAGCATGTATTTTTACCTTTTAATGAAAGCAACTGATCTGCCTGAAATGCCTCTCACTCTTCTCTGGGGCTTGGATTGCCAAGAAATGATTGACGCATTTAATAGAGGCAGTGGGTGCAGAGGAATTGGCAGGAGCCCAGGCTCATGATACACAAAGGATACTGCCGTTCCTGCTTAGGTTTTCTGAGTCCCTGCTCTCAGAACACACTGTCCTGTGGGGGGCAACTGCACTCCGGCTGAGTGAGCTCAGGAGCCCTAGGAACAGGGCAGGGGCTGAGCCATGGGGACGGGGAGAAGGTTTTGGGGCAGGGAGGGCTGCGTAGGGGCTGCAATGCATACCCCTGAGTGCAGGCTGGAGAAGCCAAACCTCTGTCAGTGCCTATTTGGTTTTTCTACTGCTTTGAGCTGTACGGGGTTTGTCCCCACAATGTGGGTGAATGTGTACAGCAGATACTTGCCTGGTTTTGCATATACACGCTCGTGAACCTGCATGTGAAAGGGGCTTTTTCTTACATTTCCTGGAGAGAAACCCCCCTGCCATGCATAGACTAGTTTGGTAACGGCCCACACAGATTGCATTTAGCACACATTCCTGTGCATGAGTGCTCCTAAACACTCACGTGCACACATATGAGCTCACCTGCACCTGCAGGTGTTCACCCTGCTCCCTGTCCCACACCTGAGCACTGGCATATGCCATGTGACACCCACATGCGAGACAGGTGTCAGTCGAAACAAACCCATCACTTGGCACTAAGTAACAGTTGCTACAGCCTCCCCTTCACACTGGAACACTGTATCAGCCAACTCCAAGGTTTAGACCAGTACAGTCTGAAGGCTTTTGTCTCTGCAGCCTTCTGGGAGGTATCAGAGAGTGACCCTTGGCCGTTTCCTAAGCTCAGGAGTGGGGTTAGAGGAACAAAGCCGCCTGTCAGTCCCTGATCATGGGGTCTGACCTCGGCTTAGCTTTGTCCCATTTGAAAGGCACTGTGAAGCCACCACTGAAGTTACTAATACCTCTCCCCTGGGTGTCTTCAGAGGGACACCCATTCCAGATAACTCTAGAGATTGATTTCCAGGAGCAGGCTAGGTTCCTTGTATATTCAGTGTATACATTGCTCATCCCCTGGAGCTTCCCTTGTCCTGCTGATATAAAGGGCAATTTGTAGAGCTTACAAAGTCTTATTAAAGTATCATTGTGAAAGGGTACCTGAACAGAAAAGAATAGAATATATTTGTCTCATTAACCAGAAACTTAAAAGTCGTGTTTCCTCTTCCTTGCATTTTCTTCCCATAGGAGGGTAACAGTCATTTATTATCATGCATGGAGAGAAAAGCCTCACTCCTTGGAGGATGTGCTGATTTCTGCGAAGCCTCTGCACCTGGCTTGTGCTCTGGGGCGGGCAGGTTGGGAGTGAGCATGCCTGGTGCTCAGAGGCCTGGCACATTCTTTCAAATAATGCCAAAAGAGCAGCATTATCTGAAAGCAGCGCAGCCTGAGTCCTGTTTGTGTGGCCACAGCCAGTGTGGGCTGGAACACAGCACAGGCTATTAGCATGTAATGAACACAACAATTACTCTGTAAGGGGGAGAAAGGGTTAGGGCCAGACAGAGTTTTAAGAATAAAGGCTTGTTTAGGAGAATTATTCACTGGGTCCCTGCTGTAGGTGGACGGCAGCAGATTAGAAGGAAACATTATCTCTCAGGGCAAGTTCAGAAGGACAAATGAAGCCAAACTGGCACGGGTTGAGTCTCAATACATTATTCTCTTTGCTCTACAAATCTGTGAGAACAAAGTGCTCAGTGTAAGTGCTCACCAGGGCCATTTTTACCCCTGTAGGACCACAAAAGTTCAGCATGAGATGAAGTTGGCTATTAGTCCACTAAAAGAGCATTTGAGTTTAGAATTTAGAGTCTCATAAAAACATTATTGTCTGTATCCCAGGACATTTGTTTGTTAGGGCAACATGGACTGAAAAAATGTGCCCCTCTGTACAGCTGTGTGCCTCACCAGCCTCACCACAGCCAGCCCACCTCAGGGACTACCTCAGGCCAGCCTCCCAGCCCAGCATCACCCTGAGGACAGCCCCTGAGCCTCAGCCTCAACACCAGTCTTGTCATCTCTGCAGGTGAAGAAGGATCGTTGCTCCAAAGAACACTTGGCCTGATGTGTTTTGTTGCGGCAGGAGGTTGTATCTTGCTCACCCAACATGCAGTACTGCGCAGGTTCCCTGAAGCCTCCATTGACATTTCTGGCTCTGCTCTGCTCACATGTGTCTGTAGTTTATATGTTCACCTCACCAGGTCCGAGGCAAGGAAGAAGTTTATGTCCAAGTGAAAATGCCAAGGACCATAGAATTCTTGCCTTCCTCTGCCCCAGAGATCACAGTTTGGCTCTTGGGGACACTGAGGCATCTTTCCCCTCAGCACTTCTCTGCCATCAGGAAGCCCTCTGTCATCTGACAGGAGCCCTCCTTCCTGAGGCTGATGTGGCTCAGCCTGCTCAGGACCAAAACCCAGCTGGAGCTGCTGGACTTGGTCTTGGCTCTCTGAGTGAAGTGCAGTGGGTGGCAGCATAGAGACGATCAGAGCACAGGATCTGACAGTCCCTCCTGGACTTGCAGACTGGAATAAACAAAATTATGGACAAGCCATCACGAGTGCGTCTATGACACTTCTGGGTTGTGAGCTGCTTGCTGCCTTCCTGGTTTAGAATGATTTTGACAAAAAGCATCCATATGATTTTGATATATTTAAGCCCATGGCCAGGCTTTATAAGATGCTTGGCAATCTATGGGACAGGTTTTAGAAACATTTTGTTTTGCATTTGGATTGTCTTCCAGCTACCAAGATGATCAGCTTTGGGCTTAAGTCAGTAGTGGGAGGAAGGTTCTAAAGACTTCTGCAGTAGGAGACGTGGGACTCGGCAGGGCCACCCCAGGACTGCAGCTGCCCCAGGACACTGCTAGGAGCTGTGGGCAGGCAGTGAGCATGGCTCAGAGCAATCTCCATCTCCCCCAGATGTTTTTTCTCCCAACCCTCAAAGGCAGCCGGCACACATCCACTGCTTCCTCCAACTGCACAAGGAGCATGTGCTTTTAAAAGGCTAAAAAAAAGGTGGAATGTATTATCTGTTTACAAAGTCATTGTAAATATTAAAGAGCCAATGAGGGGAAATGTCCCTGATGATGTCTTTTCAGGAGTGTGGGAGAAAAATCCATGCAAAGCCACTATCGAGGGGTATGGCCAAAAGGCAAGTGATGCTTTGAACCTGTTCAAAGCCACAGGGATCGGCCATCTTCCTGGCACTGCAGTGGGAAGGAGCTACCCATCTCTCCTCAGAGTCAGCTGAAAGGTCACTTCAGCAAATCCACAATTTAAATAAAAGATAGTAAGTCCCAGAGAGAGTTATTTGAAAATAAAAGGCATCAAAAGCAAGATAGATGCATCTATCTGAGTGGCAGAAGTCCTGGAGAGCTTTGGTTTAGTAACAGAGTGTCTGTGCAGTGCAGGGAAAGGACAGATACCCCAGGTGCTTCTGAGGGGTGCACCTGCAAGCACCTGTCACAGCAGGGATGAAAAGGGAGCCTCCATCCCCCTGTCTCCATCCCCCCTCAAGCCCCCTCTGCTGCACAGAGCAGCCTGGGCCCTGGGAGCCCCTCCTGCCCTGCCCCACCAGTACACCTGGGCTGGAGAACCGTGTCCCTGCTGCCACAGTGGGTGTCATGGCCAGGAGGAAAGAAGCATCTCTGGAGAGGCCAAGACCTGGGAGAGAGTTGTGGCTTTGGAGGACTTGTCTCCTGTGCTCCTGAGATGTCCCAGGAAAGGACAGGAAATCATTAAAAACTCTGAGGAGATACTTTGATTGGAAAGGCAAGCAAAGCAAAGCAGTCCATGGTGTTATGTAATGCAGCTCTGTTGAAACAGTGCAGGAAAGTTGCCTTGTGCCAATAAATCAGACGGCCATGGAGGAGCAGATGTGAATCACACCTTGCTTCATATGCCCTGCAGTGTTTTCACTTATTGTTCCAGTTTTAAAGATTAATGGCACTCAGAGATGAGTATTATCTACACTTCCATTTCATACTCATTATCAGAAGAGCTTTTTTCAGCATAATTAGCATGGATCAAATTTTCCAAATGGCTCGGCAGACTTGCTGCTGTTCCTTGGTTGCTAAGAATGCCTGGGACGTCCCACTGCTGCTGCTGGGTGCACTGGACCCTCAACTCCCCATAGCACCATGTAGCCTTTAAATGTGGAGAGAAGGGGCACTACTGAGATGACAGCTGCTGCGACCCAGAAACAGGGGTTCCCTGACTTGGCCTGCCAGGAACGCCCATGTTCTGACACAGCTGGTGAGGGTTGAGGGGCTGAGGGGCTGGCAGCCTCTCTGTCACTAAACAGGAGGGCAGGAGGCTCTGGCTGCAGTGGGTAAGCCAGGGGCAGGTGTTGGTGCTCACCAGCCCAGGCAGCAGCAGCCCTGAAGCCCCAGTGCTGGGGCATGGGCCAATCGCTGCTCCAGGCTGCTTTATATTATCTGGGCACTTGTGCCTGGTGCCCAGCATATCAGGGCATTAAGTATTTGATACCTGGAGAAGTAATGGAGGTGGGTTACCTGCACCAGGAGCCAAGCCTGGCTGTGAGGCAGGAGGTCTGGGAGAGAGTGAAGGTGGCGTGGAAAGGCTGAAGGAAGTGGTGGCTGGGGATGGGAAAACTTGCTGGCATCTTTCAGGGCTTATCTGGGACTGCCAGTGCATGTGTGGGGCTGGTGCACGCTGTCCATGCTGTGTTCCCCGCAGGGCTGTGTGTGAAGGGCGAGCTGTGGGTGCTGTGCCCACAGGGGAAGGCATTGGCAGTGCTGGGGGGAGATCAGTGGCAAGCAAGTAAGCTGTGGGTGCTTGTGTGGGCCTGCCAGTGGCCTGGAGAAAGCCAGGGAGCACAGTGCTGAGCTCCCTGCTACATCCAATCAATCTGTGATCGTTTCTATCATGAAGATAAACTGGCCATTGTTGCCAAAAATAAATGTTAGCATTCCAAATCCACACTTCAATAGCACCAGCTCATTAGAGATGCATATCATTTGGCTCCGGTCCCACACCTTCTAGCTCGTTATAAATATGCAGTTGCTGCTGGCTCTACCCCAATCATCTCTGCAATCAGAGCTTTTAATTAGGTTAATTAAATTGTATCAAACCTCGCAGGGACGCTGTTCACTGATGCTGATGAGGCAGCCAAAACAGACCTTAACTCTAGCTCTAATGAAGGCCCTGCTGCAGCTAATAACAATGCATAATAAATTAGTGCTTCCCTAGAAAGGTGCATCAGGGCTTGCATTTCAGTAAATGATGATCTATATGCACTAATTCACTATTGCAGTCTTTAGGTCTGCCAAGCCAGGGACATCCTGGGAATAGGTTCTCACTAAATAATGGGCTCCTGACTGCTTAAAGCAATGCTGCTCACCTGGGTTCTCTCAAGGCACTAACGGCTTCAGGTACAGAACTGGGAGATGGCAAAGCAATTATTTGCTGCTTTCACCTTGCCCAGCCCTGGGTCCACTCTTGATGCCTGGCATCTCCCAACAGAAGCAGCAGCATGTATTTATTTACTTGAAACCTTCTGTAATGGAATTTGGAGAGGAACATTTTGTTTGGAGGGAAATGGCTGGCTGTGTCCAAATGTGGCAGCATGAACAGGGATGGTACCCTGTGCCCAGGCTCTTCTTAGACATTAGCAGCCCCGTGTTGCTCCTAATCAGATGGGGAAAGGTCCGGGTGGCCAAGGAGCTGTGGAACAGAGAGGTTTAGGGCAGCCATGCTGAGCAGCAATTAGTCATTCCTGATTTACATTCTGCTCTTTCAACTCCCTGCTGTGAAGCTGCTCAGGCTTGAGTGGAGGAACTTCACCACCCTTTTCTCCTTGGCGCCCTTGGGCAAGACACCTCAGCTGAACCTGGCTGTAGGGTCCTAGGGAACAGCAGGGCCAGGGCAGCCAGTCCTGCAGCTGGAGACACCTGCAACCCTGCACCAGTCCACAGTCCCACTGGGGACCCTGGAATGGCAGCATCTGGAGGGTGAGTGGTGGGAGGGCTCATGGTGAGCAGACGGTAAAAAGCAGGGCAGCACCTGTGAGCAGTGGGATGGGTGGGATCAAGCCTCCCTGCTCTTCTCTGTTGAAAGAACACAGCCAGGGGGGCCTCCAGAGGCTCTGGGGGGTCCCTCTGGCTGCCACAGCACATGGCCACTGATGGAGACCCCACAGTGGCTGTCCTGAGGGGGGGTCCAGAGCCTCCCCAAGCAAGTCAGCTTCTGTTGCCATGCCCCAGGCACCCCACTGTGGTCTCCAGTCTGGTTCAGACTTGGAAAATGGGGCCTACAGGAAAGCAGCTGAGAAGCCTAAGGGCTAGTGATGGTTCTTCTGCTAGTAAAATATATTGTTGCAGCTGCCTAGAGATAATCCTGCAAGTGTAGTCTGCTATTAATGTTTACAGACAATCATTATCAATTGAGTTGTTCAGGACTTGAACAAGGAATTACATGAAATTATTATACAGCATGATATTATTGAATCGCCTAAAACCTGAGCTGTGAATCTGCGGAGTATTTTGATATCTGTATCTTTCAAGCTGCAGGGAATCTCCTTGCTAAAGAACCTGTTGGTTCAGCTTTTGATGCTATAATTATCACAAACAAAAAATAGCTGTGGGCATTTTCTCGCTGTCCTTCCCCACGAGGGCCCAGCTAGAGGATGGCGATCCCACCCATGTCTCACTTTAAATCCTGTGCTGTGGCCAAGTGGGCTGGGGTTTTGATTCAGTTGTAAGGCATTGGCTCTTTCCAGACCCTTGCAGAAACATTTCAGTGCTTTAGGATGAGGATACCAAGCTAAAGGCTTTGGGAGTCAAAGAGCAAGGTCTTTGAGGTGTGGATTTTTTTCCCGGATACCATTGGGAACTCTGCAGGTGTAAGTCAGTCCTATCTGCTAAGGTAGAAGTTCAGAGATCAGCACCCACCAAATCCTTCACACCACTGCAGGCAGGAATAGGTGAAAAAAGTTTGTGGACAAGAGCTGGCACCTCCTTTTAGTCTGTTATGGCCACAAGATCATAAACCACTCCACAGGCTATGGGATTTGTACCCAGACTTTGGAGGTCAGGGTCAAGCAAGAAGCCCGATCAATGTGACCACCACGGATGTAACAATGCTCTGGTTTTCCTTTGTTCAGACCTTCATGGTTTCCCAGGGAAAAGTAAGTCAGAACAGGCACAGCTTTTGCTACCCAGACCCTATATTGTGATCACGAGACTGTGTCCTGGCTGGTACCTCAGCTCCCAGCAGACAACCACCACCCCCAGGACAAACAGTGTGGCCCTCAACCAGTGACTGCTCAAAGAAAGACTTGCAGCTGCCTACTGCGTCCCATAATACCTCACTCCATACCGGGAAGAGATGCCTTTCTTCCAGGGAATAGGTCACTTGTGCCCATGCCAGCACTCGCTCTGCAGTGGGACAGAGATGGACAAGGCAAATGCTGGGCCTGGCCAGGTTGTTGCTTTTCAATTCCTACCACAGGATTCCTTGAGGGTCTCCCAGCAGAATCGCTGCTTTTCTTTCCCATCCTTTTCAGTAATGTTCCCGATGCAGGTAAAATTAATCAAGGGCAAGGATTAAATATTTACCTATCTAAATCTCAGTCTAAAAGAGGTTTCCCTTCACAGACACCGGCCGTTGCGCGGGGACGCCGAGGTGCGCCGTGAAAGCATTGAAGGGTCCCGAACACCCAGGGCGGACACGGGGACGCGGCCCCGCTCCCGGCCCCGCCGCGCGGCGCTGCTGCCCCCTGCCGGCCGGGCCCGGCACTGCGGCTGCTCCACTGCCACGGGAAAAAGGCTGCGCGCCTTTCTCTCGAGCGAACCGAACCGTTCTCACACACGGGGCTTTGTTTTCCCTCCTGCTCACCCGGCGGTTTACAGCCGTTACAGAATCTGCAGACTCCGGGTTCTGCAGACTCCGTGGATGCTCCCCTGAAAAATTTACCCCACGTTTATCTTTGCAATGTCAAGAACAACCTCTGAAGCTGCATTTAAGCATGTAAAAATATCGTGTTTCATCACCAAGATGCTGGAAAAGCTCCAAAGTAAGTAGGGCCTGAGAACAGCATTTTTTTTTCTTACCCCCTTGCAGACCATGTGCTTATTGCTGGCAGCGACAGGACGATGGAGAGAGATAAGAAAAGGAATGTTTACACGGAGGCTTCTCTGAACATGCCTGTGCCGCTCCAGGACACTCAGGATATGTCTGCACATCCCCCATCCGTGGCAATGCAACCGGCCCAAGGAAAACCCAGAAGACAAAACTCTTGTCTCACACTTGGTTGCTGCATTGTCCCTCCCTACAGAGAATTTTGGCACTGCCTCAATTTGAACTGAAGCAACTCTGGAGGAAAAGCACACAATGGAATAGTGCAAATAGGAAAATGAGAGGGATTTGGGGATGCTGGGGAAACGACTAGAGAGTAATTTACCTTCAACCTGCCTGAAAAGACAGCTGAAAAAGCTGACCTCCACTCCTGTGGACTTGGACAGGTCCTGCTCAGCCCCAGAGCTGACAATCCCCAATTATCTTCCCTGTCCCTGGGCTGTGCTCAACCCACCTCCCCCTAGCATTCCACTACAACCTTGACTGCTCATGGATTGCTTATGGTGCATCTTACCAGGACACTCAAGCAAATCTCATGGCTTCCCACTGTAAATATTAAGAGAACAAACTCTGATTGATTAATCAATTAATTAGATGAAACACACTGATGGCTGCCACAGGCCCACAGTAATTTGTTATAACAAAGTGCTGAGGTTCAGTCAAAAGCAGGCTGGCACCAGCCCTCCAAGGGAGATGCCTTCTCCTTTCTGAGCAAAGACTGTAACAATTATTCAATGAAATGGCTAACGTTTCCGCTGAAACTTGAATTTGTAAATAGCTGGACCAGTTGTTGTTTCTTTCTTCACCTTTACTTTATGAGTTTTGTCCTGGAAAAAAGAACAAGTACAAATATTTGCTGCCATGCAAGAAGGAGAAAAAACCCCACCCATGTAAATAAGAGTCCCTGTCTGGGTCTGACCATAAAAGAAAAACGGTCACTTTGCACTGTTTAGGTAGGGATTTTCATTTTATCTGCTCTTTTCCCCTTCAGGTTGTCAGGCATAATCTGCTTTGCTCACAAGCACCAGAGAACATGAGTCCCATTCAGAGAAGTAATTACAGATTTTTAAGAACGTTCTCATAACTTAGAGAAATGGTTCCCTGCTTCTGACTCCTAGTGACACTGTTTTGGAGAAGACTTGTGACCACCACTTCACAGCTGAGTCTTAGTCCTTGCTTACAAGGTGACACTTGGAATAGCAGATATCATTTACTGAAATGCTTAATTTCCTTATTTTTTCCATACTAAAAGAGGATTACTTATCTTCAGGCATTATCTGGAGGTGTCATTATAAAACCAGAATGAAGAAACAAATACAACATATACAACACATACAATACCAGACCTAATGACTTAACAGAACAGACTTGGAGAACCAGAACCAAGTCCCTCACCAGAAGATCTTTCCGTGTCTGGATTTTCTGTGTGATGACAAACATGGCCTTCTCTCTCTCAATGCGCTGCCTCAGGAGGTCATACTGGTTCTTCCTCTGCTGGGCTAATTTCTGGAAACAAAAAAAAAAAAGCTGTATTAAGACAGAGATGAGTAAGACACTGTGGTCTAAATCCTCTGAATTTCAATGTCGAATGCAAGAGAACATTTAACTCCCTAATGAAAATCCACTTTATAAAGAGGAGGGAAAACAAAAAAAGGGACAGACCAGAGATCAATTCCTGAAGTGCTCAGAGCCTGCAGAGGCCTCTCAAAATGCAACTTGTTGGGTCAAGTTTGCCTAATGAGAGTGGATAGCTTTCCCAGCACAGAAACAGTATTATTGCAGGTGTGATTTAAGTAATTAAATTAAGGAGAACAGATCCCAACATGCTTAAAATATGACTCAGACATTTAGGAGAAAACTAGTCAGTCTACGACTCGTCCAACTGCTTTACTGACAAGTCAAACTGAGACAGCTGGCAGGAGGAAAGGGACCACAGGGTGTTTATTATCTGACATCTGAGTCAGAAAAAACAGGTTACAAATTTACCAGTCGGCAATTTTAAGACAGCTATTTTTACCTTACACACAACCGACTCATACTCCGAACACTGTTCAACAGATCTGAATTACCCGAGCAGAATCTACAGCCGTAAAGCCAAGTGTAGTTACTTCTAGGACAAAAGTGCTGTGATACTAAAACATCAGAATCAAAGCTGATGGCATAAGCAATTCACGCTGAAGAATCATGAAACAACTCAAATTAGAAAAGCCAGGAAGTGAAACTACAGCGTAAATGGCTTTAAGAAGGAAAGCGAGGAGACAAATCTCAAGCCACTTTGGGCTCAGAACCGAACTGAAGAATACTGTAAGATCAGGAATACGGCAACAGAGACATCTGTGTTAGAATAAGCTTCTTCCTATATACCTAATTCAGGGGTGCAAGTGGTTTTGGGGAAGTGTGAGGGGAGACTTAACAGTGGGTGCTGAAAAAAATTACACTTGAAACTATAGCAGTCTAATGAAACAATAGTCCCATAGGTATATGTTCTTTTATAGAGGAGAAATATCTCAGTTTTGCAGGGACACTGCCTAATCAGATCCACACCACTCTTTTCTGGCCTGTACATCACAACTTATGGTGGTCTGCCCACAGTGGACTGGTATGCACTGAAAGAATACTCTGTGTTAGTCCAGGAAAAGATGTGACTGCAGGCTCACCAGGCACTTGGTGATTAAGTGCCTTCCACTACTGAATTAAGTACTTCCACTACTACCTTTAAAAGTTGTAAGAGAACAATTTTGTTCACCTCCACAATGGTGCAATTAATCCTTTTTAGTGCTTGTCATATAAAAGATGTAAAACATGAAGAACGCTGTAAGACAAACCGCAGCAGTACCTTTAGGTGGGCAGGATCAGTAGGTCCCTTCACCGTCTCTCTCTGCAACATTGCAATGGTAGGTCGGTTGTACACTCTATCTACAAGCTCAGGAACGGTGTCCAGCTGTGTGGCAATATCAAACTCCTGAACTATACATAAAAAAAAAGTTAGGAATAAACTCCCATGGACTCCTTTGATAAGCAAACCTTTCAAACATGTTGCTACAGTCAGCAACAGGAGCCCCAGCAGCACAGCTCCTGCAGAAGTGATGTCTCAGTTAGTAACCAATAGGGATTTCTAGAGCACCTGAATTCCTGGGGGAAAAAAGTGTCCTTCTTTTATGATAGTCCACATTAACACGTGACAGAACAAGTTCTGTCACCCGGTTCAAGCCTCACCTTCCCGCTCCGTATCCACGAAGAAGACATGCCGGCCCCGGCCGCTCCCCGCCGCGTCCAGCAGGTGGAGCTCTGCCTTCAAGCGCTCGATTTTCTGTGGAAAGTCCAAGTTTGGCCAAATTCGGACCGAGTAAAATCAAGTCTCCCCTGAGGACATTTCTGTCTGTTCCTCGAGGTTACATATAGCTGAACTCCTTCCTTTTTTCATCTCTGAAAACACATCTAGTCTATATTTATAACATGCCTTCACAACTTTTCCAGACAAGAGGGTCACGGTGACTGTTGCTGTTACCCAGACAAAGTGCACACATCCACCTACAAAGCTCAGTTCCCTGTATGGCAAAGGGGAATGATTGCCATGGAACCACCAGCAAAAGCATGAAGGAAAGTTTAAAGCTGGCTTTGATTTTTTATCTGCAGTGATGATTCTGCTTTGTGAATCAACATCAGAGCATACAACATCTTCAGAAAAGGATCGTATTTCTGTGGATTGCCTGCCTACCATACTCCAACAACCCACTTCAGATTATTCTCCTCAACTGGGAGACCTTCTCATACTCTATAACTCCCTGACAGGAGAGTGTAGCCAGGTGGCAGTTAGTCACTTCTCTCAAGTAACAAGTGTTTTCCCCTATGCTCAGCACTGGTTAGGCCACACCCTGAGTGATGCACCCAGTTCTGGGCCCCTCAGTTTAGGAAGGATGTTGAAATGCTCTAATGTGTCCAGAGAAGGGCAACAAGCCTGGTGAAAGAGTCTGGAACACAAGCCCTATGAAGAATGGCTGAGGGAGCTGGGGTTGTTTAGCCTGGAAAAAAGGAGGCTCAGGCGAGACCTGATCACACTCTACACCTCCCTGAAAGAAGGCTGTAGCCAGGTGGGGACCAGTCTCTTCTCCCAGGCAACCACTGACAGAACGAGAGGACACAGCCTTAAGCTGCGCCAGGGGAAGTTTAGGATGGACACTAGGAAAAAATTCTCTGGGCACTGGAATGAGCTGCCCAGGGAGGTGGTGGAGTCACTGTCCCTGGAGGTGTTTAAAAAAAGTACTGGATGTGATGCTCAGTGCCATGGTCTGGTTGAGAAGGTGGTGTTAGATCATAGGTTGAACTTGATGATCTCAAAGGTCTTTTCCAACCTAGTTAATTCTGTGATTCTGTGACAGGACAAGAGGAAACAGCCTCAAGCTATGCTGGGGGAGGTTCAAGTTTGGTATTAGGAAAAATTTCTTCCCTGAAAGGGTAGTCAAGCATTGGAACAGGCTGCCCAGAGAAATGGTAGAATCACCATCCTTAGAAGTGCTCAAAAGGCATGTGGCTGTGGCACCTGGGAACACACAGGGTAGTGGTGACCATGGTGGTGGCTGGGTGAACAGCTGGACTTCATGAGAGTGCTCTTCCAATCTCAGTGATTTCATGATTTCTCTATAAACATGCTAAGCAGAAATACATATTTAATGTCTTGAAATTTACATAAAAATCACTGCATTTTATAACAATACACAGTGTAATTTTTGATAGTCATCACACCTTTAGGCTCTATATCCAGCACTCCACTGACACTTCCATTGTCCTTTCCAGCATTGTACAAATCAGATTTCACTGAATGAACACAACAGCCAGCAGCAACAATAAGAACAACACAATAAAATAACTATTCTGAGCAAACTAGAAAACACTAAAAGTGTGAGTTATTACCTTGGCTTCTGCAACTCTTTTCATTTCTACATATTTAATATCCTGTGTCCTCATCAACTTCATCTGCTCCGGGGTCACTTCGTCCTTTGGCTGCTTTATTACATGGACTCCATCCTACAACCAGATGAACATGGCACTTACAGACAGCCCATCCCACCTGGAGAGCACTGTGGGGCCTGCTAACAGCAGAAGAACTTTGTTCCTTGTCCCTCATTTTCTTCAAAGCCCTCTACAGGCACCAAACCAATTTTTCTCATTTATCTAAAAATTCATAAATTTAAATAAAAACAAGGTAGGGGAAAAAAAATGCTACTTAGAGCAACAGAGTGTCATCCTGCTTGAAGGCAATGGAGGTTCTCACCTTGACCTCTGCACGTATCATTTTAAAGTAGAACTCATCGGGGTTCTTGTCCAGAGCTTTCTTCTGCAGCGCTCTGAGAGCATTCTGCTTCTTGTGGTAGTCACTGGGGAGGATAAAGCCAACAATCACGAGCTGTTCAGCAGCTTCTCCGTGTTCACCTCTACTGAGGTGCCGAGTCTTTTCCAGCGATGCTCAGCGCTCGAAGATAGCCCAAGGAAACCCTATGGACGCGGGGAGACCCACCCAGCGCTGCCCGCCCCTCGCGGCCGCACTCACTGGGCGCGGAGCCGGTAGTCCTTCTTCTTCTCCAGCAAGCCCAGCTTCGTCCGGGCGGCGGGCTACGGGAGAGACGGGGCGCGTGAGCGGGAGAGAATGCGGGGAGGGAGCGCGCAGGGCCCCGCGAGGGGCCGGGGCCGGGGCCGGGGCCGGGGCCGGGGCCGGGGCCGAGGCCGGGGCCGGCGGGACCCAGCCCGACGCACTGACCTGGGCCCGCTCACGGTGCGGACGCTGCCGCGCCTTGGCGGCTTTCCTAAAGGCGGCCGACATGGCTGCGATGGCGGCTCCGAGCGCCGCTCCCGGGGCCGCGCGGCGACACGCGGGGCGCGCGCCGGAAGAGGCGGGGCCCGGAGTCAGAGGTCAGAGGACGCACGCACCCCCGCCAGGCGGCGCCGTGTCCATAGCGACGGCGGGAACGCGCGCGCGGCCCCAGCACAGCCCCGCCTGACCCCGCGGGGACCCCGGGCATGGGCGGGTCCGGCCGCCGCCGCCGGGACAGCCCCACGGGGCGGGCACTGCCGGTCCCTCCGCCGCCTCCCGGAGCCCTCCCGCGGAGCTCCCGTCCTCGACCTCGGGAGGCGAAGCGCCGGAGCCGCCGGCTCGAGACAGGGCTCATCCCGCTGCCGGACGCACGGGGAGCATCGCGGGCGGGACCGTCCCGCTCCCCCGGTGGTGGCGGCGGCGCAGCGCCTCCCGGCGCCCGAGCGCTGTGCTGGGCGGGCACTGGCCGAGCCGGCCCCGAGCCACCTCCGGGCCGCCCCCGGCCCCGCCCCGGGCCGGGCTCCGCGCTCCTGGCTGGGGAGCACTGCCGAGCTGAGCCGAATCTGCCCATCGCCGGGGCACTGAGGGCGGCAGCGCGGCCCCGGGACGCCGACCAGGTGAGTCGGGCCGGGCCGGGCCGGGCCAGGCCGGGCCGCGGGAGCCGAGCCGGGACTGGGAACCGCCGCCCGCTGTGTCCCCGCAGCCCTGGGCGAGTCGGGCGGTGGCGGGGGTGCCTTGGGGGGCTGAAGGGAGGGCGCCGTATCCTCGGTGCCGTCTGGGGTCGGGGCATCCGCCGGGACCCTACCGGGGTCACGGTGGCGGTACCGGGACGTCTCTAGCCGGAGAGCTCTGCTCCGGCAGCACGGCGCACACCGCTTTTCAAAAGGAGAAAACCACAATCTTTGGGCCGTGCCCCTTTCCCAGACTGTGAATTTGAGAGTTTGAGCAATGCTTTATGAAGAGACTAATGAGACTTTACCCAACCAACAGACCCGGGAGTAAACTATAATCAAATGCTCAAATGTAGCACAAGAAAATTTTCAACACCTCCGGACTGATTGCTGTTTTTCCAGACAATCTCAGGGTAGCTATGGGAAAAGGCTCTAAGCCTTGCTTTGTGTGTGTGTTAGACAAAGACTCGGAAGTCACAGTTTGAATCTCACATTAAAAAATAGCTCAAGATCCTTGCAATTTTCTTTCCTCCACACAGTTATGTTTCAGATTTTGTTTTCTTACAGGTAACTTCTTACTGTTTTCTTTATCTGTTTCCAGTTCTGTACCTGTGGTTATGTTAACCACTGACACTTTCATGAGAACTCATGGAGATGTTGGATATACTTTCCAGTTAGCCTGGGTGAAGCATGGTGGTAGGAATTTCTCTCCACAGACTTGCAACACAAACAGATGGTGTGTGCCAAGGTTATGTATCTTCACAGGGCGGTATTTGATACTGAGGTCTCTTTACTTAAATCCGAACTTGCTATGTTCAGTGTTTCCCAGTTTTGAAAATGATAAAGGAATCTTTCCAGAGTAGAAAACCTATTCCTAGGAGCAGAGGGAAGGGCGAAGCTCTGGTGGATGCAGCATCCTGGTGGCAGCACAGGCCTCTAGGGAAGAGTGTAGGGACATTCCTTTTACTTTTCTGACTCCTTTACCAAGCATTAGAAATCTGTGGCTCCCCTAGCTGCCCAGGCGTTGAACCACCTTATTTCCCTAACTTGCTTTGTCAATATGTGGTTTAACTTCATGGTAGGCAAGACAGCAGAAAGAGGAAGTCTACATTTCTCCTGTCTTATTTCTGTGCCATCCTCTTTCCTTTTCCTGACATGGAGACTGTATTGTTCCCTTGCTTTTCTTGCTGACCACTTCCTTTGAGGCATGGAATTGTCAGCAGTAGTTTCATTCTTACCCAGCCTGGTCTGTAATTTTGTACACTTTTAAAAATGGTGGCATAGCACAGGAGACAAAAATATAGGTGATATGGTTAGTTGTGGGCACTAATTATAACAGATGCTCTACAGCAAAAGGTATGTTTTGGAATATGAACTCCATAAACCTGTGCATAGGGAGTGGTGGGACACACTTAAGGCAGGGCATTGTTTAGAAACAGCCAGAATTCCCTAGCAGGAGGCCCTTGAACTGTTCCATGATCTCAGCTTCTGGAGCATCCCTGTGTCTCTGTGTTGGATTTTTTGAGATGCCTCTTGGAGTAAAATCTGTCCTTTTCCCCTGCCTGCAGAACAGCATCTGAAGAGCTGAGTGGTGAGTAGATTGCTGAAGGTCACTGTGGTTCCCCAGTCTTTGGGAGGACAGTAGGTCACTGCTGTTCCTGCAGCACATCTGCCCTCGGCTCAGCTCCTGGTTTGCGCTGTGGTTCCTTTTAGAGCAGGTGCTGGAACAGCCATGCTGTCCAAGAACACAGCTGGCAGCAACATAGCTCAGCTTTCCCAGGTCATCCTGGGGAGGAAAAGCAGGAGTCTCTTTCCTGGCTGGTGTCATCATGGTGTCCATGATGACACATGGTTTTTTGTCTGTAGTGTGCCTTGTATGACTGTAGGCAGTATTCACTGGTTGTCAATTTATTTCTGAGGGGTATGAGTTCAGCTATGTTATTTTCTGGTTTTGGACATAGCAACTTCAAGACTGAGGTTAACTCTTAACTGATGGAGCCAGAAGAAACTTCCCTGCGGGCAGGTTACCAAAATTCCCAGTGCACCAACTTTGGAAGCACTGAGTTCTGTTCCCAGCCAGGACTTGCTTGCTCTATTGCTTGCCTGATGAGGTAAAGTGCTTTCTGCTGTGTTTCTAATTGCGACTGAGTTGGTACTGTTACACGGCTGGCTGGTGTTTGAAATGCCAGCAGAAAGATGGAAAAAATTGACTACTCTCGGTGCTCCAAGTGTTACCAATGCCCTCTCCCTTAAAAAGGACTTTTATGGTAATTGCAGCACTGATGCACAAGATTTTCTTGGTGGTCCACCAGGATACTCATTGATGTCTGCAGGATTTTTGCTGCCTGTAGCTTGCATGAGGCTATGCTTGAAGAGCTGCAGGTGCAGCAGTAACCTCAGGAGAGAGGAGTTAAACCTTGTTGCTCTGCGACACCTTTTGCGTGATAAAGAAGGTACCTAGAAAACTGGGGTGTGGCTGCTCTGAATAAAAACCAAACCTCTTACCTGGACAAACAGCTCCATAATTCCTTTTAATTGCTCAAGTAAGAAATCATTTCTCCTCTGGCATTCAGTGCTCAGTAACCTTGGTTGACATGGGCTGTTCTCAGATTGCCTGTGCCCATCACGGTGCCCACGTGCTCTGGCAGGAAGGTGCTGCCAATGATGTTTGCAGTTTTGCTCAGAGTGGAAGTGGCTACGCCTCATTCCTTAGGGGACTTTGGCTGCTTCTGCTGAAATAGGTGCAATTTTTATGGCCAGAATGGACAAATTCAGGGAGAACTTTGTAATGTTTTGCCTTGGTGATGTCATCAAAATCAATTTAAGCATTTTACTCAGGTGGGGTTTTTTTTCCAAAAGGAGTGGATAGCTATAATCCTAGATGCCAGCTGTATCTAGAAAAGGGAGAAGACCAGTTGTTAGGGGGCAGAAAAGCTTTACGAGTAGTATTTAATCTTCAGATTACTACTACCAAGAGCTTTAGGGTCACTTTTAAAGTGAGTGTGAGGGCTGGGAGGTTGTGGGCAGAAGGGCCAAACTGCATGGGCTGTGTTAGTTTCATGGCTGCTCTCTGAGAAGCTGCAGCCACTTGCCAGTGAGGACAGGGCATTTTCCACAAAGGCTGAGGTGTGTTTACTGAACTCTGTCTGCTCTGAAGTGGGGAAGGGAAAATACTTCATTCTGTGGAGATGTAGTTGCTGAGAAAAATCCTTAGTCTTTGTTTCTTCTCTTCCTTCCGTTTTGCTCTGGTTTTACCAGGTGTAAAATACAATTGTCAGCAGTTTACATGGAGGCGGAGTGTCAGTTTTCCTGTTGAAGAAAATATCAAGGGTCTGATTGTGAAAGGAAGGGGGAAATTGAAAAATGCCACATGGCTTGCACCTTCCTGTATTTCACCCCAGCAGAAGTGCCTGTGCTGAGTAACCACTTTGTGTCTGTTGATATTTGCTAAATGGAGAACAATTTTAACAAATGATTCTGCCCTTACTCACAGGGGCCCGTCAAGAGGATAATATTACTCTGGGAGGAATCAGAAGGACACATCCATTAGGGCTAAATGAATAGTTACTCAAGAGTTATTTAGAAATGTCTTAACACAGAATCCAAAGAGCAATGGAATAAAAATCCTGAAATTTACATTCTTGTTCTTAGTGTAGTCTCACTTTGACTTGATTTGGCCTGTGGTCATCTGATTGTTAATATTAATACATTTCATTTTTTATTTGCCTCTGAATATGTTACTGTAGATTGTCTCATACTTGCAAACTGCAGAGTTCTTTTATGTGAAGTATTTTGAACTTCTCAAATACAAAAAAAAATTCTAAATCAGCAGCATAGATAGATATTAATTCTGGACCCTTCTGATTGGTATCATGGCTGCAACAACAGTTTGTTGATGTTTATGGCCAATCTGCCCAGTGCCAGTTCTGCTCAGGAATATAAATTATCTTCCAGCACCAATGTGGTGCTGATGCCAAGGACATGATCTTGACTGCTTCCTAACTTAGCTTTGAACATCTGAGCTGCGAAGAATGAGGAATGTGCTGCATCTAACCTGGAGCTGTTGGCAGCCACCAATGTCATTAATCCAGTGAGTGGAGAAGCCAGCGCAGGTGACTGGACAGCTGGAGCTGTTTTCTCTACACAGGAGGGGCAAAGAGACCTCTGAATAGCTCAAGGAAATGCTTGGTGGTGTTGGAGCAGTCAGAGATCTGCTTCCCTAGTGCTTCCTTCAGTACATGTTACACTTGACCCTGCCAGCACTACACGCCAATAGGAGTCAAGCCATTGTCCCCAGTGGCAGATTAAACTGCTTGGCCATTGTTGAGAGACCAAGATTTTCCTCTCTCACCGTGTTTAAGTGACTGCTTGGATGTGCAGCCAAAGTAAATACGAGCTAATAAAAACTAGAGATAACACATGCAGACTAGTTGTTATGGACTAACTGTAGCACAAAGATGCACAAGTTTTGCTGGCAGCTTTTCTGCTTAAGTTTTGGAGCTCAATTACCTAAGGTAACACTGAGATCCGTAGTCTGCTAGAGTTTGGAAGGATAGGAGATATCTATGTGTCTCTTGGAAGTGCCCCAGCTTACAGTAAAGGGAAGAATGAGGTTGAGAGAGTATCACTGTGGAGTAACGGGGATGGGGTTGCCCCTGTATTCCTGTGATGCAGTGCTGTTGGACACCAGAGTTACAGATGGTGCGGCAGTGAAGAGCTGGAGAGGTCTGTAACTGTCTGGGAATAAAGCTGGTTTAAGTGCCTAACAGCACACATACTCACTGTGTGTCTGGAGAGGGCTGACCTACTGAAGTCCTTTTACAGCGGCTTTCTTCGCTTTTCCCTTCCTGAGGCCTTTGGCTCTGGAGGGACAGTGTGGTCCTGCACCCTGTCCTTCAGTCCCTTCTGCAGTGGAATGGTCTGTGGTGACCAAAAGGTTAGAGAGAGCTGAGGGCTGAGAGTGTGATATGGCATTAAAGAATTAATGTCTACTGAGCAATAATTACCATAAATTATGCAGACTAAGTCCAGATCTAGGAACAGTTTTACTTCTTTTGTTCCAAGCCAGTCATGGCTTATGCTGACAGCACACCTGGAAATGAGGTAACTGAGTTAATCTGCCTGCATTGTTCAGATCTGCTGGGGCTTGGGCACAGACGTAGTGTATGTTTTCCCTGCTCCTGGGCAACCTTTGTTCTCCTGCAGCCAGGAAGTCTCACTGATGGGATAAGACAGGGTGCTTCTGTTCCTTTCTTGAGAAGGATGCTGTTAATGGAAGTGGTGTGACTTCCCTGAGAGATTCCCTTTCCAGATGCGAAGATCTCACTGTTACTGCAGTATGAGATGGAAACACTTCCAGTGCTGCCTGAACATGTTATTTAGGTCAGTTGCAAGAAAGATGGCAACGTGAATCAGAGGAGTTGGAAGAGAAAGAAAGTCATTAGACAGCACCTTGACAGCCCCTGCTAAGGCGGGGATTTTCTCTGCTGATGTGGAAGCCCGGCTGGAGCATGCATTCGTTGTCTTGTGCTTTTGGTACGGTCCTATGGCTGGGAGACTGGCAATGAACAAGTGGGCTGCAAAGACAGACCTTGCTTTGCCACTCTGTATCAGCACCTAGATCCCGGTGGGTATATGAACTAATCTCTGAAAGAGAGAGAACAAGGTCTTCTCCTTATCTCTCTGGAAAACAATATATATCTGGAAAACAGTTATATAAACTGACTGCATCCAGTTTGGGTGAATGAGCCTCCAGAAGATGGTTTTACAAAGGCACATTCATCGTGTTGTTGTTGTAACGTTGACCAGAGCAGCTTGGGGGATGTTCCCACCCCAGTAATCAGCGTGTGGTGCCCAGTGCACTACAGCAGCTCTGAGGGGCCCTGCGGGTGCACGGGGAATACAGCAGAGCCAATGGCCTTAGTGTGCTGGGCCAGCCTTAGGCTGGAGGGCTGTCAGTGATGGTGGGAAACCCCTGAAAATATCCCGTTGGGCAGGGCTCTGCCAGACGCTCCATTTCCCTTCTCAAAGGAAGTAGCCTGAATTTACCCAATGCTCTGTAGAGACCTGTAGGCTAAAACAAATTATTTTTGCACAGTAGAAAACGTTGAGACCAACCTTAACTGATGAAGCAATTTGCCAGCTCTTAGCCTCAAGGTCCCTAGTTCCTCAGGGCTTTCCAGCGTAATGGCTTGGGTCGGTTTCCCAGAAAGATTCTCTTGGATATGTGCTGTTGGCAATACTCTGGCTCATTACTAGCTGTTTTATTTTTCCAAGACCCAGCTCTCGTTAGCTTCGTTCTCACAGTATTGTTTTCTTTCTAGAAGAAGCTTTTGCTGGCTCTCCTAAACTATCGCATGGGAATTGCTTACTAGCTTAGATTTTTTTTGTTTATTTTGACCCAAAGCTGTGCTTTGCTCCCCTCTGTAACACTGCCAACATAATTTCCAGTCTCTTTTAAGCATATGTTTTGCAATAATATCCAAAGTCTTGGCTCCAAGTAACTGCCGTAAAGAGAGATTAGTATCTTCTAACGAAGGAATTGAGAAGCAAATAGTGAGAACAAAAGCAGTATCTTGAGAGCCTGTAAGACTATCCTGACCTTTCCCAAAGGCCTCAGCCTGGCCCTCGGTGTTTAGCAGATGGCAGAAATCAGGGTGGACTTTGATTTGCAGAGGCCTCTGCCTCTCCGTTGTGTTTGCGGGAAATGTGCTCAGCACATTGTGGCCATCTGGGCTTGACTGTACTATTCTGATAATCCCTAGGGAGCCTTCTCCAGCAAAGCTCATCCCTGATGGAAGTCCTCTCTGGCTGACCTTGTAGAAGGCTAGTATTAGCAGTGTGGATTTTTGAGATTTGACAGCAGCATTCCTTATAGGAAGAAAATGGGTTTGGGACATGCTTTGTCCTGCCCAGGAAGGAAGGTGCCGCTCACCAGGTATCCACCTGGGCACACAGCTGGAATTACACAAGAGAGTGAGGAGGTTAGTGTTAACGTTTTCTTAACTTCAGGACAATGTGTTACAGGAATGCAAAGGCCATCAGAAAACCAACTGGAAAATTGCCTTGCTTTAGATGGGAGAACCAGATGTGGGGGAGGTTGAACCTGGAGCCGAGAGTCTCAAAATTGCAAGGGAGCTGAGTAACTGGCCACTCACAGGGAGGCAAGAGTCAGATGAGGGGGTCCTGACAGGAGCTGGAATCTTCATCTGGATCTAAATGAAGGTCTGCTTTTCAGAAGAACTGAGCTGGCTTTGTGTGAAATCAAAAGAATGATTGGGTGCTCAGCATACCTGGAAGTGAGAGGGCAAAATACAGGCTGCCAAATTCAAGAAACAAGGCAAGAACAAAACCAAACAGTCTCCCAGGCTGTGTTCTGAGGCTGTAACTGCTCTGCCTCAGATAGTTAGCATTTCAGGTGTGGGAGGGTGTATCGCAGCTTGAGTGGCCAGTCCCACAGGCTGTGCTGTCCTCAGGGAGCAGGATGTCTGCATTGCACTGCGCATCTCGCAGTGTGTCTGCAGGCTTGCGTTCGCTTCTAAATCACACACACTGTGCTCGTCCCGCTCATGATGGGCTGTTGGACCTGTGGCACCCATTTGTATTCTGCTCCCTCCTGCCTGTCTCTGGCCATCCATACTGACAAGTCTCAACCCTTTTCTGGGCCTTTTGCCTCCTCAGCTGGGCAGTGTGTGGAGCTTGCTCCAGGCTGCTTGTGAATCAAATTCCCAGGAGAGTTTGTGTGATGGTACCACAGAGGCTCCTTTCCACATCTGTCCCATTGCAGTTTGTCCCTGTGTTGCCCAGGCAAAAGGGACTCTCGTGCCTCTCATGCCATGCCGGCTCTGCTGGCCAGCCCTCATCAGCCACACTCTTGAGAAATCTTAGTGGAGATGTCGACCTGGCAGATGGAGGCTGTTACCTCATTCCACAAAAATGCTTTGTTATTGAGAAAATGGAAACTGTCTGAGGTTTGGGAGCTGAACAGAGTCATTGGTGTCTGTTTTAACCGCAGTTTGGTGGTGACTGCTCAAAAGTTCCCCTCTCTGAGCATTCCCTTTTCCTACACCCGTAATCTTCAAGCCATTGGAGAGCTGCGATGACTTAACTCATTAGCTGAGCAAATGTTGAATGCTGTTACATGCTCTGCAGAAACTTCACTAAAACTTCAGCATCTTCCAGCAAAACAAAAATGATGAGCCAAGAAATAACCCTTCGCAAGCTGTTGGGCAGAGAAGTGATCCCTGTGGATACTAAGCTAAATTCAACCCTTTTTACAGTTTCAGCTGTGCCTCTTGTTTACTTGACTTTGAAAAGCTCTATGAAGATTATGCAGGAACTTCTTGGAGAGAAAAGACATGCTTGGAGACTTAGGTCTTGTAATTCTTAAACACAGGTGTCTGAACCCGAGTCCTGAAGACAAATTTCTTTTCATCAATTTTTAAAAGCAGATTTCAGCATTGTGTATTTGAGAGCATAGGAAAAAGACTAAAAATAGGGATGGAAGTGTTTGCAAGCTGGTTTTCATATTGCTGTGAATAATGAGT
The DNA here is from genome assembly GCF_009650955.1 of Corvus moneduloides. Taxonomy (NCBI): domain Eukaryota; kingdom Metazoa; phylum Chordata; class Aves; order Passeriformes; family Corvidae; genus Corvus; species Corvus moneduloides. Next base: position 3,326,747 of record NC_045498.1, read on the forward strand.
TGGGTTAGTCCAGAAGACCATTAACTTAAACACAGGCCTTGTTTTACCTAACAGATATTTGTGAAACTGGCATCTGATGCCTCTTTTTGAGAACCTTCCATAATCATTCATCACCAGCACCCTAAGAGAACCAAGAACAGCAGCTTTTCGGAAATAAAATGAACACTTTATTTATGTATTTTTAATTAATCTTGGCAGGCCAAATGAATGTCTTCCAGCTGCTACAGATGGTTTCACATGACTAAATATTTTGATGTGTAGAAAAATCTAGAATAGTGGAACCATAAGATATTAAGTATTTAATTATTACCCTGGAATGTAAATATGACCTTGGTATTTTAAATTTGTTTGCCCAAATTTCAAGTGTTCTCTTAGAAATCCATCAAGTAATACAGTTCTGATCTTGTCATCTGTGAAGCAGAGTGACTACTCAGCATCTTCTCCAAATTTATTTAAATATCAGAGTGGGTTTTAGTAATAGGAATTTGCTTAACTGGAGAAATAATCCCAGCTGCTTGAGGCAGAACCCAGGATCAAGGTTTGAGATGTAATGTAGTTCTGTTCTAGATCCCTGCTTTCGGGTTTACAGTGTAACCATAAAAATCCTTTCTAGGCTCAGCTCTGCCTCCTAATGTCTTAAGGAGGTTTTTTAATATAAAATACAAATTGTAAAGACAATCAGCGGTTGATTTCCAGCCTGTATCTTACCTGTTTAGAACTAATTCTGGCCATGTGTTGTTCCTGTGGCTGTAAAGCAACCTTATTTCTTGAATGATCCAAGCCCACAAGATTTCCCTCATGTGAATGTTGTCAGAGGTAATTTCTGTTGTGATTCAGGTCTGTGTGGCAGCAGATCGTACACAACCAGCATGTACACTCAGACTTCTTGTAAAAAATGTCTTTTTGTAGTTCTTCTAATGACACAAAAGAAAGGGAATCATATAAAATATGTGTACCTGAAAGGCCTAACCTTCAGCATGGTTGAAGACAAAAATTCCTCTCTGAGGTCCACGCCTGATGGCACTGTTCCTGGATATTGCTCAGGATGGGAAGACAACAAAAAAAAGAATAGCAACAAAAAACATGGGTCCTTAGCTGTCCCTGAGTGCAAGGACTGCTTTTGTCAGCATCATGAGCCCCAGTACCAGCCTAAACTCCTGACTTTTGCCAGACTTTTGACCTCACCTTGGAATTCCACTACCCTCATTTAAGGAAAACATGGCTTTTTCCTTTTATAAAAACTAACCCATTTTGAACTGGTGCATAACTTCCTGGTGCTGTCCTATTCCAGTTCTGCCTGCCAGCTCAGCCTGCTCACTGCTAAACCCCCAAGTTTAAATAGCAGGAGCGGCTAGCAGAGGCATGGTGTTGGTTGAGAGTCTGGATTAGCTGTGCTTTGTAACAGTACAGCACTGTGTCTGTCTGTTACAGGGTTGGAAGGGACCTTAAAGATCATGTCTCTCGCTTCTTTCTCCTCCTCCCTTTTCTCTGCCTTCTCACAGAGTTAGGGTTGTGTAATCAATAGATGCAGGTCTGTAAAACCTGGGTGTCACAGTTTCCACTGACGGGGATATGTGCTGCATCTCAGAAGGAGAAGAAAGATGGAACTTGGATCTTGGTTCCATTTTTAGTTCTACAGGCCTTGCCTTGTGCCAGAACCCTCTGAGGTGCAAATCCCAGGAGGGAGATAACGTTACTCCCTGACCTGCAGGTATTACAAGGATAAATAATGTTTTTGTTGCTGACAGCTGTTAGGGAATTGAGAAAGCCACAATCCAATGAGAAGTGTGGGATGTCAGCTCTGTAGAAACTGAGGACTTTCATCTTGATGATCTTGCTCTCGATCATCACATATGTTTGTGTTACTGGCAGTAGAGTGTCAGGGGGCTGAACTGCTTCCCAGGTAAATCTTTAGTTTGTGTCCTTAAATTTGGATTATTTATTCTCATCTACCTCTTTCCTTGGCACATGGATATTTTCAAAAAGAAAAGTCAGCATTAAATGTAAAGGCATTTCAGTGGCTCCTTTTAGCTTGGTGAACAGTTCACATCAAGAAAATTGCTGTGTGCCTAACTCAGATCAGTCTGGGATACCTAGACTACAGTGGTACTCACCAAGAGTCACTAAAAGCAAAAAGTGCACAGCATGTTGCATGTACCTCATCCAAGAGAAGTTTTATTTCTACTATTTCTCAACTCTATGCAAACACCATATAACGCACAGAAGGATTAAATCTGATCCAATGTGCATGTGTAGAAGTCTTGGATGTGTTGCTTTTGGAGAGCCCAGAGCTGAGTGTGAGAAATCATAACTGCATGTCAGGTTGGTGAAGGTGCACAGATTGTGTTGTGCTTCGTGCTGTGTGATACAGCAACAACTACAAGTTGATGAAATAATGCTTTCAGGTCCTTGATAGCTTTGAGTTTTAATTTTAGAAGAAGATGTAGAGCAGACTTTAAATAAGAATGGAAGAGGGCAATGCAGAGACCTGGAATATGGGGTCCCGAGTAGATCACACTGTTGGAGCCACGCTGATCCTTTCAAGTGACAATCCAGAGTTCTCCTGTTCACCTTGTTAGCACCTGACTTGGTAAGTCAGGCTAATAATGGTGTTCATGCGTTTTTCACTTTATGTTAGGAGTTTTGCTTATTCTCTTTTGTTTTTTTCTGTCATCATGACATTGAGCAACAGAAAGGCTTTGGAAATGAAATATGTCTACATGAAACTGGAATTATGTCCCTTGTGAAAATTTAGAGTAACTTTTATTGCAAGTGTCCGATTTCTAGTCACAAGTAATGACATTTAAACCTCTGTAGGAAATACAATCCCCATGCTGATGTCACCCTTGGTTTATGATGTGACTGCTTTTGTTCCTGGACAAGCACTTGAGTGTTTGCTAGTGAAGTGATGATTTACTTGTGAGAGTCTCTGGCTGGTGGCACCTGCTGTAGCTGACTGTGAAGTGGGGGGCTAGAGGAGCACCCTGGCAGAGCTGGGTTCACGCTGCTCCATTGCTTTCAGCAATGCAAGGTAACAGAATTGGGCTGAGCTTTTATTTCCAGTTTGGGAAAAATAGCTTGTAAATGGAGCACTTATGTTCTGATCAGTTCGAGAACATAGGGAGGGTCGTTGGCATTGATGGTGTCTCCTTGCAGTGAGGCTCCTGACCCTCGGGCTGCCTGAGCATGTGAACAGCTTTAGGAAATTTTTCCTGCTAGTCAGAGCGCAGGTTGCTGCTGCTTCCATCAGCATGAATGAGTGTGGAAATGAGGCATTGCTTCACATCTGCTGCTTCAAGGGCTGAGACAGCAGCTCTTCTTGGTTTTTAGCTGAAAGTTGCCAAGAGAGGAGCCTCTGTTAGTGAAAATTCTGGTCTTTCTGACCCTTTTTAACTTGTGGGAGATGTGTTTCATGTAGGTTTCCTTGTAAATCTCAGACTGGAATGAGAGAATGAGGTTCTGTAAAGGAGCCACAGACCTGGATCAGGGACTCTTGATATTGTTACTTCTTTTCTGTTCATGTGGGATTTTTTTCTGTAAAGGAACAACTTTTCCTCACTTTCTGAGTTTTTAGGCACAGTCAGTCCACGTGTTTACTGAGCTGCTTGCCAGCAGCAGCTCCAGTTCTGAGATAGACATGTCCAGTGGGCAGGGGCATGGGGGTGGAAACTCCATGTGTAGCTGCGTGATATAAAGGCATTGATACATTTTGTGAGTATTTGTGTCCTTTAAAACAGCTGTTTCCACATAGTCTTTTGGATGTGGCAGTTTTCCCCTTCATGGTTGCTACCTAAGATTATCTCTGCACAGCAGAAACAGGAGCACATCTTGCATCTTGCAAATTTCTTTTTAGTACTTGCAAGGACTTATTTTGTAGAGATTTTGTGTGAAATATGTGACAGTTGCAACTGATGGCTTCTATTATTTAAATTTGCAGTACTAATGAGTAATTTTTAAAGGTGTCAGTGAGAATGGTTTGAAGATAACCAGTTCTGTATCATGAAGGTTAAGACACCTGATGACCTGATCACCTGGCAGAGAAGTCTTCAGCTACAGAAGGGAACTTGTTTCACTTCTATGCTGGCAAAGCAGTGACTGGATGATGTTCTCTTCCCCTCTCAGCGATCCCATCTATCCCCATTCTGCACTTTCCTTGGCTGTGCTGCCCTTGAGAGCACTGCCTTGTTTCGGGAAGGTTGCAGCTGGCACACACAGCATCTCCCGGGCAACAAATGATCCTAGTTTTTGTTTCGGAGAACTGTCAAGCTGTTCCCGGGGTGGTAACATGAGACAATTTGTCTTTGCCAGGATTCAGTCCTCCCCCAGAATTAGAAGCTGCTCGCATGCTTTGTGCTGCAGGGCCGGCATTGCCTTTGCTTGCAAGGGACACCAGCAGCTGTAAAAAGTGCTTTATAGGGAGACTGTCCATATTCCTTGGGCAAAGAGCCAGTGCAGGTGGAGAGGCCCTCAGTGATCGGACTGTGGGAGCGGGGGTGTGCACAAGTGTCACTGCAGCATCTCCTCTCACCTTCCTGGCTTTCTCTTCCCTCTGCAGATTTCAGAGAGCCCCAAAAGGCACAAAACTGCCAGGGCTCAGATACACGTTACCTCTCTCCATCAATTGATCTGCTTATATGAAAGAAACCGACTGCAAATACTTGTGTTTGGGAGACAAAGAATCAAAGCGGAAGAGGGAGTATTTTGACTAAATTTGGTGAAAAAATTCGCTTTGCCCTTTAAGTAATAGGCATGCATTAAATAAAGCATGTCTGGCATATGTGTCTTTTCCTGCTACTGGAAGTCAAAGTTGCTTTGTTTATTGAAAAGAAACATGAAGTTGAGCAGAGCCTTAATCAGCAAAAGAGCTTTCAGGCTTGCTGGGGAGACAGGGAGTAGGGGACTGGGCTCAAATTGTACAGGTTGGTTTTCAGCATGAGCACAAAACACGTTCACTAGGGCTGCCTCCGATGATTGAGGCAGTCCCTTGATTGCCTTTTTGGGCAAAACAGAGGTATAATCTCATAAGTATATTTTTTTAAGGACTGCAAAAAGCTTTGGAAACACTAACTTAAATTATGTATCAACTCAGAAATAAGATTGGCTTCATCCTCAATTTAAAAAGCAGCTGGCTCTAAGGGAAGGAAAAGTGCAAACTACAGTGTAAGGATTCAGTTGTGAGAGAATTTCAGGGAAATAGAGCGGAATTACATTATTTTGCAGTAATATCTACGCTGAGATACACAGGCCCCAAGAACTGGCAACTAGAGCAGTCAGATTATTTTTTCTGCATATAGGCTGTGATGTCTGTTTGAGTTGCAAGATTCTTGTTTGCTGAGCTGATACAAGATGAAGGTACGTTGGCCTCAGTGTGCAGTTAGTCATTTCCTGTCACGCTATCATGTTTGAATTCTGTTGTACTGCATATGACCTTTATTTTGTGGGGCAAAGAGATTTTGAAAGCATTATGGCCAGAAGTCCTCGGATTGTTAAATTGGATAAGCAGTGAGGCATTTATATGGCTGTGGGTTACATGGGCATAAACCAATTCAGTCCAAAATTAAACTTTCAGTGCTAGATTGTAACATGCTCACAACATGCTTATTGAGGGTAATTTCAGACCTTGTTCCTTGCTCCTTTTTAAGAACTGACAGATGCAGTCCTTTCCCTGGATTGCAGCTCTTACTCCTCTGATCATACTGAAGCTCCTGTGATCAGTCACATTCCCTGAAACTTGGCTTCAGCATCTTTCTTCCTCTTATGGCCACCGTGACCATGTGTGCAGCTGCTGCCCTCAGCCAGTCACCTGCCTCAGTGGTAGCTGTGCCTGGCTGCCAGCATCCTCTGCTTGTCACTGGCATGTGGCAGGAAAGGTACCTGTCATGTAGAGTTTTGGCCAGGCTGTCTCTCTTTTCTCTGAAGCCTCCTCAGAGACAAGCCAGAATCTCTCCTGGCATGTTTTTAAGCCATGGGTTTCTTAACTTCCTGACAGAAGGGTCTGTGTTGAGCTGGGCAGAAGTTTCTGGTGTGTTCCTATCTTGCTCCTCTGCTCTCAGACTTCCTCCATCAATTAATGGTCTGTTGGAATGTGATGGGTCCAAACTGCCCAAATTATTTCAATTCCTGATTTCCTGTTGAGTGCACAGAATTTGCTTACTTTGTGCTCATTTTGAATAAGATTAACAGTTGATCTCTTGAGCAAACATTCCAGTTTAATGTCAGCAGAGTGACATAGGCTGCCTGCTTTGTGTGTTCCCAAACAGTTTTACTGCTGTTAGCTATACCTCTGAAGGGCCAGGATTTTGTTCAGAACCTAAAATAGTTAGTTAACCCCTGCAGATGTTTAGTGATAGATTTTTAACTCTGAAACCATTCCCTCCTTTTATTACTAGGTAGAGTTTTTCATTTTATGGCTGCATAGTAGGGACTCTTCAGCTTCTTTCTCAGACCCTGGTAGAATTAGCTTTCCTTAAAGAAGGTAAGTCCAGAGTAAGGGCTGAATTGTCTCTTCTGCCTCTGCCTGTGCTGCTGGTACTTCACAAGTCCAGCGCAGCGGTGGTGGCGGTTTGCTGTTGTTCACCTTGGACCAGGTGTGATGTCTCCATCACAGCTGTGCAAACAGCACAATGTTTCCTGCAGGCACCTCCAGGCAGGTTGGGGGCTGGAAGCAGGTGTGATTTTCTTACTGATTGTACTCTGTTTAAGAGTACAATCAGACATTTGTGGGATAGGTGTGTTTTTGGCACTGTCCTTTATCTATATGCAGAGCTGTCAGGAGCAGTCTGTGATACGGCTTTGTTCTTTGGATGGGGCACCTCAGAGATCCCTTCTGAACAACGGGAAACCCTTATTTTGTCATTCTAAGACTGCATTCAAATCATGCAACAGTTTACATCTTGTGGCTTGTGAGATGCTTTAACAGATTCTGCTACTTCTCCCTCACAAAGTTGTGGGCATTTCCAGGAAGCTGCTTACCTTGCTGACAGCAAGTTATTTTATTTGACATGCAAGGTGTTTCTTTACAATGCTGCCAGCTGTTTCACTCAATCTGTTGCAGAGCCTGGAGCAACCCGTGACTGCTCTGGGCAGGAGGGTGTCCTGCCCGTGCTTGGGGAAAAGGCTGATGTACAGCTTGCTCAGCAGAGCTCAGTGTATGGACATGCATAAGCACAACACCCCAGTGGTGCAGGGAGGCTGATCTGCTTATCTGCTGATCTGTACACCCAGCTGATCTGCTTATCTCCTGCCTCTGAGGCTGACTGTGAGAACCAAAGTTTCCCTGTGTGTTGGAGAAATGACCTGCAGCATCCTCTGGTTGTGCTAGTGATGGGGAAGCTGCTGTGTGAGACCTGTGGCTGCCCTGATGGTCCCTGCAAGGAATCTACTCCATGCCATGCTGGAGCACCCCTTCCTACTTAAGACTTCAGAGCTGTCCCGTGGAAGGCTGAGACTGGAAGGCAGCTTGGAGGCGAGAGCTGAGGGCAGGAAGTGACTCACTGGTGCTGCAAGCTGGCGGGTGAAGGCTTGATGCAACACAGCTCCCAAGGGTGCCCCATGCAGGCTGGGTCACCCTGAAGGAGCAGTGGGACCTCTACCCAGCTGCCTCAAGCCCTCTTCTAACAGCCCCAGGGATGCTCTTCCTGCTGCACTGGGTCTGCAGCAGTGCTGGTGGGTTTGGGAGCAGAGTGACGGGGTACAGGTAGGCAGCAGCATGAGGAAGTATGGAGGAACCCCCATCCCACAGCACCCCAGGGAGCTGGACCCCCACTCCCGAAGAACCTGGGCTGGCAGGGCCAGCCTGGGGTCAGGGTGCACAGTGACCCTGTGCAGATCCACAGAAGTGGTGTCAGGAAACGTGGAATAAAAGCACTCCCAGCATAATGGAGGGGCTGGAGCTGCTCCTCAGAGCAAGCAGCTGGTTTGCCTTTTAGGGTCGGCAGCAGGCAGAAACAATTTCATGCAGATTCCAGGACCCATAATGGTTCTGGAAAGCTAGCAGGAGCAAAAAGCGTTCTTCTCCCCTGCTGACCTTGGAGTGCTTTGAGGACCGTCTTTCAAAGCCATGTCCCTGAATGGTTTCATCCTTACATGGGGAATACTTGCCTGCCCCTGTGCTTTCTCTTCTGCGTGTCTGTTTAGGTGTAAACTGCAACTGCTTATATTTATGCTCAGGCAACCCTGGGGAGGTGAGAATAGGCAGGGACCTGACAGGCAGTCAGAAGCAGATCTCTTCCTGTGTCCTGGAAAGATGAAGTGTTTCGCTAGGAACAGCCCCCTGGGTTACTCTAGGATGACTCTGTGGAGCAGCTGATTGTGACCTGACAACAAACAAGAAACTGGTGTGAAGTTAGATGAGGTTACAGGTTCACCACACACACAAGACTCTACACCAAAGGAGTTCATTGTAGGAGGAACAGTCTCAAAAGGCCAGTTAAACTCTTCAGTGATTGTGTGGATTGGGCCCTGGTCTGTATGTATTGCCTCCTTTGCATAACAAATCCCCTGTTTATTGGTGCTAAAATTAATGTAATAATCTCCTGGGGCTGTTGCTAAGCCATTGGCTTCGGACAATGACACCAGGGTGGTGTTGGGTGCATGTTACTCTCTAATTAGAAAGTGGACTTTGCTGTGCGTCCTTGACAAATTGCTGACCTTTCCCATATGTGGGGCTATTCTGAGCTCTGCTCCAGACTGATCAGATTTGCATCCTGGAGCACTTTAAATGTTGTTTGTGAGTGGAGCTCTTGTTCCTAAAGCTGTTTGTTCATGGGCACAGGAGAGAAACTGAACTTCCTTTGCTCCGTGAGCACAACTACATCTGTCAGAGGGAAAGAGTAGGCAGCTGGCAGGCATATATCTGTGTTTATTTTTGCCCTCCAACAGCTAGTGAGACAGCTGAGCAATATCCCACATCCAGCTCCACCATCACCCTGTACAAGGGACCTGCTTCAGCAAGCCTTGTCCCTCCGGACCTGAGCCATCTGGCAATGGGCAAACACTATTTGCAGTTGCAATCCCATCATTATAGGGCAACACCTTGGTTAGCATTTGAGGTGTTCCTGACATCAGCCCAGCACACCCAACACACAGCTGATGTTTACTGGGTGGTGCAGACTGCAAAGGATGAGCACATGCTCATTAGCACAAGAGCAATGGCCTGTATTGTACCTTCTATATCTGAGCTTCAATTAAAGGGATTTTTAATGCATTTTAAAACTCTACCTCTTTCCTTCATAAGGAAGGGAATTTCCAGGTTCATCATTACAATCACAGTAAGAATTGTGGGCTTTTCTACTATTTTTTTTTTACTCCATTTCTTTTGTCCCACCTTCTTCTTCCTGGTGTGCTTGGTCTCACAGTGCCACATCTTAGGATCGAAGATGCTGCGTTTGCTTTGGTGCTGCCCAGGCTTTAATGCCCCTGCCCAGCTCTGCATGTGAGACCAGAACAAAGGGAGCAAACAGCTTATCTAACACAAATAACTCCGAGCAAACTTCCTGGGCCTGTTCTTGTTCTGTTGAAAAGGCAGCGCAAAGTCTGCTCCCATGTGTGCTGACTGCAGCCTTGGCCACGTGAGGCTCCCGGGCCTGGCTCTGCTGCACCCACAGCCTGGGGAGCAGCACTCAGCTCGCAGTGTGCAGCAGGCATACAGAGACTTTGGGGAGGAACTACTCGAAGTGGAGGCAAGCCTGCCCCACCACTTTAGGGTCCTCCTTGGTATATCATTTCTGGAGGGTTTGTTTTTCACTTCCTCTTCTGACAGCATCAGGGACAGGGTAGTGGTGCTCAGGAGGCTTATTCCTTGTCATTTGCAAAACCCCAGCCTTCTTCATTCAAGTCATTTTTTCTTCCTTTGTGTTTTCTGATGTCCTCTGAGCCTGTATTACTGGACCACAGAGCTAAAGTGCAGCCCACTGAGAAACATGGAAGTTCCCTGCTCTGGCGGTGCCTTAGCTCCCAGGCCAGGAGTGCTCATTAGAGGTCCTTTTATTACAGACACACCTTGGAAAGTTCCCTTCACCAGGGCTGGGAGGAGGTGGAGGAGAGTTGGAAATTTCATTTAATTATTTGCCAGAGAGAAAGGTCCCAGGTGGCTTCAGGGAGAGAAGGCAAGTGGGGTGGCAGAGAAGGCAGCAGTGGGTGAGAAGCAGCCAGGAGCTGTGTGGGGATCAGGGGAGCTGCTGCCCAGTCACGGGAGCGCCTTGGGGTGCCCCAGAGGAGAGGGACACTGGGGGGGGCCAGCACAAGCTGGAACAAAACTGGGGCAAGTCCAGTTCAACACCTTGCAGCAAACCACCATGTGCCTGCCTTGCATCCAGTAACAGACTGGACATTGCCTTGTTCTGCAGACAGCACACAGAGCTGCTGGTTGGAGCTTTGGGGGAGGCCTAGTGGAGCATTGGCCCCAGCCCACGTTGCTCGCAGGGACATGCTGTGGAGCTGCTCCCGTGGCCGCAGCCACACACGCTGGCCTGCCACGCTGGAGGGCATGGAGCGGGCAGTGGCCTGGGTGGCAGCTGGTAACGAGTGTCTGAAAAGGGACTTTGTTCCCCCTCGGTTGGTCACGTAGCCATGTGGGAACACTGGATTTATTCTCTGTCAGTCCTATCGGCACATACCAGGCTTGACAACAGCTGGGAGCTGTGTGGCTTGGCCAAGAATAGCCCTGGGGAGCTCTGGGCTGTGAGTCAGAGCTGTCTGGATCAGCTCCTGGCCTGGAGGCTGCCTCCCAACCTACAGCCGGCCATGGGGAGGGGTGCAGGGGCTGGTAGGGAGCTCCCTGATCATTAAATGCTTAACAGCAGATTGAGCTGTAATTGCTTTCTGAAGTGGGTGGGTTCGTGAAGAACACGGAAGTGGGGGTGCTCTGCAGCTGACAGCTCCGATGTAACTCAGTGGGCTGTAACTCAGTGGGTTCATCTACGCTTGACAGCAACCTGGGTTAAAGAAAGGTGTGATTTTGCCAGTGAAAAACTCCATGTTTAGGAATAACCAAGCTAAACTAAACAAGAGGAAGATACTCTTGTTCTGGAGTTAGTGCTCCAAAGCAAAATAGTTCCACAAACCTGTTGTCTGTGAGGGAGATAAGGGGCAAGGAGAGATGTCAGGTCTCCTTCATGCCAGGCCCCAACAGGTGCTTGTGGAACACACACCTAGCCCTATAGCTTCTCCTTGGAGAGTGTGTGTAGTTGGAGCAACACATGCAGAACAGTTTGCTGGGACGAGGCTCCACAGCCAAGGCACAGTGCAAATTGCCTGATTCCTGCTTCCCTATGGAGCAGCTGCTTTAAACCTCTGGAGAAGTTCCAGGGTTTGAGCTGCTAGCAGCCCCTCAGGCAGAGCTTTCAGCCATCAGGAGGAATCCTGCTATGGACCATTCTGAGGACTGAGAGTGGGTCTCTGAAATGCAGCTGGGCAGACAGATCTCCCTTAGGGTGCCTGGCTCTCAGGTATAACAGTGGACACACAACCACATGGCCAAACCAAAACTTTTCATGCAGGAAATTTCTCACTTTTGGTCTCACTTATGCTTCACTTCCCAGGAAGGTAGCAAAGAGTGAGGAGCTTAGCGGCATGCTGACATGTCCAGGTTTTCTGAGGGGTGACAAAGTGCTCCAGCTGTGAACTGGAGTATAAGCCTGAAGCAAGGTTCACTGCAGGCCTTAATGTCTGCAGGCTCATTGGGAAGAGCATGCAGCCCCAGGGCAGGAGCACACTCCTGACAGCAGCCATTGGCTCAGTGCAGGGACTCTGGTCCTTGGCCTCTGGAGGTGGCAGGGTTGTGCAGGGACATCTGGGACACCGTAAGCTGACACTGACCCACACCTGCCCTGATCTCAGCAGGTGAAAGAGGGCCTCAGACCAGCACCATGACAGAGTGCTTTGACTGTGACAACTGCAAGGAGTCCTTATATGGGCGCAAGTACATCCAGATGGACAGTGGCCCATACTGCATCCCCTGCTACGATGCACACTTTGCCAACACCTGCGATGAGTGCAAGGAGCTGATCGGCCATGACTGCAGGGTGAGTAGGGGCCCTGCAGACAAGCAGGTCGGTTCCCAGGGCCATTGGTCCCCTCCTCATCCTGGCTGTACTCCCAGGAGCTGTACTACGAGGATCGCCATTACCATGAGCATTGCTTCCGTTGCTTCCGCTGCGACCGCTCTCTGGCTGATGAGCCGTTCACCTGCCAGGGCGAGGAGCTGCTGTGCAATGACTGCTACTGCAGCGAGTTCTCCTCCAAATGTATCGCCTGTGAGAAGACCGTCATGCCAGGTAGGAGCAGGCGGACTTGAGCATTGCAGTTTGTTCCTGGTCCCTTGGTGTCAATTGGGGCTGCAGGTCCAGCATGAGAACAGCATGAAAGAGAGTTGGATCTCTGTTCTCCTGCCCTCCTGTCACTGTATGGAGAGTGCTAGGTCCTTTGCTTGTCCAGCAAGACAGCATGATCCCAAGCTGTGATCACCACAGCAGCCCCATCTGTCTGTTCCCTTTTTTCATGGGGAAGTGAATGAGGGTGGAGATAACAAAGGGTTTCCTGGGCATTTTCTGCTGTGTGCTGACAAGAAGAGACAGAATGACTGAAGGTGTATGAGTGTCTCTGGAGACAGCCTGAGGCAAAGGTGTGTGTGTCTTTGCTTGGCTACTTTGGCACCATCTTCAGATGTAGGTTACGTCAGGCATCTCTGCCGTCAAGCATCTGTGCCATGGCCTTTGTGCCAGTGCTGGGGACGTGTTCCTGCAGCCCTCCCCTTGTGGCTGTGGTATGGGCCTGAGGCCCCCTCTCCAGCTGCCCATGGTCCTGAACTGCCATGGGGAGGGGAAGCATAGAGCCAGGTGTGCAGGACCACAGTTCATCCTGCCCAGCCCCCCACGTCCCTGTGTGCACATGTGCTGCTCCCTTCTATCACTGCAGGGCTCTCTTTGCAGGCTCCCGTAAGCTGGAGTACAATGGACAGACCTGGCATGAGCATTGCTTCATATGCAGCAGCTGCCAGCAGCCCATTGGGTCACGGTCCTTCATCCCAGACAAGAAGGATTATTACTGTGTCCCCTGTTATGAGAGCAAGTTTGCTCCTCGCTGCACTAGATGCAAAAAGGTAAGTGTGGCCTGACAGCCCAGAGCCTCCAGCTCTGATCCAGGGATAGGGAACTCCCTGCTCCTGCCTGAGCCCTATCTAAGGAGGGTTCAGGTGCCAGCACCCCGGCTATGCTGTTTCCCTTCACTTGTGTGTCACCAGCATATGCTCTCTTTCTGCAGACCCTCACCAAGGGAGGAGTGACCTACCGGGATGAGCCCTGGCACAAGGAGTGCTTTGTCTGCACAGGCTGCAAGACCCCCTTGGCTGGGCAGCAGTTCACCTCCCAGGATGACAACCCGTACTGCATCAAGTGCTTTGGGAACCTCTATGCCAAGAAGTGCAGCGCCTGCACAAAGCCCATCACAGGTGAGCAGAACAGCTCTCTGAGGAACCCCATGAGGGAGGAGCTCTTTGATGCAGCAGTCCTGGGGCTACTTCTGTCCCTTTGTCTGCATCTTTCAAACTGGCGAACTGTGTCCTGTGGGAGGAATTCCCTCTACCCACAGGTAAAGGCTCCAAAGTGACCCCTGAAAGCATGATCTCATGTCTCTAGCTTGCCTTTTTTGATACTGATTGCCATGTCCTGTGAAAAGGTTGTTCACAGATAGGGAAAGCCTAGAGCAGCGCCTGGTGCAGGGGAGTCTGGATCTGCTGTACCTGCCTAAGGCAGGGGAAGTAAGGGATCCTCTTCTGCAGAACCCCCAAGAGAGTCTGGCTTCCTTCCTGCCATCCCCCGCTTGACCTTCCCCCTTGCAACTCCCAGGTTCTTGCTGCTGGAAAGGCAGGAGAAGCCCTCCATCAGCTGGTGACTCAGAGGATGATTCTGGCTGAGGACAGCTCCCGGACACCCACTTCCCCTCTGGTCCTTATCAGTTTGTTGCAGTCCTGGGGAGAAGAGGGTCACAGCTCACCAGTCCAACAACTGCCAGTAGAGGAAGGAAACTCCTGTGGAGCCTCTGCAGGAGCCTGGGCCTGAGCTGATGGCAGAATGGCTCTTCCCAGGATTCCAGTAGTTCTGTCTGCCTTCATCCATGGGATGGTGCAGCTCATCTCCCTGCTCCTCCCAGGGGAGAAAATCGTGATTCTGGTCCAAATATGTCAACCCTGCAAAGTCTGTTCTGAAGCAATTCTAGTGCTTTTCCCCCACAAGAGTGGAGATTTGCATTTCAGATGTATTTGATCCTGGAGGGTGTTTTGGGTGCCACCACCAGTGCCATGTGTGAAGACCTGACCTGGAGATGAGCAGGCCAGGACTTGGTCTGTGCAGGAAGCTCAGCCCAGTTTCCCCAGAGACTCTGACATTGCCCTCTGTCCCTCCCACAGGCTTTGGCGGTGGCAAATACGTCTCCTTTGAGGACCGCCACTGGCACCACAACTGCTTCAACTGCGCTCGCTGCAGCACTTCGCTGGTGGGGAAAGGCTTCATCCCCGACAACGATGAGATCCTGTGCCGCGACTGCAGCAGCGACCTATGAGCCCCCGAGGACACCGTGGGGCAGGGGCTTCCTCTATTCTTCAGGGCCTTTGTGTCAGATTCCCCAGCAGAATTTCAGGGGCGGAACACAAGGCGCAGGAGATGAGGGCTGAGCCCAAACTGCAGTGTGTTTAGGGGGTTCCTGTGCCCCCTCCCTGAAGGCTAGAATACGCTGTGCTATGGCTCTGAGCAGTCAAAGCTAAACAAAGCTGAAAAAGGAGCTTCAAGACCCCCCATTATTTACTCTTTCTTTTTGCTTCCAGTCTAACCAGGCACAAGCCCAGGGCCCCAGCTGAGCAAAGGGCAGGAGCGGGTTCAGCACTGGGCTGCTGGACCTGCACACTGGCAGCATGTATTCACTCCTCAGCACAGCGCTGACTTCTCTTTTTCTCTATGTGCTTCCCTTGCTCTGTGTGACCCAAGGCAGTAGCTCAGGGCCGTGCAGCTTGGCTGTGCTGGCCTGTGTTGCAGCTGGCTTTGCACAGCCTTCCCATATGCACAGCTGACCCAGGCATGAAGGGCACTCTCTTCTGGAGACACCAGGCTGGAATGTAGCCAGGAGAAGAGCATATATCCTGTCAGATGGGATCCACCTCTGGAATTCTATAGCATCTCGCTCTTTGCAGGCCAGAGGTGCTCTCTTAGCTGTGAATGAGGAGTTCAAGTCACTTGTAGGTATGGGGCATTCTGCCTACCCACACCTACCCCATTCCCATCCACCTGTGCCATGACCTCCCATGGCTGGGGTGGCTGAGCTGGAGCTAGGAGCGTTGGCCTGCTGATGCTCAGATGCATCTGGCTGAGCCCTAGAGAAGGGCATGCTGAAGGCTGTGAGCACTCAGGGCTTTATTCCTGCTCCATCCCTCTCATGAGGATCCATGGGATGGGCACTGCTATACAGAGCCCAGCTGCCAGCAGCACTGGAAACACCAGAGACCTCCATTAATTCAGGTAAGGGAGCATTGCCCACAGACTGTGCCTGCAATTGGTAGCTGCTAGGAGCACTGAGAGGGTCTGCAGGAGCACAGCATAGAGAGCAGCTGAGGGGGCAGCAGGATGTCCACAACCTGCTCCTCCAGGGCTGCCTGTGTCCCCCAGTGGTAGACAGGGAGTGGTGGCTCTCTCCAGCCACACTCATCCTTCACTGTGTCCCAAACAAGAACCAAAGCAAAGGTGGCACCTGTAGGGGGGGGGACTTTGCATTGCCCAGGTCCCAGTTGGCCCTAACTGCAAAATAGGGTATCTTGAGCCATCTCAGACTCACATGAGGCCTTGACCAATCCTTGCCCAATGGCTGAGCTGGCCCTGGGCTAAGGCCCCTCTGTTCATGCCTGCCTTGTCTCTACATCCTTCTGCTTCTGTCTCGCTGGGGCACTTTCGCCAAGCCTGCTTTCCTGCTTAGTCAGCCACATGCTTTTCTGAAAACTTGTTCTTGTAGGCTTTTTCCCTTTTGTACTCATTTGTCATGAATATCCATCATTTTGTACACAACTACAGGATGAAGGGGCTAGCCCCCTGCCCGGGCTTCATTTAGGAACAGAAAATGTTATGCATGTTGAGGTGTTATTACTCTGTGTTCAGATCCTTGTTGAATCCTTGTTTGGAAGCTTTGATGACAGCAAATCAGTTTGTGTGTTTGCTATTATGAGGAGCTTGGAGCCATCTCCAGAACGAATTGTCCTAAACCTCAGCGTCCTCTGTATTTCTTACTGCTTTATACAATAAACCGTTTTCGTGACACTTGCTCTTCTGTGTCTCTTGAACAGCAGGCACAGGGCAGAGCACTGAGTTGGTGCTGGGCTCTGCTCAACCCTGTTGCACTCCTAATATCATTCTGGGGACAGCCAACCTCTGCAGTGCTCATGCTTGCTTTCCCAAACCACAGCCCAACATCAGCTGTGCCGGTCCTGTGGTTGTGGCAGAGGAACAGCATCTCCCTCCTCTCCTCCTGCTGGGTGGCTGCAGTGGGTTCCTGGGGCTAGGGGTGCCCATCTATCCATGCCTGCTGTCTGTACAGGCAGGCAGTTGTGCGGGACAGGCCCCAGCAGCACTCGAGGTGCTGGTCCTGAGTGGGCACCTCTCCATGCTTCCAGGCTGGCTGCGGGACTGTCCAGATCGCTGCAGTACCGAGCCATTCCTGCTGTGCAGACCAGCCTCCCTGCCCTGAGTGTGCACTGCCTGGCCATGCCACAACATTCCAAGGGAGCTCGGGTAGATGTTGCTGTAGCCTCCAGCCAGGGTATCCATGGTCTCTCTTTGCAGCCTTCCTTGAAGTGCTGCATGCTCATTACTCATGTTTATCAGCCAGGGAGCCATTTATTCCCTAACATATGAAACTATTTTCCGCAGATCCTTTACATGTACTAACAGCTGCCATGATTTCCTCTGGACTTGCCCGCTATGGCTCCAGCAGCTGGCTCCGGGCCCCGCCCTCGGCGCAGTTGCTGGGCTCCCGTGGGTGCTGGTCCAGTGGCAGGATAGGCACAATGCAGGGGGTGCCTCTGTGTAGGACCGTGGCAGTGGCTCAGCATGCACACATTCCTGGCTGCTTCAAAGGCTCCTGCTCTGGTGGCTGATGGAGTTCTAGCACAATTTTTGTTGCTATTGCTGCCCTGTGACCTGGACTGGGCTCTGCTGCTGTGCTGGGCCTTGGAGGGTGAGTGAGCAGCTCCAGCCCAGAGGTTCCCAGCTGAGCCTGTCCTCCAGTGGCAGCACCACAACCCGGGCTTTCTGCAGTGCTGTTTCCAGGGATTAACCACAAAAGGTTTCTGTACAAAGGGCCCCCGGGCTCCTCTTTCAGTCAGCCTCCAGAGCCTCACGTTTTTAGCCAAAAAAGGAAATGATCCAGCTGCACGTAGCACTGGAACATCTGGATTTTATCCCTGTCATGAATGGGTCATGGCTGTACATGGCCCAGTGCCTGATTTACAGGAGGGGGAGGGTGATGTCATGCACAAACATCCCCCGAGACTCTGGAGTGTGGGTCTGAAATAGTCATGGAAATTTTATAAAGCACAAGGAGCAGTGTGAGGGGGGTCAGGCCAGGGCTGTTGTGCTGGTGAGGTGGGAGTGGGGAAGCTGCTAAGGACATGGGGCAGCACTGCAGGGGTAGAAAGAGACCCTGGCATTGACCAAATCTGCCCAAGCTTTGGTCTCCTGCACCACTGTGGATCAGGGACAGCATTTGCAGCCCCGATGGGCATAGGCAGGTCCAAGTCACTGACTGGGGAGTCCTGTGCAGGGCCAGGAGTTGGACTTTGATGATCCTCATGGGTCCCTTCCAGTTCAAGATATTCTGTGATTCTATGAATTTCAGCTCCCAGCCCCTGACAGGCTGTGCTGCTGCCCTGGAATGAAACGGCATCTCTTGGACCAACCGTCTCCTACTTTCTCCCACCTCCTCCTATGTACACTGCCATTTGTGGGGTGAGGAGGAGGAAGGTCATGCAAGGTCCCACCTCGATCCTCCTGATGCCAGCAGCCCAAAATAAGGAGGCCATGTGGCTGGATGGGACATTGTTGGATTTCAACTCCTTTCCTTCCCAGAGATGAAGTTTCACACAAAGAGAAATGGAAGAACACTAAGTTCAGAATCTTATCTCTGTCTTTATTTTTAGACAGGCATTCCTGAAGAAAGGTGATGTACCTTGGGGCAGCCTATAGTGCAAGGGAGTAATTAAAGACAGTATTCTTACTGCTGCATCATCCTCTCCTCAGTGAAGGATCATCTTTGTCTGCCATTAATTAAGATAAATTTTCTTCTTGCTTTTGGCTTAGAGTAATTTATCGTGCATGGCAGAAAAAACCGAATAATTTATTAGTGACTTAAAATTTAATTACAGCTTTGCATTTGGCAATGTGGGGGCAAGGCACGGGTATGATCCGTCCTTGGATTTAAGGTGGATCTGAAGAAGGCAGTTGAAACGCAAGTGGAATGTTGCAGCCGGGGTGTCTGCGGGAGGACTTGCACCGCGATCGTGTCGCTCGGGCGCACCCGTATTGCTGAAAGCAAAGTCTGAGCTGCCGCCGCACCGAGACACCGGACCCGGGGAGCTGCGGGCGCGTCCCACACGGTACGTCCCAGCTCGGCCGGGGCTCGGCACCGGGTAACGCTGCTGCAGACGGGCAACCCCAGAGAAGCCGTTGTGCCTCCAGGCTGGGGCAGCCCTGGCCCCAAATCCAAACCGGCATCTCGGGCCACTCAGTGCCACCAAGCACCGCGCTCGGACACGGCCCCGCGCTCGGACACCGCGCTCGGACACGGCCCCGCGCTCGGACACGGCCCCGCGCGCACCGGTGCCAGACGAGGCCGCGCCGCAGCGGTCGCTGAAAGGGCCCGGCCGGGCCGCAGCCGCCGCCTGCCGGCCGCCCCGGGGCACCGCGCACTGCACCGGAACTGCCGCGCGGGGCGCGGGCGGGTCCGGAACCTTCCCGCCGGCACACCCGGGCTGTGCCGCGGCCTTCCGGCGGTGGTGGAAGCGGTGCGCGAGGCAGGCGCGGGATGGAGACGATCCTGGAGCAGCAGCGGCGGTACCACGAGGAGCGGGAGCGGCTTATGGACGTGATGGTGAAGGAGATGCTCACCAAGAAGTCCACGGTGCGCCCGGGGCCTTGGGGGGTAGGGGAGGCCGCCTCCCGGGCCTGCGCTCACCCCCTCGCCTCTCCCCGCAGCTCCGCGACCAGATCAACTCGGACCACCGGACTCGTGCCATGCAGGACGTGAGTGCGCCAGGGCCGGGGCCGGGGCCGCGAGCGGGGCTGGGGGCGGGCCGGGCTCCCGGGAGCGAACGGGGCCCGTCCCAGTAACGGGCTCTGCGGCGCTCGGGCCTTTCCTTTGTTCCGCAGAGGTACATGGAAGTGAGCGGCAACCTGCGGGACTTGTACGACGACAAGGACGGGTGAGTGTGCCTGGGGCCCTCGTGTGCCTGAGCGTGTACTGCTGGTGAGGAGCTTGGGGCTGTTTTAAGTCAGTGTAAATGTCTAAAGAATAACACACGAATAGAGATGTGGTGACTAAATGCAGGGCAGGACCCGAATGCACATGGGAAGTGTTCGTCTTGGATGGACATTTTGTTATGCATGTGGTTCGAGTTGTGGGGAGGCCCTGAGCCAGCTGGGCTGCGAGGTCCCCCATGACTCGTAGGTCTGCAGTTAGACACTGCAGCATAGACCTGGACTAAGGCTGTGTCAGCATCACCTTGTTTTCCCTTCTCTTCATAATCTGTTGCTGCCCATGAACTCGTAGCCTACGTAAGGAAGAACTCAGTGCCATTTCCGGGCCAAATGAATTTGCGGAGTTTTACAACAGACTGAAGCAAATTAAGGAATTTCACCGGAAGCACCCAAATGAGGTGAGTAGTTACCTGCTCCATAGGAACAGGTGAGATGTGCTCTGTTGGATCTCATTCCTACATATAACAGAGCTTTTGTTTCCCCAGTTTAATAGCCTTAACACACAAGTACTGAGAACACTCAGCAGTCATTTAAGCACAGCTGCTCAGGGTCAGGCAACATGTGAGGGAGCAGTGCAGGACACTCGCCCTGTTCCTTGCAAGGGAATGTTCAGCTGAGCTGGGGTCAGATCTCACCTTTCTCATGTTGGTTAAAGCCACACTTTTGCCTTTGTGTGGAAAAAAAGGTGACAAAGCTTTGAGTCTCCTTTCTGTTTGCAGTTTCATTATTTGCCACCTTGTGTGATTTTATATTAGTTATTCTGGGACAGGAGCTGAAGTAAATCACTGTGTGGCTTGTATCTGCCCATGCAGATCTGTGTTCCTATGTCAGTGGAGTTTGAGGAGCTGCTGAAGGCCAGAGACAACCCAAGTGAAGAAGCTCAGAGTAAGTTTGTAGTTTGCTTGAGCTCTGACATTATTTAATAGGTTGTTTGATCTGGTTTGCATGTTTCAGGGCTTCACCTCCCCTTTTACTAAAAGAATTCTGAAAACTCTTCTGTCATCTAAGTTCTTCTGAACTGCAGTCCCTGGATTGTTCCCCAGTGAGGCTGCTGTTCCTGAGGAATGTTGTGGACAGAGCAGCAGTTGGGGCTGTTCAATGAGTATCGAAGGCATTGTAGCACTTTCCTTAAGCATAAATGACTTTACAGCTAATCCTTTTCCAGTTCAAAAACAGTTGTATAATAAGCAGGGAATACTAAGCTCATAATAAAGGTTTTCATGATCTTTCCTACAGATCTGGTGGAGTTCACAGATGAGGAAGGGTACGGACGATACTTGGATTTGCATGATTGTTACCTCAAGTACATTAACCTGAAATCATCAGAGGTGAGTGGCTGCTGTGTGTGGGCACCTCCAGTACTTGGTACGTCAGGGCCCAGGGATCCCCAGGCCCTGCAGAGGCTGAGGGTTCTCTTTTCTGGGAACTGGATGTTAATTTGGCTGTATATGAACTCTGACTCAGACCTTCTGTTCTTAGAAATTGGATTATATCACTTACTTATCCACATTTGACCAACTCTTCGATATTCCCAAGGAGAGAAAAAATGCTGAATATAAGAGGTGAGCCTGTGTGCCTGCCTGCTTCCTTCATGGCACTTGGTGAGAAGGAATTTGCTTCTGAAGTGTTCAGCTGCTAAGATTATAATTAACAGCCAAACTTAACTCACATAAATTGGGTGCCTGAGCTCAGTCATGTGTCTGAGCCCCAAGAAAACTTGCAGCGCAGCAGAGATGTGGAGAGCCACATTTGGCTCTGAGGAAGAGCTTTAATGTACCCTTGGAACTGCTATGTTAAGAAATCCTGTGTGGAAAAACTGGCCTGACCTTGGTCACGTCCCTCTGCAGTACTGGAGGGTAGTGACTGTCCAAAGATGTGGTTAGAGGGTGATAGTGAATTACTTGTGCTCATGATTCCCCTGCCAGGTATCTTGAAATGCTCCTTGAGTACCTGCAAGATTACACAGATCGAGTGAAACCATTACTGGACCAGAATGAACTTTTTGGGAAAATTCAGACGGAGTTTGAGAAGAAGTGGGAGAACGGCACATTCCCGGGCTGGCCAGTGAGTAGCCTGAGCCTGGGTGATGCTCCTGTGTTTGTGAGGGGGTTGTGTGAGTCATTTGTGTAGTCACTGTTGATCATGACAGTGAGGGCTGCAGCTCTGTGTCACCAGGGTGCAGGGTGATACTGACCTGAATTTAAAACCCAGCGTAACAGTTTAAAGCGTGCATTGTTTCAGGTTGGCTTATTTTGCATGTTTACTATTGTTCCATTTTCAGTTTACTAAGAGGATTTTTCTCTGTGAAATGATCTGCTTTTCTTGAGGTTAAAATATTCTATGGCCAGAAGTGTTGTAGTATGTCATGCAGCTCTTTCATGTGGTTTTTTTTTGGCAGAAAGAGACCAGCAGTGCCCTCACCCATGCTGGTGCCCACCTGGACCTCTCAGCCTTCTCCTCCTGGGAGGTACATTTCCAGTGCTCTGCACTTATTGCCACGTTTTGAACAGGTGGAAGTTCAGTCATTTGGGTTTTTTGTGTAATTTTAGTACTCTGTTTTCGTCTTTGTGTCTGTGCTTTCTGAGTAAAACTTTGATGGTGCTGATGGTGTCATTTCTCCCACTGGGGGATGTAACTTGAAAGACCTGGTTAGATTTGTCACATCCGTCATTTTCCAGGGAGGAGGGGTACACTGTTGACAGTCCTTTCTTGAATACTGTTCACCAGGGTTTTTTCTTCATTAATAAGCTAAAGTGGACTAAATCCATAGTGTATGTGTTGAACAGCTTGTCTCTTACAGTAGTTTATTTAATTGAACAGGAGTTGGCCTCCCTGGGACTGGACAGGTTAAAATCAGCTTTGCTGGCTCTTGGGCTGAAGTGTGGTGGGTAAGGTGCAGTCTTTGTAGAGTTCCTTTCAGTTTCTGAGGTCTTCCTGTATCACATTTCTTTCTGGGATACTTGTGTGGTTCTCTGTTGTACTAGAATTACCTTAGTGCTGTTTGAAAGCTAGAACTTTAAGAACCAAGCAGTGGGATCTGGTGCTCTGAACCGGTCCTGTATGGGAGTCTCTGGTACAGTAGACTTCGACTTGAGGAATGAAGACAAAGATAAAGGGAATCTCATGATTTCCTAAAAGCTACATTTAGAATTTTGTTGCATGAATTCAAATAGTTCTCAGGAAATGTAAAACTGTGGTCTAGACTAATCCGCTCCCTACTTCTCTGCAGGACTCTGGAGGAGCGTGCTCAGAGGCTTTTTAGCACTAAAGGCAAATCCCTGGAAGCACTTGATCCTTCCTTGTTTGCTAAGAATCCAAAGACAAAAGGAAGCAAAAGGTGAGTTCTTAGAGGTCATTCTGAGGCTGGCAATGTTCTCTCCTCTTGGATGAGGAGTGTTCTGTAGTCACCACTCTTGTGTAGTTAGGACAGAGATTCTGGAGTATTAGAAGCTTTACATGTTGGACCAAATAGTGCTGAACCAAATGGAAGGTATCAGAGCTGAACTTGTGCGTTTAATGAAGATACCTCATCTGTTTCAGAGACACTGAAAGAAATAAAGATCTTGCATTCCTGGAAGCTCAGATTTATGAGTATGTGGAAGTTCTCGGGGTAAGGATTTTGTGTTGGTTTTGAGCTTTTTATTTCAGAGCTGTCAAATAGTGACTGGAAGGTTGTCCTAATCTTTAACTAGTGCTTTCATAGACAGCAGCACATCAGTGTGCTGCACCACATCTGTTTTGTGCGTAAGTCACACAGTATTGCAAACCGTTACTTGATCTGCCTTGCTCCTTGCCTTCAGTTTTGGGGGATTGCTTTCAGGAGGATGGCTGCTGCTGTAGTAACATTGGAAGTGCTAATAGGTCATACAAGGTTTCATTCTTTGCAAATAGGAGATGTCAGGATACTAAAAACTGAAATTGTTTGGCTGAGTAAGGTGGGAATTCTCTGCTTCACACTCGTCTTCTGTTTCCTCCCTCTGTACACTGAGGAAGTTTTTCGCGACAAGAGTTTGACCTGACTTTTGCTGTCATGGTGATGCCTTTTCCTGGTTTTAAAATCAAGAGTCAAACACGGTTAGAAGGGGAAAAGGGATTTTACCTTGGTATTTATTTTAAGGATCCTTAGGTGCACACGTCCAGGTGGAATGCACCGAAATGCACCCTGCAATGCACCCACACAATAGATCGGGTATAACATTCTAGGTGTTACTAATTAGCAGATCTATCAAAGATTCCAATGAGAGGCTCAAGTGAGCCCCCCTCCCCAAGGAGCCTTCCCCTGGATGGTTCTATCTTAGTTTACAGAATGTGTTCTGGAGAGGACCTTGGGGTCTGGGACACACTGATCCCTAGCCACGAAGCTTCTAAAATGTTTAGTCTCTCAGCTTGACAAACAAGTCCAAGAATGTAGGCAAAAAGCACTAGGAATACAGAAGTTACAAAAAGGTATAACGGGTATAAAAGAAAAGGCAAAAAATCTTCATGGCATCAATGGTATGTGGACAATTCCTTCTCTTCTCTCACTCCAGGAGCAAAGACACCTCACCCATGAGAACGTGCAGCGTAAGCAGGCACGGACAGGGGAGGAGAGAGAGGAGGAGGAGGAAGAGCAGATCAGTGAGAGTGAAAGTGAAGATGAAGAAAATGAAATCATTTATAATCCTAAAAATCTGCCTCTTGGTTGGGATGGGAAGGTAACTGAGACTATCAGGCCTGAAGAAGTGGGAGAGGTCACTGACTCCACACTGCTCCTCTGTTTGAGCTGCTTTGCTATGCGACCTAATCCTCATGTCTCCTTGCTTGCAGCCCATCCCGTACTGGTTGTATAAACTCCATGGTTTGAACATCAACTACAATTGTGAGATTTGTGGTAACTACACCTACCGAGGGCCCAAGGCATTCCAGCGGCACTTTGCAGTAAGTGACATTCACTGCAGGAACAGCCCTGCTGGGTTCAGACAGTCATTGTAATGAGTCACTGGTGAGTCCCTAGGGTCCCCGAGCAGCACTTTTGCGGTGTGGGTCTGAGCTGGTGCTGCAGGACTATGCAGCAGGACCCAGAGATTGTGTTGGGCATACAGCTGATGCTGTACCATCCCTGCCCATTTGATCACCCATTCCAGTGCTCAGGTCTGATGGGTACAGGGTGCCTATTGATGGCTGGTATGGTGTTAACTGTCTACAGGACAAAAAAATAATATTTTTGTAGAGGACTGGTAGATTTGAACTTTGATAGTATGTGTTGCACCCTGTTCAGATGTTAATGTCTTTTGTGCTCTTTGGCATTGTGGAGGATGTGATGTTCCCTCTCACACTGATTCTCATCTCTTTCCCCAAGGAGTGGAGGCATGCCCATGGAATGCGGTGCCTGGGCATTCCCAACACAGCACACTTTGCCAACGTCACACAGATTGAGGATGCAGTCTCGTGTAAGTGGTGATGGCAGAACAGGAAACATGTTAAAGAACACTACCTTTCCTGAAGGAGTGGCTTTGGATCTTGGTCTCTTGTCCTATCATGAACAATTCGTTTTAAGTTTTGTTTGCTGCAGTTCAGTGCCTTTCAGTAGCCGCACAGTGGAACAGTAACTTTGTAATGAATGTTAGATACATTCCTGGACTGCTGACGTGAGGGTGTTTCAAAAGAAGGGAGGGAAAAAAGCTCATGTGTATATTTTTTACTGGATTAAAAACAAGTATCTCGAGGGAAGTGGCATAGATCCTGTTTAACTTTGTGTTTGCAGTGTGGGCAAAGCTGAAACAGCAGAAGGCTTCAGAGAGGTGGCAGCCCGATACAGAGGTGAGCAGTGAGAGGCATTCGGTGTCTCCACTCCTGTGTTCATGGATACCCTTTGTTCCTGGGTGTAAGCAGTGTCCTCACTTATGCTGGTGCCTTTTCCTAAACTTCTGTTCCAAAGCCATTTTTCAACAGTGTGCAGGTCAATGGTGGGAAGTAAAATCTGTAGTATAACCTGTAACGACTTTGGCTCTGGGTGAGCTCTTCTCCCAGAACCTGCTGGCAGATCCACTGCCTGCCTTCTCCACAGAGGTTCTGGCAGGGTGCTTATGTTCAGTGGCTGCTCTTGGAGCTAAATTTGAGTGCTATCTCTAAACTCTTGGTTCTGTTCCAGGAGGAATATGAGGATTCCAGCGGGAATGTGGTGAATAAAAAGACCTACGAAGACTTGAAGCGCCAAGGGCTGCTGTAGCTGTCCCCGGGTGAAGGATCACGTGTCTGCAGAGAGAGTGGATGTGGCAGCAGCTCTGACTCCTTCATTGTCTGGATTTTATATGTGCATGAATACAGATTTCAAGAATACTTTATAGAGTCACTTTCTAGTAAGCCCCTTAGAGTTGTGACATTGTTTTATATTAAAAAATACCTTGAAAAATAAAGTCACTGTAATTTAGGAAGTGCTGAGAGACTTGTCTTCTTTCGTGTGCTGGAAGGATTTGATTACAGTATGTTTAAAATGCTTTTTACACAGCTGTCAGAAACAATTCCTTCTCTCATTTCCACTCTGATGGAAATGTTTATGGTGAGGGTTGACTCTCTGAAACACGTGGACACTGTGCTGATGGCTACTGGTCTTGTTTCTAGATCTTGCTGTGAACTTGTGGTTTTCTTTGCACTCCTTTACAAAACAAGCTCACTTGCCTTAGAGGCCTGCTTTTACCTTGGGTCTGTCCCCCTGGGGAGCTTTGGCCATTGTTTTTTTCAGAGAATTACCAAATGAGCTTCGGGCTCGGCTCTGTGGTGATTTCTCTGGCACTGCTGTTGGCTTGAATGACCTGGTAGATAATTTGTGTGCAGATCCTTCTGTGGTGCAGGAGGATGGAGATGGGAACAAGATAGTGTGTTTAGAGGTGCCTCTTGTGGCTTCAGGAGCATCCTTGGCCCCTGGTGTCACGCTCGGAGATGTCTGTACATACCCCATGGATTCATGCTGCCTCAAGAATTGCAGGTCCATTGTCCAGAGGCCACTCACATCACGTGTGGCAGTGGCAGTTGTGCCCTCCAGTCCCCTGAGAGCAGTGGTGGCTTGTGTGACATCTCCAGCTTCGCAAGCCCTTTCTCCATTGCTGTACAGGGCCGTTTGTGTCTCTGCTGCTGTGGAGCTGCATGTGACGCTTCCCTGGGGGGGTGGCTGACACGGATGGGGCTGGGCTGTGAGGCAGGTGCCCCAGCAGCTGCTCAGAGGTGCTCCAGTGCTGGCACTGCCTGCAGGTGCGCTGGGGCTTCGGGAATAGGCAGACAGGTGAGTCAATGCTGTGGGCTCTTTCCCTGCCTGGGGGGAAGGTTGTCCTGGGATGAGGCTGTGTCAGGCAGATGTTAGTTCCTTGCCCCACCTGGAGCTGGGCTGGGCTGGTACTGGGCTCAGTAGGATGCCCAGAGCTGTTCTGGGTGGTGGCTGTGCTGGTTTGCAGGGTGAGGTGCCAGCTGGCACTGTCTTTTCTGTCACTCTGAGGGAATGGCCTTGGAGGTCTTTTCGTGAGCTTCAGCCCCTCCGGGTCCTGGGGGAATGGTGACTCAGCCTAAATCATAAAACAGGAGGGTAGTATTGCCATTCTCCTTGGAGAATTTGGCTTTGGAGCCTATTTGGAGTCATATCTCCACCATTTCCTTAGCAAAACAAGTAAATGTTTGGAATGAAAATAGAGAATGGAGAGCCAGGTCGCATCTTCACTTGCAGCAGCAAACTGCTGCATGGTGGCACTTTTTCACTGTGTCACCCTGACTCCTGCTCCTGGTAGCTGCCTGCAGGGCTGTGCTGCCTGTGAGCTCTGGGGAGGGTTGTTGCCACACCAACAGCACACACAGTTCCCCATGGCTCCTGCTCCCCATCAGCCACCACAGCAGCCTCGGTGGATTTGGGGAGTCTCTCAGGAGGGGGTGACTGGTTGTCCCAGGGCTGAGCACTGGAGGTAGAGCACAGACCTGTACTGGGCTGTCTGCCCTGCACCTTAGGGGAGCAGCTCTGACTGTGCCTCCTTCTGCCAGGTCTGGGTGCAGCTGCTGGTGGATAAGGATGGCTAAACACCAATGGCTCGTCCCCTGCTTTCAAGGTAATGGGGCTCTTGTGCAGCACAGAGAGCAGTGCCTGTCCATCCCCCATCCTGGCTCCATCGCTGCTTCAGTTGTTGGGAGCTGTGCCAGAGGCCTCCCTGGGGTGAAGGGTGGCTGCTGGTCACCTGGGGCTTTGGGAAGGTGGAGGAGTATCCCTGCTTATCTGTTTCAAGGATGAGTTGCCTGTGCTGCTGGGGAGGCTCTTTGGGCTGTGGGTAAAGCAGACAGCAGGTGTGGTGGTCTCAGTCATTCCCACTTGGTTCCAGGCTTGCTGCTCTGCATCTTGGCTCTGCAACTCTGTCTTCAAGACTCTCTTGCCACAGTAGGTGAGTTCTGTATCCCAAGGGGAAATCTAGGGGCCTGTGGGGAGTGGGACAAAGGCAGTGTGGTGCACCAGGGACTTTGTGTTTGTCCTCTCCAGGCTGTGCTCTGTAGGACAGAGCTGCTGGACAGGTGAGGAATCTTTCCTCATGGTTTAACCCCCATAAAAGCCTGTTCTTCCCAGGCAATATGGCTGGAAGTGGGAGGAAGAAGCTGTTGTAACATCTGTCCATAGTGCTGCTGTGGTGGGCTGTTGGCTCTGACCTGCTTCTTGGGCTGCCTAGTTGGTGGCTGCAAGTGGACCCTATTGGGGACATTCTGTCACTGACTGCCATTTCACCTCCTAATCACAGTGTGACAGATGCTTCCCACAGGTCCTTCTGTACTGTGCCATGGCTCGGAAAGGGATATGGGGCTCACTGAGCACGTTTTTCCTTGGTGTTTCCTTCACCAAGCAGGAGCTTTGTGTTTTTCAGAGCACAGCACAGCTGCCAACACCATGGTGATGGCTACCAAGAACACCTCGGTGGTGGCCACAGCCAACAAGAACACCTCAGTGCCCACAAAGAACGCCTCGGTAGGGGCGGTGACCACCAAGAAGGCCTCATTGGTGGCTGTGGCCACCAAGAACACTTCAGTGACCACCCAGAATGCTGCAGTCATGGTGGTCACCAAGAATGCCATGGTGATGGCCGCCACCAAGAATGCCGCAGTGGTGGCCACTGCCAGCAACACCTTGGTGGCCACCAAGAACACCTCGGTGGTAGACAAGGCCACCAACAATGTGTTGGCAGCCACCAAGAACACCTCAGTGGTGGCCACAGCCATGAAGAACACCTCAGCGGCCACCAAGAATGCCATAGTGCTGGCCTCCGCCAACAATGCCTCTTTGGTGGCCACCAACACCTCTACGAAGGGAGCAGAAGAGACAATGGTAAGGGAAAGAATGGA
This sequence comes from Corvus moneduloides, assembly GCF_009650955.1. NCBI lineage: Eukaryota > Metazoa > Chordata > Aves > Passeriformes > Corvidae > Corvus > Corvus moneduloides. The sequence continues at coordinate 3,355,594 of NC_045498.1, forward strand.
AAGAGGGGTATTGCTGGGCCATTGCAGCCCTATGGACAGTGTCACTTGCCCAGCTGGTCGGTCACAAGATCCAGGAGTGCCATGGGAGCATCTCCTGTGGTGGAAGGGAGCACAGCGGGTGGCCAGGTGGGGGTGGCCCCTCCAGACAGTGAGGCTGTGGCTGGGGACAGCCCTGCAGTGCTGTGCGAGGAGGCTTTGCTGCAAGGTAACACGCTGCTGTCTCTCCAGCAAACCTGCCAGAGCTTTCAGTGCTCCGGAGAGAGGTGTTACCAGGATGAAGCCCATGCCAATGGAACAATCACCTGCCATAATGAGACTTACTGCGAGGTATGGAGATGCAAGGGGGCTGCAACAGGGAAAGCCTTCCCTTTCTTTATCTCAGTAATCCACAGTGTTCCATTAAGTCTGTGTCCATGTCCATTTCCTATTTCTCTCTGACAGTCTGTCACTTATTTCTGCTCTTTTATGGTGGTACCTCTTCACATTCACTTTATCCTTTGACTTTGCCTGTTGCAGCTTTATCGTTTCTCCAGCACAAACTACACAGCCAGGTGCAGCAGCAGATGTGACGCGGAGCTGTGCAGGACCAACGCCAGTGTGAGCAGGCAGCAGTGTGCCCTGGAGTGCTGCGCTGGCCCGCTCTGCCTGAGGCTCAACGCCAGTGCCTACGGTACCGGCCGAGCTTTGTTCTGCGGCAGAGGTGGGAGATGGGTGGGCAGAACCCATCGTGGAGGGGCTGTGGCTGCACCACTGCATCTCTTCTGCCCTGGGGCTCACTCTGTCCTTGGAGCTGGGTGAGGGGCAGGGTGGCCCTGGCAGCTCTGACCACAGTATGAGCCATGCTGGTGAATCCGGCCCTATGTGACTGTGGAGGGCCCTGTGCAGGCTGTATGCTGGGTGCAGCCTCACAGGGCTCCTCATGTGTTTACAGGTGACCTGCCACCCACCACCGTGTCACTGACGACCACCAGCACCCCTTGGCCTTCCCCGCAAAATGTAGGTACCGCAGGAGCAGAGGCTGCTGCATCCATGGGTTCTGGGGTCTGTGGCTGCCGGGACAGCTGAGCTCCCACCTGAGCAGGGGACAGGAAAAGGTCTCACCTCCACTTGCTTTATGGCGTAAAAAGCTGACTCTGGAAGGGCAACAAATCCTGAACAAGCACTGGAAGTAAGGAGTCCATAAGGAGCCCTATCCAGTGGGCCTTATCCCTGTCCATCAGGCCTGTTCCCCAGCCCAGCACTTGCATCAGCTCAGGTAGTTTGACCTGACCACGGGGATGAGCCTTCCTGCAGCTGCACAGAGGGTGCAGGACCCACCGGACTCTGCAGCCCTTTCCTGAGCCTAGTGGTGGGGAATGTGCTTATCTTTGCAGAGCCCTGTTAAGAGGAAGAAAAAAGAGGCTTGAAACTTGTGTGCTCTGCTAGTCTTTCAGTAGTTTCTTGCAGTTTTAGAGTACTCCTTTATCTCTGGATCTAAAATTCTTAAGAGAGCACAAATACCAGAAGAAAGGGGAGGGGGGGTGGGGAGGAGGAGGGTGGAGAGGAGCCCTCGGGAGTGAAGGGCTGTCTGAAATGCAGTTTTTGTCCTGGGAGTCTGATGGACATATGGTGTCTCCCTGGTTCTTTCTCTCATAGGGTAAAGTGTGTGCAGTGTTTTCCTGTCATGGGGACAAGTGTTTCAAAGGCAGGAAGACTGTCACTAGATGCATTTTGGGGCAGGACTTCTGTGAGGTATGGCCTGGGCTGCAGAGCACTGTGTTCCTGTAATACGAATACTAAAGGCTCGGCATGAGCCCCAGGCTAATATCTCTCTCCTTCCAGATGAAGAAGATGGGCTTGAATTACATGGCAGGATGTAGCAAAGCCTGCAAGGCTGCCAAACCAGCCTGTGCTGGTGGGATGAAGGCTGCCTGTTACCAGGAGTGCTGCCTGGCCACCCCAAAAGTCAGCTGTCTGAAACTGGACGGCAAAGTTCACGTCAATAGCGCTGGGCAGGTGACATTGGTCCCACTCCTGAAGGTCATGTCGTGTGGGGTGGTCCTTCTCTTGAATTATGGGGTCTCCACTTCCCTCTGGAGTTAGGCAGCAGTTGGGAGGCTCTGCAGCCTCTCCTGCAGCAGAGCTCTGCAGAACTCAGTAGGATCCTGCTGCTCTCCGACTTTGGCCAAGTTTGCTAGCAAATTCCCTCTGTACTGTCCCTGTCCCACAAACAAGGTGTCTGGGGCCCTCTGCGTCTGCTCATGGGCAGCTGCACACCCTTCAGGGTCCTGTGCAGGGCCCCACTGCTGATCCTATACCCTAGCCTTAAGCTGCTCTCTGAATCCTACACCATCCCAGGATGGGTGAGTCCTGGAATTTCAGTAAATTTTAAATACTTGAAAACAAGATTCCCCCTGTGTATCCAGAGGAAAAGCACTTAATCTATGCACTCAGAAAGCTACGCCAAGGGATTCTGCCCTGTCCAAATCCTGTAGGTCTGAGAGATCTGCCAGCTAACTGTGGATCCTGGGAGTGGTGCAGTGTGTGCTTCTGTGCTGCTGGAATGGGGGACCTCAGGAGATGGAATGAGGGTATTAGTTCTCCTTAAAAACCAGAAAATTCTGCCTTGACTGAGGCACAGGGGCTGCTCTAATCAATGACCTAGTTGTGGCACAGTCTCCCTGCACCCCCTCTGACCTGTTAGTTCCAAAGTGCTCTGGCAACAAAATGCTTCTTGCCTGTGTAGGTAAAATAGTAACTTTATGTTTCATCTCCCAGTCTTAGGCAGGGAAATGAGATTAAGCTAAAAGTGTCTCATAATTCTGCTTCGCATCTATGGTTCTCTACTGCTTAAGGCAGAGCCCAGAGGTGACCATTAGCCTGGGGCATGAACCACCCCTGGCGCTCCCCCAGCCTGTTCTTGCAGCACACAGGGCACGGGTGGAGCTGGTCAGGCAGAATTACCTGCAGTCAATGCGCTGCCGCTTGAGCACACACGCACGGTGCTGTTCCCTGCCAGCCCTGTCCTCTGCTGCCACTGGTTCCTTAGAGAAAAGACTGCAAAATATTAAAATCTTTGTGTCAGGCCCCTTTGGTGCTGGTGTTTTGAGTGTGGCTGAGCACAGTGTGACCTGTGGGAGGGAGGGAGAGCTGGGCTGGGCAGGTTTGAGCCCTTGGAGCCCTGCGTACTTTCCCGGCAGGAAGGCTCTGCGGTGCTGGCCCTCATGGAGCACTGCCAGCCCTAACGGGGTGCTGCCGTGCGAGCAGCAGCGGGAGCGGATGTGGGGCTGCATGGAAAACGCGTCATTCTACCACAACCGGCCCTTCCCACGTTGCAGTGTCTGTTCTGGTACAACGAAACCGCAGTTCAGCGTTTGGGGCATGCGTTTAACTTGTTTCAGGCCAGTGTCAGCGTATCCATGTCAAGGGTTCCTCTGTCTCAAAAAACACAGCCCAGCACCACAATTCTTGTAAGGTTTGGTGCTTATAGCAGCTATTTCAGACTGTTCCCTTGTCCGTTGGTGAGCAGAGAGGGACTGGGGAAGTGGTGCAGAGCTGTCACTAGCCAAGACCACTCGGATTTTCCCTGTCTTTTGACCTACATCTCCTACATTTGTGGAAGGAGCTGATTTAGGCCAAACTCCGTCTCTACAGTGCAAAAGGCTCTGGTGATATTTTATAGCACCTACTCCCACACTCCGCATTAATTGATTTGCAGACTAACCCGGCTCCTGTGCTGGGTCGTCTTGAAATTAAAAAAAAAAAAAAAAAAAATTTCAAGGTGCTACTGAAAGTAAGAGCATCTCGCGATTTTCCATGGAAATTAACCTTTCCCATGTCTGCCAACCCGAGAGGTTCCTCCTCTCCGTCTCCCTTTCCTTCCGGGAAGGGCCGACCGGAGGCGCGGGGTTCGGCCGCAGGAGTTGCCGCCGGGTAGGGCCGTGCCGTGCCTCCCCCGTCGTTCGCATCCCGCCGTGCAGCATCCTCTCGGCTGCCGTCCCTCCCGGGCGCGACCGTTCCCGCCGGTGGTTCCTGTGGCGGCCCCGTTATTTCCGGCGGCTCCGTGCCCGTCCCGCGGCCGGAGCGGAGCGATAACGGAGCGGCAGCGGGGGCGGCCCTGCTGGGGGGAGCCGCCGCCGCCGCGTTGCATCGTGTCGCGACAGCCGCCCAGAGCGCGCAGCCGCTGCCGGGGAAGCCGCTGGGTGCCGGCCCCGGGGAGCGCCGTCCGGCGCGCTGCCGGGGCGGAGATGGACCAGTCGGTCGCCATCCAGGAGAGCCTAGCGAGGGGGGCGACCTGCCGGATCGTATCCTTTGATCGGCCCCGGTGGCGCGGAGCCGTGCGGGGTGGCGGGGCCCCTCTCCCCGCTCCCGCCCGTCCCCGCGGTGCCGCCGCGCTCCCGCCGGTCTGTCCCCGTCCCCTCCGATTTGTTCCCGATGCTCCCTCCCGTTGTCCCCGCCGCGCTCCCTCCGCTCCGTCCCCGCTCCCTCCGGTTTGTCCCTGCCCCTCCCCCCCGCTCCTTCCCGCCGATCTTCGCTCCGTCCGCTCTGTCCCCGCTCCCTGCCGCTTGTCCCACCGTTCCTTGACCCGCAGCCGCAGGCAGTGCAGGGCCTGCTGGCGTCGGGAGAGAGTGTGGAGAGCCGGCTGCTGGGCCTGGTGGAGTGCCGCGGGCAGCACGCGTGGGTGCCGGACGGGAGCGCGGGGCGGGCGGGGAGAGCATCTGAGGGAACTCTCCGGGTCTCTCACGAGCCTCGACAGCCGCCTGAGAACCCCCTCCCATCACCAGGGTGCAGTCTTGTAGGGCAGCAGTTTGAGGGCATGGTGCCTTGATGTTATGGGTGGTCAGTGAGAAGCCCCAGGCCCATGAGCTGCTCTGCTCTGCCAGTAATGTGAACACATTATTTAAGCGATGGGGTGAGCAGGTGGGTGGGCACGTGGTTGAGGAGTTACTTTGGGATTTGCATGAGGCTGTGCTAGCAGGTGCTGCTGGGTGGGATGGGGTCTGTGCTTGTCTGTCTACAGACATGCCAGAATTGAGGAGGCTTTACCTCCAAGTCTGCTCTGTGCTTGCAGGATCTATGTGTACACTCACCGGCGGATGGCCATCACAGCTGAGGATGTCTCACTGGAGAGAGTGATCCCCATCAGCGATGGGTTTGCAGTGGAAGAAGGTACTGACACACTGTGGTGGCTCAGCGGCCAGTTCCAAAGAATGGGATGAAGGGGTTTGGAGTCCATATTTTGCTGTTCTACTTCCTGAAAATTGCAATCTATTCTGCCTTCACATTTTTTCTTCAGTTTGTAATCCTTGGTGAAACTTGTGCATCACACGGTATCTCTGGCAGGGCCCTGTGAGGACCAGAGTACCTATGTCCCATCAGGCCCCAGCCACAGCCCCTGCCCAGCAGGTTTGTTCTGCCTGCCTCTGTTCCTGCAAGGAACGTTTGGAGTTTGGAGAAGTTGCTGAGCTCACTAACCTCAAAGTATCAGCATAGTCTGCAAATCTGTTGCTTAGCTTTCAACTGAACTTTGTCTTACTTTTGCAGTTGTACTTGACAGTGACCTTCATGTCATTGGTGAGTTCTGGGGTTGCTTTAGTGCCTGCATTACAGGTGCTCTGGGCCCTGTGCCAGCTGCACACAGTGGGGCAGGAGTGGAGGGCTCTTGATCTGGGGGAGTTGACTGGGGAGGGGTTGTGCCCTGTGGCTCCTGGGGCAGTTGCCATGCTGTTGGCCATTGTTAGTTGGTGCTAATGAGCATCGTCACCCCCGTTCAACCAAGGGAACTAATTTTTCATATGCCTTTCAACTGCTGCTGGAAGATTAATTATTGTCACTGAACAAGCAGAATAAAAATTTTTATAAATTATTATTTTTATATTTTAAGTGGCATTCTCATGTAAAATTTTGGAAAGGAACATGGTAAGAACGCATGGCAAAATGTTGCCAAAGGCTGAGTGCATGCACACACCCACCGTTGTAGAATGAAGAAACGCTGAGTTTGCGAAGGCTTGTCACGACCCACAGGAGCTCTTTCTCCCGATGTCCTCAGGCTCTGACGTGACTGTCCAGATCAGCTCAGCAGACGATCGACTGAGAGTGCAGCTGCCCTTCGGCTCCCACACACGCACGTTCCTGCAGGAGGTCAGCAGGTGCAGCCCAGGTACGAGCTCCATGCGTGCGGATGTGACTGTGCACGTACGGGTCTGGCCGGGCAGGTGTTGCGACTGCTCGTCTCTCCTGCGTGTGGAAGAGCAGCGTTGACCTCTCTCTGCTGAAACTCGCCCAGCACTGTCGTGGGTCGCGATTCCCCGTCGTCAGGCAGCTCAGCAGCGATGGTCGGTGTTTTGGGGGGCAGAGGCGGATGCTCTGTGCCGCAGGCAGCGGCTGCTCTGCGGGCCCGAGGCCGAACGGGCGCGGGGCTGCGGCGTTGCGGCTCCCGGGGGCGGGCCGGGGCGGGCCGGGGCGGGCCCTGGGGCCGGGCTGGGGCCGGGGCGGCCGTGGCGCCGAGCTGCGGCGATGTCCGCGGGCGGGCGGGCCCGCCGAGGTGAGCGCGGGGACCCGCCGGGGCGGGTGGGGGGACCGTGCTGCCCGGCCGGCGTGTGTCCCGGGAAGTGAGGCCGGGGCTGGGGCGGGGCTGACCGCCCGCCCGGCGCTCCCGGAGCTCCGCGGCGCGGCGGCGGGCGGGAGGGAGGCGGAGGGGCAGCTCCGTCGCGGCTCCGGCTGCTCCGGCGGCGCTTCGGGGCCGCTCCGTCGCGGGCAGCGGGCGCGGAGCTGCTGCCGGGCGCTGGCTGCCGGGACTCCGGCGGCTTTGCCGCCCGGTGCTCACCCCGTGCGCCCGGGTCGCCTCTGCCGGGCAGGCCGCGCTCTCCCGCCGCCTCCTCCGTGGGTGGGCGCGGGCTGCACCGGCCCCGCCGCTCACGGTGCTTGGTGGCGTTTCCCGCTTTGAAGAGCGCGCGTGTGAGAAGATTCAGAGCTACAGCAGTTCCTGGAAGTCAGTGTGGGATTCAAAACCTGAATGTTGGCATTTTGCTGTACCCTGCTGCGTTTAGGCTGGGCTGCTCTCATTGCATGAAGGCTAATTTAATTCTCCCCTTTGGACGCTAAGCATGAATCCTGTTTTATCCAGGAGATATGATACATTTTCCTGCTGTAGAACAATACTATAATGTCACTGCACATTTTTAACATTAATGCCTTTATTACTGCTTGAATATCATTTAACTACAAATCCTGTGCAATTGAGACCTCCTGTAATCTCTGCATGTTCCTCTGTATTTCTGTGCTCAGTTCAATTATTGAACAAGGTCATTATTCCACTTCAGAGTGTTACCATATAGATTCCTCTGACTACAGAAATCTGTGGCTAGATATAAATTTATCTAAAGAAAACAGCCCTCTTCCAAAGCTAATCTCTTTCTTAGGAGGTTGCTACCTAAAGCTGATTTCCGCCCACGAGGCTAAAATGCATGATGTGATGTATAACTCCGATCTTTGGATCATGTAGCAGTTGTGTCAGCAGCAGGCTCACACGTCTTTCCATTCTGCAATAATGCCTTCTGCATACTGGCGAGTGGCATGGACCCATGTGGGTAATAAAGCCTGGGAATCTGCTCTTGGCACAAAAGTAACCAGTGTCCACTGAGGTGAAGATTCAGGTTGGTTCCTGTCACTCACTCTCAAGGGGATGTTGCATGGCTGTTATCGGGAGAGCTTGCAGAGGTCCAAGGAGTAGTAATTGAGTAATGCCCATGGAGAAACTGCTGTGTCCCAGGTCCCCAGGCCCATACTTCCCAGTGCATCTCTGTGTGCTCCTGGTCAATTCTACTTGACTTGAGCTGTGTGATCTGCAGTGAGGTTTCAGTCACATGCTCTTCTGCATCCAGGCACTGATAAATCCTCTTACACAGTCTATTCTCAGAGGGCTCTTGGGCAGAAGAGGTTTTCCAGGCTGAGAATTTGGCCACTTCTTGCCAGCTGGTTTGTATCCCAAGGGCCGGGTGAACTACTGCAAGTTCTATTTCTGTTTTGCGCTCTTGTTCTGCAGAATGTTCTGTGACAGCAATAACATCTTAATTTTTTCTGGGCTGTGTTCACTGAAGAAGAAGCTCAGCTGAATGCCTAGAAACCAACAATCTTAACAATTTCTACCTCATCATTAGATTTGTGTGGTAAGGAGCATGATTTTAAGATTGCTGGTTTTGCATCTTAAACACAGAGACCTTCCCTGGAATCCTTTTTTTTAACTGTTATTTTGCAACTTGTAGGAGCAGAATATTGTAACTGAAACAAAATGCTGAAAGACTGGTCAAATTTTGCTAAGGTAGTGTGATGTGTTTAGTGTCACTCCTGTGGTTAGTTCGATTTGTGTGGTAGCAGCCCTGTTATTCTTTTAGGAGTGTGCAGTTTGCATTGAGGCAGGTGTTTCTGCTGAGGTTCAGTGGGTCCGTGGTGTGACTCTGTACGGCCCTTGAGGTGTCTTGAGGGGGGAGACACCTGTGCCTTGCTGGGTATTTACATATAGGTAGAAACCCTTTAAATGCTACTGTGTGGTGTGTTTGTTTCCCCTTTTTTCCCCCTTTCTTTGTACTTCCTGTCTTGCTTCAGAAAGGAAAAATCTGCTATTAACATACATTTTTCAGATTCCTGGGATAAAGCCCTGGATTTTGTGCTGCTAAGTCCTGCTTCAGCTTAGCTGTAAAGGAGAGCCAGCAGCAAGTGCTCCCACAGCAGACAGTGGTTCTGCTGCTCTCTGTGGCTCCTGTCATTTCTTCCTCTGCAGGGGAAGCTGCATCATCACAAAACAGTTGGGTCAGAGTAAGCTAAATCTGTCAGATAGCTGAAAGAGAGACTGTGGGGTACTTTGTTTTTCCACACAAATCTAAATTATTTTCTGCCCACAGATTTTTGCCAGTGTTTACATAAGCATGTTGATAAATTGAAGAACACTTTGTGGTTAAAGTGAAACTTTTTGGTTTTTTTTTTTTCCAGAAGCGGTTGGCTCTGAAGGTGTCAAACAAAATGGAAGAAAAGCTGCAGTCAGTCAGAGCTGCAGCCACGACAGCAGTGATAGAAGCGCTCCCAGGTACAGCGTCTCTGTCATGTTCAGTTTTGGTGCTGCAGCTGAAGTGAGCTGTGCACATCAGCAACTCCTTGTGGAAGGTCAAGTGAGGAGTAAAAGTGGTGGCCACATTTCTGTGCTGGTTTAGTTGTGCCTCCCTCCTCACAGGGTCTCAGTATAGTGACAGTAAACACAGAGACCACCAGCCTTCTGGATCCTGGGTGATTGTGTAAGGATGGAATGAACTGGGTTTGGTAAATGGTTGGTGCTTTGATGTCTAGAGAAAGAATCAGAATGTACAGAGAGCTCTTTGAGCTTCTTGGTGATATGGGTTTTTCTGGTGATGTGGGTTTCCTGGACACTGAGGGGAAGGGAAGGGAGTGTCTCTGGTGCCAGTGGGTGAGCTCTGCACTCACCCGCTGCAGCAATCCTGTGGCCATGTTAGCAGTTCCATCTGCTGGTAGCCGTGGTGGGTCAGTGCACAGAGGTGAGGGGGTCAGAGCAGAAGCTGGCAACTTTTTGAGATGAGAATCTGCAGGTTCTAGTTAAGAGAGAAAAAAGTTCAGCATAAGCATGCTGTCAAAACATTAGTGGAAATTTCATTCCACTCCCTCAGACACAATACTGTCAGTCCCCTGTTTGGGCATATTTTGGCTGTTTAGTGGGACGGGGCCTGCTAGCACTGTTTATTTTGAATTCAGAGAGCTTTGGCTTACAGCCACTGTGTCTCATAGATACACTCTTAAAATGTTACAGTTTCATTTTCCAGTTCCCAGGACTTTGTGGACCCTGATGCATATAATTCAGAGTCTGTCCATGTGCTGTCCTTGGCACTGGTATGCAGGTTGCTGACCTTAAATTTATACCATCCAATTGCTGGTGGGAATTCCCAAGCTGTGGCATTATTCCTTTGCAAAAGGAGTTTGCAGAGCCAGGAGACACAAAGTAAAACCACCTCTACCTCCACCCACTCTGGGCAGAGCTGGAAGATATCCACCAGAAGGCTTTACAAACAAACACAGTTCTTCATTTTCTGGCTGAGGTCAGAAGGGCTGAGCAGAGGCAGAGGGAGATGAGATTTCCCTCTCCTTGCTCCAGTAAGCAGGGAAGATGTACAGGTTTTGTTTCATTTTCCAGGTGTGAGTAAGGCCTGCTCTGTGTCAACAGGCTGCAGCAAGATGGTGAAAACCATTTGTTGTTTCAGTTAGTTAAACTGGTTTTGTCTGGAGATTTCAACCCTGCTAAGAAATGCTCTTTTCAGTCTTCTTGGCTTATCCCAAATGTTATCTGTCTTTAGTGAACAGACAGAAAAATTTGAATTAAGGCCTCAGTGGCAGAAATGTGCTAGTTAGGGTGTGGGGATAGCCTGGGCTTCATCTGCAGTTTTGCTTTCATTTGCAGGCAAAACAAACTCAAGCCTGAAGTGAGAACTGAACAGGTTCGGGCCTCCCGTGTCATGGCTTCGAACAAGGCCTCAATCTTATCAGAACCAAAGTTTGGACTAAGAGATACTATCATTAAATCTCAGCTTGTACAAATGGAGGACTCCTACACACACATCCGGAACTACAGGTAATGATCGTTCTTGAGAAGAACTTACTTTTGTGGGTTGTAACTTAGCATAGACTGTCAGAATAACTCATCTAGTCCATCCTGTGTCCCCACAAACAGGAATTTCTGTAGAAAAGTATGATCCATACTTTCCAGAATAGTTTTCCTTCCACGTTTAGGCATGAGCAGAGCAGAATTTCATTCATGTCTCTATCAAGACTTGCCTCATGGTTCTTGTGGAGGAAATGGCCTTTTGGAAATCACTTTTTTCTGTGCTTATTTGTGTCTGGAAATGCATCAGCTCTGCACACTCCAGCCTTCTCCCTCTCCATTTTTGTCCACTGCTTATCCATGTAGTTGTTCCAATAAGCTCGTAAGAAAGAGCTTGAGTGAAATATATAATTAGGACCAAAACTTTACTGTGTTTGAAATTGTTTTATGCATTTCATTCTGTGAATTTATAATTTCAAACTGCTACTGCACAGATACCGTCTTATTTTTGTTATTTCTTTAATACTTTGTGTATAACAATGTGTCCTTCTGTAAAAATGTGTCTGTAAAGGTGCAGCTGTAGCTAAATCATTTTAGGGACTTAAACTTTGTCACGTTTCTTAATTTTCCCTGGCAACAGGTTAGTTATATGGAACATTATTTACCTGGTTAATAGCAGTGCTATTTCCTGGGCTCTGCAGTTTGCAGCTCTGGGATTCTGTCACTGTCTTTGCAGGGTTTTTGTCGGGACATACAATGTGAATGGTCAGTCGCCCATGGAGAGCCTCCAGCCTTGGCTGAGGTGTGATGCTGACCCTCCTGACATTTACTGCGTGGGGTGAGTGTCTATCCCTGGCCCATCCTCACAAATCTGGACTGTGCTGGTGGATCTGTCCCACAGAGGAGTTCAGCCAGGACACCACAGGAATGTTGACACTGCTGTAGTGCATTGCACGGCTCCGGGGTGGGTGTGTCCACAGCTGGTAAGGGCTGGTGGTCTGGTAGCGTTTGGCCTCTCAGAGTTACAAAATCCTTAATGCCATTTGATGTAATAATGACAGTAGTTTAGCTTTACATTTAACATACATCTACAATCAATATAACTGAATTTGAGTTTTCAGGTATAAATTTAGTGAGTATAAGCTGATTTAGTTCTTCAGGGGTTGGACAGTTACAAACAAATGCATGCATCCATGGGTTCCTTTCTCTAACACAGTTTCCAGGAGCTTGATCTGACTAAAGAAGCCTTCTTTTTCAATGACACACCGAAGGAAGAAGAATGGTTTAAAGCTGTAACTGATAGTCTTCACCCAGATGCCAAATATGCAAAGGTAAATGTGGCTTTTGGGGAGGTTTGAGTGTGGAGTAATTTTCCACTTGGGCCTCTTTTCCCTCTACTTTCTCTTGTTGTCAGTGACTGTGTCTTCCAGAGGCTCTGCATGTTCTATAGGTAGTGTTTCTGTGCAGGGTGCTGAGGCAGGGGCAGGATGGGAAACAGAGCCAGGCTTCCCCACTCAAAGGGAGCTTCTGCTGTCTTGGGGAAGGAGAATAGGAAATTTTGTACCTTCTTCCATGCCTGCCTACGATGCATGGGGGAATGAATTGTGAAGGTATTTTGTTAGGAATACTGCTTATGTTTTAGCTCCTGCTCTACAGGTCTGCTTCATCTCTTGTCTCTGCTGTTGAAGGGAAGCTCCTTCCATGGGCTTATGCATGTGCTGTGGCTCTTGCTTTGGGCTTCAACTTCCTTTACTGATGTTGCTCCCAGGTCCTTCCTGGGCTGTGCTGCTGAGGGCCTGTGCACTGTGAGCCCTGCTGGTGCACTGGATGATCTTGAAACTTTCTTTTTGGTGACCCATGTTATGGATGGGGGGCAATGTGCCTTCTCTCAGCAAAACTTCTTCCATTACAGCATTGAATGGACCAGGGTCTGTTTTTCAGGTGAAACTTGTGCGTCTGGTGGGGATCATGCTCCTGTTGTATGTGAAGGCAGACCTTGCTTTGAACATCTCTGAGGTAGAAGCTGAGACTGTGGGAACTGGAATCATGGGGAGGATGGTAAGAATGGTAACTGCATGAGAAGGGGTGAGATTTGGAAGAGCCCCTCTCCTTGGATGCAACGGTTATTCCTCCAGCTAAGGCTGTGGCTGCCTCTAGAAGCAGATAGTCCTATCCCCATGCCAGCTCAGGGCACTGCAAGAGGGACTGCCAGGTGCTTGCTAATGTTCAATGCAGTAATCACTAATTAGGATTTTCAGCCTATTCCTTCCTCTGGAATAAACAGTCTGTCTCAAAGTCTTCTGGCTTGTCCAGTGCTCGTAACTCATCTGCAGTGTAGAAGCTTCTGACCAATGTCTTTGTCTTTATCTTTCAGGGTAACAAAGGTGGTGTTGCCATCAGGTTTAAATTCCATAACACCAGCATGTGCATTGTGAATTCTCACCTCGCAGCTCACACAGAGGAATACGAGCGGAGGAACCAGGACTTCAAAGACATCTGCTCTCGGATGCAGTTCTGCCAGTCGGATCCAAATTTGCCCCCTCTCACTATTGGCAAACACGAGTATGCTTCCCATCTGGCTGTGGGAATTATGGCATGTGCAAGGGAGCACCTTGTGAATGTGCCAGGGACGAGGAGGGGGGCTCAGTGGCATAACATCAGCTGGAAGAGCTGGAAATGCTTTACCTGGTTTGGACAGGGCTCACCCACATAGTTCTGACAGGTTGCTTGTCGCCTTATGCTCTCCCAAGCCTTGTTTTATTCTCAAGCCTGGAGTGGGAATGGGGCAGGAATAAGCACTGACTTCCCCAGCTGTGGAATTCAGTCACCATGGAATAATAACAGCGCCAGTTATTAAGAGATAGTGACAAACATGCAGAACAGTGATTAATAACATCAGAAATAGAAACGGTAGCTTCTCTTTCAAGTTTTCACTCTTGTTATTCCTGATAAGAGCAGCTATGGCTGCTCTCATCAGAGGGGTTGTGATGGGGAGAGCCCCAGAGCTGCATAGTGGAGCTGCTGCCCACGGCCAGCTGCACTCTGGGGCAGCTTCAGGCCTCTGCACATTCTGGTGTATGTTCTCTTTCAGTGTGATCCTATGGCTGGGGGACCTCAATTATCGGCTGGAGGAACTGGATGTGGCAAAAGTGAAGCAGCTTGTAGAGGAGAAAGCATTTCTAGAGCTTTGCCAGTATGACCAGGTACTGATGTCTCACCTACCTGCACATGGTGTTAAGGCTGCTTGGTACAAACCACACAACTCCTTGGCCTTTTCTGTGCTCAGTGTCTCCTTTTTACTCCATATGGAAATTGTGCTTGAGCTTCTCTAAAATTAAAGTTTTCATCTTTTCTTCTTTTGTAGCTGAAGAGGCAAATGAAGGCAAATGCAGCCTTTGAAGGCTTCACAGAGGGAGAGATCTCTTTCCAGCCAACATACAAGTATGATGCTGGCTGTGATGACTGGGACACAAGGTACAGTGATTGTCTCAGATGTGATGCTACAAATGGCTGGTCTTATCACTGAGGGAAGTAAAAACAAGGCTAAAAAAAATTGCAGGTCTAATGCTGTAAATAGGAACAGTTCTGAGATTATTTCTGGTTGTCTCCCTTCGCTCCAAAATTCATCTCCTGTTTTTGTCTATTTACGTTGTTTTTCTCCCACAACTATTTGTCAGATATTCCCAATATTTTTTTCCCAGTAATAATCCTATTAGGTTTCCTCTTAGAGGTGTACAAAGTTAATTAATCCTTTTAGCCAGTTAAATTCTCTTTTGTCTGGTTTGTTGGTTTTTTTCCCAAGCAAAATTTTTAGGATCTCATTTTTGCTGATCTCTCCTGTACCTGTTCAGGTGAGACCAGTCAGGGTTGACATGGAGTCAGCTGTGCTGTTCTTCAAAAGCCTACGAGAACCATCTTTCTTGTAATGCTCTATACACAGAGCAGCTCCTCTAGTCTTAGCAAACCAGGAACTTCAGTTGCAAGTGCAGAAATTAAATCTGTGCAGCTGTCAGTGAAAACAATAAATGCAAACTTTAAATGTAGAGCCTGAGTTTTTATTTTTCATGGCTCTTATGGTCAAAAATACCTGAGTATTGCTTTGTACGTTAATTGTATCTTGCACCTTTGAAGAAGTAGGAAGTAAAGCGTGCACTGGAGATACCTTATAGTAGAAACTCAAGCTTTTTGTATCTATGTAAAGAAATTGTTAAAAACACACTTTGATAGAGAATGAGCTCCAGGCCATGGCAGGAAACCCTGATCTCTGGGCAAGCAGTGTTCTGCCCCGTGTTGTTACTGCACTTGAACTGTGCCTGGAAACGGTGATTTTTCCCTCTGTTTTAGTGAGAAGTGTCGTGTTCCAGCGTGGTGTGATCGAATACTCTGGAAAGGGCAGAACATTGCCCAGCTGAGCTATCGCAGCCACATGGCTCTGAAGCTCAGTGACCACAAGCCAGTGAGCTCTGTGTTTGATATTGGGGTAAGTATGTCAGTGCTGGATGAAGTAACTCTGCTGACCTCATCCCGTGGGTGCTGATTTCTCTCTCCTGCTTTTATGGCATTCGCAGAAAACAATGGCTTGAAAGGTGGGCTGGATCATATATGGAGATGGGATTGTTGATCATAGTAAGCAAGGGTTGTGTAAATGATACTGCAGTTAAGATGGACGAGGCCTGAGTATCTGTTGGTGTTCTTTGGGAACACAGTAGTGTGTTGTCAAACTTCTGATTTCTTCTGAGGGGAAAAAATAAAAGGTTAATTTAGTACTGACTGAGTGACTCTTGCTGGTATGGCAAGGTCCTTTACTGTTGGATCATGAGAAGATCTTGGAGATTAGTGCTCCAAGCAGCTCTGCCCATTCCCTGTGTTGTATACTCCAGTGTGCTGCTAAAATCAAATTACTTCCCATGTTTCCAGCTGTGTTCCAGCTGTTCTGCAGAGGCACAACAAATGCTAGCTGTTGCAGTGTGTGTCCTTTTCAGGTGAAGGTTGTGAATGAGGAGCTCTATCGAAAAGCCTTTGAGGAAATAGTCCGCTCCCTGGATAAGCTGGAGAATGCCAACATTCCCTCGGTGACACTGTCCTGCAGAGAGGTAGGGCATGGTCATGTGCCAGCACTCCCTGAAGGAACTGAGAAACCCTAGACCCCAGCAGTAGAAGATGGATTCTAGGCCCTGGGGTCTGGTTCCAAAAAGTAGAATATTTTGACTTTCAGCTGCTCTCTGTTTACAAGCCCCGGGAATCTTTGTTCCTGTTTAGATGCCAGTGAATTCCATTCACAGTCCAAGGCTGAAACACAGGGTGTGTCATTCCCTGAGGTGGGAAGAGAGAAAGTAAAAAGGTGGTTTGTGACCCTTGCTCTGACTTGTGCTTTCAAACATAGAATGTAAAATCATAAGGATCTGGAGAAGGTCACAAACCAGCGTTTGCTTTGTGTGTTGGGACTATAAAGATAAGCCTAGGAGACACTTGAGGCTACAGCTATCTTGTTCTCAATTTTATTGTAGTTATTTGAGGGGAGCATTTGTTTTAAAGGGCCCACTGATGCAAAGGACTTCGGCATTCAGAGTAAGCAAGTGTGATCCTATGCAGTCCTGGAAGAGATGGGATGTGGGAGCAAGGGGTTAATCTAGTTGTCTTGCTGCTTAATAATTAAACCATAGGACAGGAATTGCTGCTCAGCAAGGTGGAATCGGCTGATGATGTTGACTGATATTTGTTTCTAGATCCATTTCAAGGATGTTAAATACATGCAGCTGCACGTAGAGAGGTTTACAATCCGCAATGGCCAAGTGCCCTGCCAGTTCGAATTTATCAGCAAACCAGATGAGGAAACCTACTGCAAGGAGTGGCTGACTGCTAATCCCAGTAAGGGCTTCTTGCTCTCAGGTGAGCTCCTCCTTGTTTGTCTCATGTTAATATTGTCCCCTTCTGGCTTAGTTTCCTCTACACTTCTGAGAGCGCTGTGCCTGTTTGCAGGCTGTTGGTTTAATACTGGTTGTAACTGAGTCTGGGTTTTTTATCATCTGGCAGATGCTGAGATCACAGTTGAGCTGGAGGTGTTTGTTAATAAATCAACAGCTACTCGCTTAAACTCTGGAGAGGAAAAACTTGAAGATATCTTAGTCTTACATCTTGTCAGAGGGAAAGATTATTTTCTCTCCGTAACAGGCAACTATTTGCCAAGTTGCTTTGGGTCTCCCATCCATACACTGTGTTACATGAGGGAACCAATCCAGGACATGTCAGCAGAATCCATTCGGAAACTTGTGAGTTAAAGACAAGATTCCCTTCCAAACACACAAGAGCATTAAAACTAGATGCTAAGGCCTGCCTATTTTTATTAAAAAGTTTCAGTTCTCAGGTATAAGCTTTGTGAAGTATTTTTGCCAAGTTGAATAAGAACTTGGCTAGCTACGTTTTGTTTGTCTCCTTCCTGCCCACACTGCCCTCCCTCAGACCCTGATGCCAGTAGACATGAGTGATGATCCTGCCCAAGATGAAAAGCCTACAGACATCCCAAAAGAGCTGTGGATGATGGTGGATCACTTGAATCGCAACGCTTCCCAGCAGGTTGGCACTGGAAACACAGAATGAGATGTTTGCATTAGGTTAAGTTTTGAAGAAGATACTGGTAATACCAATCACTGCGAGCTGAGTGTGTTTGGTCAAAGGCCATGAGAGATAAGTGATCCCGATGCCCCAGGCTGTAGTGTTTGGTGCTGGTGACTGTGTCTATGTGTCCAGGCATCAGCAGTGTCCTCCTGCACTGCTCTCACTGCAGTGCCACAGCCTTCCTAGAGCTGTTTGTGCTGAAACTTGGGTGATAACCACCAATTTGGAAAGATTTTCCAGGCAGATTATAAGGACATTGTTCTATTTACTCAAAATTCTTCTATTTTCCTTGGACTGATAAAGGCTTGTCTTTGCAGGAGGACCTGTTTCAGCAGCCAGGCCTCAGATCCGAATTTGAGCAAATCCGAGACTGTTTGGACAAGGGAATGTATGATACTTTCCGTATCCTTTTAGACTGATGTCCAGGAGGGCTCACTATGCCAGAGTGACCAAAATTCAGAGAGGTTTTTAAGTTGCTGTCTCTCTTCCTGGGGTAACTGAGCTCTGCATTTCCTCGTGGCTTCGAGCCATCGCCCCGAAAGCCTCTGTTGAGTCCTGGCAATGTCAGTGAGTTACACAAGTGTCCGACTGCCAACAGCAACAGCTTGTCTGGAGGCCAGGGGATTAACCCAAAGCTGTGAGCTGTAGACAGAGTTCTGGGACACCTAACCAAAAGTTCATTCATTTTTCAGCAGAAATAGGACCAGCCTAGATCGTGCTGTGCTCTTCCTTAACCATGTTTGGATCAGTGGGCAGCAACCACTCAGTGGCAGAGGCCCTGCTGCTCTTCCTGGAGAGCTTGCCCGAGCCTGTCATCTGCTGCAGGTTCTACAGCTCCTGTCTGGAGAGTGCCAGCAACTACGGGCTGAGCTGCCAGGTATTGCTGGCTTCCCTGAGGGACCAGCTCCAATTCCAGAGGGAGAGGAGGCAAACTG
Organism: Corvus moneduloides; assembly: GCF_009650955.1. Classification (NCBI taxonomy): domain Eukaryota; kingdom Metazoa; phylum Chordata; class Aves; order Passeriformes; family Corvidae; genus Corvus; species Corvus moneduloides. The sequence goes on from NC_045498.1 coordinate 3,373,723, forward strand.
TCCTCTGCTAAACCCAGTCACTGGGTTTTGCTCTCAGTAACTTAATCATCTGTTAATAGAAAGGATCTGGAACTGGTGCTTCTGGGTTATGAAGAGCTGTTGGCACCTGCAGACAGGGGGATGTTGGGAGCAGGTGCAGCTGGAAGCCACTGCTGTGTCTGCAATATAAATGTTGGCGTTTTCCCTCCTCAGATTATCTCTGACCTACCAGTGTGCCATAAAAATGTATTTGAATATCTGATGGCATTTCTACGAGAACTACTGAAGAATTCAGGGAAAAACCATTTGGATGTGAATATTCTTGGTAAGGCAAGCAAAATAACCCTCTATTCAGGGGGCTGCACAGTTAGGGCAATAAAACACTTAATACCCGAGTGCAGTCATGGCTTGTACTGCTTTGAACCTTTTATTTTAAGTGAATAGTACATAGAAAAGCAGGAGCCTGGGAAAGTGACCCAGAGCTATGGGGATCATCAGCATTATTCTACCTCATTCCAAAGCCAGGCACCCTTTCCTGGGATTGGGGTTGGTGGAATGCCCCGTGATATCCTGCTGCTACCACTGGGCTCTCACTGTGTGTCTGTGTGGCTTTTCCCTGCAGCCAGTGTATTTGGTGGCTTGTTACTCCGACCTCCTCCTGGACATCCCACGCCTGACATAGCTGAGAAGAGGAAAGCTCAGCAATTTATCCATCAGTTCCTTGTGAGAGATGATTTACCATGAATATCAGATGCATTTAATCTGACTTTTAGACATTGAATTACTGTAAAAATATTTTTTGTACATTATACTGGCACTTTTTTTGATATCACAATATTTTATACAATCTATTGCTTTTGAAGGCAGAGATCAGGCATTTTGACACCTGATTACGCTGTAAAGTATATAAAGTTTCTCAATAAGCTGTATGTAGACAAGTAAAAAATATGACAGCTGATATTTACACTATATTTTATTTAACTTGCTAAAAAACCTGAGAATGTTTAAGTTCCTGCTCTTTAAATAAAAACATCTGGAGCCTTTTCCCGGCCTCTGCCCGGTGGCGGCCGTCAGTCGCGTGCGGCCGCACGGGGGCGCTGTGCTCCGCCTCCTCCCGTGAGCTCCCGCGGCGGGCGCGGTGCTCCCGGCGGGCCGCGCGCGGCCGGAAGCGGAAGTGGGTCGCGGCGATCATGGTGCCGCTGGGGCGGGGAAGGAGCTGCCGCCGGCACCCGGTGAGCGGGGGGGGGAGGGGGGGCGAGGGGGACAGGGGAAGGAGGAAGGACGGGCCGAGCCGAGCCGGACCAGGCCAGGCCAGGCCAGGCCAGGCCATAGCAGACCAGTGAGGCTCGTGCAGCCACCAGTAGTGGCTCTCCGCGGGACCGGGCCGGGCGGGGGTAGTGCCGCGCTCGGGGCGGGACCGCGGCGCTCGGCCCGGCCCGGCCCCGCCGCCACCGGCTGCCCTGGGGCTGGGCCTGTGAGTGGAGCGGGGCCCGGGCCCGGCCGAGCCGCCTGACCCCCCCGCCCGTCCTTGTGTTGCAGATGAGCCGTTCCGGCCGGAGCTCCCGGTAGCGCGGTGAGAGGCGCGGAGCCATGGGCGAGAACAGCCCCGAGGGCAACGTCATCTACTATGAAGTGGAGGAAGACGACTTAGCCCAAGATGACAATATGATGAGGTTTGCTGACAAAAACGGGCTGGTGTCCTCCTCGTCCGGGACGGTCTATGACAGGACAACTGTGCTCATAGAGCAGGACCACAGTGTGCTGGAAGATGAGGAGGATGAAGGACAGTGTGGTGATCACTTGCCTTTTTTACCAGAGGGTCATGAAGAAGGATTTCATTTAATAGCAGATCATGAAGGAATGTCACAGGGTTATGTGCAACATATTATTTCTCCAGATCAGATTCATCTAACAATAAATCCTGGTTCAACTCCCATGCCAAGAAACATCGAAGGAGCAACGCTCACTTTGCAGTCTGAGTGCCCAGAAACCAAGCGTAAGGAAGTGAGTAGCTAAACGTGATTGCGGGTTTTATGCACTCTTCTGACCTTAAAGGCATTGAAAATGTGCTTTGCCAAGGCTGTTTTTCAGGAGATGTGCAGTAGTTTTGCTTGTTTTCCAGGGGTTTTGTGTAACGTAGTGAATTGCCCTCCACTAAATCTGCTCTCCTCACTTCCAGCTTCGCTGTGTGCTGGGGAGAACCAAGTCCCAGCAGAGCTGCCAGGAGCATCCCTTTTCCCTCTGACACCACCTGCTGCCCTAGGAGCCTGCCAGAAGGCACTTTGTGGCACTGGATGGCAGGAGGGTGTGGCACTGCCACATGTTTGTGGCAGTGACGTGTGTAATTTTAGCAATCTTCTGGTTTTCTTCTGGTTGGGTCATTATTCTGTGAGTTCAGAGGTAGCTGAAAACCTGAGCTGTTAACTCTGGGATTGGCCACATTCTCAAGAAAAGCACATTCAGGTCACAGTTAAGGTCCAGGCCACTGCTGGGAGCTGGAGATGCCAAACTTTAAATTACTTGTAGTTTTATTGTGTCACAGAGAAAATGTGAGAGAAGAGGGAAGCTTTAAGCTGCTATTTGATGTATTTTGAAAGCTCAGGTCAGCCTGCATGGTTAAAATTAAGGAGTTTACTCTTAATTCTGTTTCCCTGGTGAATTCTATCTGGACACACGGTGGTGAGGGCTTGTCCTGGGCCTCTTCTTCTTGGGTGCAAGAGCAAAGGGAAGTTGACTGTGACACCAGCTCAGGGACAGCTTAGTGCTCTTTTTTTGGCCCTCCTGAGTTATGTGAGGGGTGATGAGTCCAAGTGTCTGCACCAGTGTCAGCAGTAGCAGCATCAACTACTTGTGTAACTGAGAGGGAGAGCGCTGCAGCCCTGAGCCCTGGCTGTGACACTAAATCCTGTCCCTTGGCAGAGAACTGTCACCATCATGGCTGGGTGGGGGGAGCGGGGTGTCATCTCTGCAGCTGGGCAACTTCTGGACTAAGGTGTGTTCAGTGAGCCTGTTTGAGTCTCCTTTTGTCAGTTACTGATGTTAGCAGCTGCTGCAGCCTGTACCTGCTGAAGTAATTCACTTTTTCTGTCAGTCATGTATGTACTTTCTCTCTTCTTTGTGGGACCCTGAGCCGCTCCCAGAGCAGCGGGTGGGAGCTAAACAGGGTCAATGGCTGCACGTGCAATTAAACTGGAAAGGGCGCCTTTATTTTTTCATCCTTGCTTTTTAGAGAAGGCTTGTGAGATGTGGAATTTCCTAATGAAATCCTTTATATGAATTTATTTTCCATTTCTGGAATTAATATCCCAGAGTAGAGGGCAATGATACCATAATGTGAAAGCAGCGGCACTGAGACCTGAGCACGTGTGAAACTTCTATCTTGTGAAATGCCTTTTTGCCTGCTGTTTCAAAGGTCTGATAAGTTGTCTGGAGGTGGGGAAAGGAAAGTTCTAAAGCTCCCAAACATCTGGCTTATCTCTGAAAATCAGCAACTCCATTCTTTGGTACTTCCAAAATATCTGCAGCAGTTTTAACACTTGAGATAACGGTTTTAAAGTCTTAAATTTTCAAGTCAGTCTTAAGGCATTTATGAAGCTAAAAAGGGGTTTTTGCACTTTAGTGACGTTTGGCTTTTTTTTGTTCTATTGTATGTCTCTCACTGTAATTGTGTTGGTAAGAACAAACATGATTACAGTATTTCAAATTCAGTTATTCTTTGTTCAGTGATGACACAGAAAAATTAGCCATTTAGGGGGAATATTGTAAGCTCAGGAGGAGGTAAAGGCAAACGGAGCAGTTACTTTAGACTTTGAACCAGGGTGTGAGGCTCCGCTTCCTCCAGCCCTGTTGGCTATTGCACAATGAGTTCCCGTTTCTGAGGTAAGTGCTGGATTACGGCTCTTCCAGCGTCCCCCTGGCAGAGGCAGCAGCTCACTGTCCCTGGCCAAAAGCCACAGTCTCGAAGCACCTGGGCGCTGTCCTGCCTGTCTGGGGCTTCGCCTCTGCTGCCTTGTTTGTTTTCTGTTGTGCTTGGGTGCTGTGGCAGCCTGGAGCTCTTGCTGCTGTACCTGTGAGGCTTTCAAATCAGTCTCTGATGGTTTTGTGTATATAAGCAGTGCTGTTTGTGTGTATAAGCAATGTGCAGTGTGTTGATGTGCTGATGTGAAAAGGGAATTAAACGCTGTGATGCTTCACAGAAAGATTTGTTTTGCTCAAAATGTGGTGGTGTTATTGCTGCTGTCTGTGGTGTGCTCAGAAGGATTTGTGAAATAAAGATTTGACCTTTATTTGGCCTTTAGAGGGAACAGAGCACTGCAAGACGATTGTTAAGAGTTCAGACCATTAAACTGATGTTGCTACTGCCACCCTCCCTTACACATAGGCAGTGACAGCTGGGAACCAAACAGCTTAATCTGTAATTAATAGTGTCCTTTTTCTTCTAGACCTACATGTAAACACCTAGAAAGCTTTACAGAACCCTCCCTTCATTTTCAGGTAGTTCCTGCCTGTGTCAGATCCCTTGTGTACCATGGGAATTATTGGGGAGAATGTTCTGTAAAGTGTTAATTTCCAACTGCCTTAAAGCTGTAACAGGGAACATTTACTTCAGCACTGATACGCGAATTGTACTGGATCTGCTGACCCCAGGGGAGGATGAGGTACCCTCCTCATGTAATAAAATGTGCTTTCTGATGTTGGTGTGTTACTGGCCTGTGCTCCCACGTTGTGGCTGGCTCAGCACAACCAAACTTCCTAACTGCATTGTAACCATGCTGTAATTCTTGGGCATTTAGTGGTCACTTCTGCCTGATTTGAACTGTAAATTAAGGGCAAATTGCTTTAGAGTGAAATTACTGTTTCCTTCTCTGAGAATGCTGAGTGACTAGTTGAAAATGTGAAGGGATGAATTCCCTGCTTCCCCTGGCAGGCAGAAGCTCAGCCATGCCCAGGACAGCTGGGCTCCAGCAGGCCTAACACAGACTGGGGAACACAAAATGTTTCCCCTTCCTCATCCTTCCCCAGCTCTCTATACTGAACATGACATCACATGGTCTGAGATATCCCTAGATCAGTCATGGTCAGCTGTCCCAGCCGTGTCCCCTCCCCACTCCCTGTGTACCCTTAGCCCCTTACTGGTGGGGCAGAATGAGAAGCAGTAAAAAAATCCGTCTCTATATCATCAGCCCTGTGTTGAGCACAAATCCAGAACATGCCCCATATGTGTGAAGATGAACTCTACCACAGCCAAACCCAGCATATTATGGTATTTCTGTGCTCTGTGTAAAGGTTTCTTGTATGTCTCACATGCTTTAATGTTCTCCAGATAGGAAGGTTTTATTGAGGCCAGGCAAAGGTGAATGCTAGCCTGTTGTGGGAGCAACAAGAGACCATGGATTGAGATACACAAAAGATCACTCAACTTTATAGAATTTTCTTAAAGAGGCCCTGCTGGCAGCTTTTTCCCCTGCAAAGCAGGTTGGAAGTAACCAAGAAACTATTTCTCTTTTGTTATGGAGAACTGTCTAGAACCTGATTTATAGCTGGTGTGACTTGCCAAGTCCTCTCTTGGGCTCTTCAATCATCTTTAGGTGTTGAGGTTTCTGAACTGTGACAGTCAAATGAAAGTCATCAGTTTGGTAGTTAATGATGGAGGATAACTTTATTCAGGCAGATTAGGTGGTGTATTCCTTGTGCTTCACAAGAGAGGATGAGATTTCATTAGGTGTTACCACTTGCACACTGGAAGCTTCTAAACGATCCCTTGTGCCTGTTGCAGAAGTGGGGAAGGTACCAAATCTAATTCCATGTGAAATTGTCCTAGGGATCTTGATGGCTTACTGAGAAATCTGTGACACCTGTATTTGGGTGTCCTTGTAACCTGATGTGATCCGTTACACTTCAGGCACTGGCTGTTTCAGTAACCACAGAAGGAAAGAGCAAGGCTCAATGAAGGCTGCTTTGGGATAAAGTGAAGTAATGAATGGACTGGTGGTTAGACCATGGGAGATGGTAAAAACTATTTCGCTCAAGGTGTTGATGGGAATTCAGCACACAGGGCAGTGAATTTGAGCGTTGTGACTGCATTTTCCTTTGTCTCCCTGCTCCACAAATAAGTAGCTCTGCTAGAAGCATTGGACTGAAGTGCAGGTGCTACACATGTGGGTAGTGGACAGGTTTTGATGCCTTAGGTTTTAACTTTTCTATTTTTCAAATCCTGCACTGCCCAGTGTGTAACTCTGAAGTTTCTTGTAGCCTGTTAATTTCTGTTCTCTCGTGCTAGGTAGACATAACAAAGCCTCTCCGGGCCTGCTCTTCAAGGACACCCAGACCGTCCTAGACCCAAAAAGTATAAGCCAAAAGCCTCTAAAGGGGGGCAAGCTGAGGGGAATTACATCATTAAACTGAAGCTTTAATTGGAGAATTAACCCTGCTGTGCAAATGAACCAAACCTATAAAAGTGTGAAGAACTCATGCCCTGCCGTCCACCTTGGGGTCCATCTTGGCAGTGGCCTCTGGCTCCCCAGGGGTACCTTTGAAGGCTTTTCAAATAAATACCTGCCTTTATTCCCTTACTCCTGTCTAGTCTCTGTTTTTAGGAGGCCTCTCAAAGCATCAGTTTGATGGCTCCTCAATGTTCTTTCCAACTGTTTTATCAGATTTTTAGCTAGAAAAATTTCGGATTATGTTTTTCCTTTTTCCCCTTCTGTTAGACTCCTGTTCTGCAAGGCCAACTGCTTTCTCATGTGCCACTCCTTCCTTGCAGAGTGCAGCAGAAATGTTGTCAGAGAATTAAGCGGCAGTAAATTTTTTGGGGGGCTTTGGGGTCAAAATCTGTTGCATTGTCTTTGATGTCTGACTGCAGTTCTACCCAGTCTGGATTCTAGAAATGATTAAAAGTTATTAAGCAGGCAGCATTTTGTCCCTTAGGTTAAGCGCTACCAGTGCACCTTCGAGGGCTGTCCCCGCACCTACAGCACCGCTGGCAACCTGCGCACGCACCAGAAAACCCACCGTGGGGAGTACACGTTCGTCTGCAACCAGGAGGGCTGTGGCAAGGCCTTCCTCACCTCCTACAGCCTCAAAATCCATGTGCGGGTGCATACCAAGGAGAAACCATTTGAGTGCGACGTGCAGGGCTGTGAGAAGGCGTTCAATACACTGTACAGGTGAGAAGGTGCTCACCACTGTATACGTGGGATGGCTCTGGCGAGTTTTCTTGTAGGTATGGCTGTTGCTGTTCTGCAAGTTGCATCTACTTTGTGTTTGTATTTGAATACAATTGTTTTGCTTCTTCTGTGTACACACCCCTCAAGTGTGGCAATGCTGTCCACAGGGTAGGATGACAGAACTGTGGTGACATGCTTAACTTCTTAATATTCCAATAGCATTGAAGGTGGTGAATAAGCACAAGCATCTCTCGGACTTGTTGGAGGACTTTGGAACTGACAGCAGTTTCATGAGGTCATTACCTTCTGCTCAGGATATGTTAAGCCTTTGATCCTGTCCTGCACATTTGAAAGAATGGCTTGCTTGCCTCAGGCCAGGGCTTTCTTACCCTGCCAGTTCTAAGAGGGATTTTTTTGGCATGTTTTTTAGGTTGAAAGCACATCAAAGGCTTCACACAGGGAAAACATTTAACTGTGAATCAGAAGGCTGCAGCAAATACTTCACAACGCACAGTGACCTGAGGAAGCACATTCGAACACACACAGGAGAAAAGCCATTTCGGTGAGTTGCTGGATGGCAGTTCTGGCTTCTGTGGCTCAGGTAATGAGGCACCTGTGCCAAAAAGCAGCTGTTATTGCTCTGAATGGAATGGTGTTCTCCTGAGAAATAAGTGAACGTGGCTGGCTGGCGTTGGAGCATGTTTGTTGTTGAGCTCCTACAGCAGCCTTTAACAGAGGGTGCAGTGATTGTCCTAAAAGACAAGAACAGTCAAGGTATTTTTTAAAACGTAAACCTGTGCCACGATGAGCATCTTTTAAAACACATTGCTGCTCTCTGCTGGGATGCAATGTGTATTCCATGAAGGAGACTCCCTCAAATACTGCCTAATACTGCCTTCGTGCTTGGATTTTAAAGTCCTACTCAGAGCCCTGCTGCGATCTGTGTAGCATGCACAGCAGCTTCTGGGAGATATCTGGTTGCAAACAGAGCTTAGCTTTGGGCGTGCTTTTTAGAGTCCTGGGACTATTGCAAAGCATGATCTAAGGTTGTAGCTAATGCATCGAAGGGGGCTGATGCTGACTCTCCTGTGATGCCTCATTCAGGTGTGAGCATGATGGCTGTGGGAAGGCTTTTGCTGCAAGCCACCACCTCAAAACACATGTTAGAACACATACTGGTAAGTTCTATGGGGTTTTTTCAAAATTTTCTTTAATTGAGCTTATGTAGTTTATACTAACTCTCAGAATCCTAATGTGAACTTAGTTACATGTGATATGGGAGTGACACCAAGCTGAGTGGCTCAGGCAACACATGTGAGGGAGGGGATGGCATCCAGAGAGACCTTTGCAGGCTGGAGGAGTGTGCCCCTGTGAGCCTCATGAGTTTAAAAAGGCCAAGTGCAAACTCCTGCACCTACGTCAAGCCAGTCCACATTTTCCATTTACGCAGTTATATTTATGCTTGACCGGTCTTGAATTCAATGAATGTGTTTTCACAAATGTATCAGTAATGATGCATAACAATGAAATATTGTGTTGTGTGTCAGTTCCCATGGTGAAATGGAAGCATTCACCTGCGGGACTCCCAGGAATAGTGAATGCATGAAGGGGCATTAAACATCTTGTTTGTATGAAATACTGCTCTCCCATGTGCTTTAGAAGTGTGTGTCTGATAGTATGTTTTTAAGTCTGTTAAATGTGTTTTGTGCTGCCTCTAGGGGAGAAACCCTTCTTCTGTCCCAGCAATGGTTGTGAGAAGACTTTCAGTACCCAGTACAGTCTCAAGAGTCACATGAAAGGTCATGAGAAGGGACATACCTATAATGCACTTCCCAATAACAATGTGTCTGAGGTTAGTAGCACTTCTGCCTAATGCTCCCCAACCATACCTTGGGGAAGAAATCATTTGGTTTGCAGCTTGTTCTTAAGGTGTAACATTTAAGACTGGGATTTTCAAAGGGAGTTGTAAGTGCTCACTTTGCCACGTGTGCATGTGGGCAGTTGTATCCATCAGGCTGCTTTCTTTGTGTGTGCTTCAGTCGGAATCACTACTGTGGGATAAACATGTGAAGTAAAATAGATACCAACTAAAAACACTAACTGTGAAGGTTTAATTTTTTAATTTTCTAAAAGTTGATTTGTTCCTATGCTAATTTAAAATTCTGGGTTTATATGACTTTGTGGAAGTACTTTGACAGAGATGTTAAGAATCCTTGATAGCTACTAAATATCCTTTGCTTAAAAATCTTGCTCCTTTGATTTTAGAACTGAGACCTGGGTCCCATATAAGCAGAGTGTGGACTCTAAAAGGTCATTTAAAACATTTATGACGTTATTCTTTTAATATATAATTCAAATTGTTTTTCTTTTTTACAGGATACAAGTCACTCACTTTGTCTTAGTGATTTAAGCCTCATATCAACAGATTCAGAATTGCGGGAGAGCTCTAATCCAGTGAGTTACTGTCCTGGAATTGCCTCATCCTCATTGGAGTTTTGATTTTGTCCTCCAAAATGTGTAGTGCTTAGTTCAACCTGCTGTTGAAGGCTCTGCATCTGATTTTACAATAACAATGTTGTTGCTTCTTGATAAGTGTTGCCTGAGCTTAAATTTTACATAGAGGAAAATTAGGTGCTGAGGAGACTGTGTTGTTCTTTGTGCTGTGGTGCCGGGAGCAGGGCGCAGCTTTTGTATATATTCTGCTCTTCGAGCAGTGTGGGTGACTAGAATTGCATAGTCCAGGATATAGTCTATATGGAGCTCCTTTTTTCTGCTCCAGAAAAGGTTCTGCAAGCATTAATGTCTGTTTCTGTTTCTGACTGAGTACTGCAAGAAATAAGGGTTAAACAAAGTATGGATGCAGAGGAATATATTTTACTTTTGAAGAAGTTACTTATTTTTGTAGGGATTTGCTCATTATGTTGGTAAATTTGATTACCGGTAATAAAACTAAGCATATAAGTAATATATGTTGCCATTCCTGAAGGTGGCTGGTTCATTGGAGGAGGTTTCTGACATGCACACGCTGCTTGACTGGGGTTTGTGCAGTTTGATACCTGAGAGCACTGTCTGATGTCTTCCTCTTTGTTTTCTGTTTGTCAGACTCATGGACAGGACCTCAGCACAATCTCACCAGCAAGCATCTTTGAGTCTATGTTTCAGAGCCCAGACCACACTACAAATCAGGATGACTCTCAGCAGACAGGTACCAGTTGTATCTGCACTGCTATTAAAGACAACTTTGTGACAGCTCTGCATGCATGTACTGAGTTCAGCATTTCAGACTGAAGCTTAATGCCCAACGTAACTCCTAAGAAGCAAAAAGAACTTTACCTTCAGTGTTGAAATTCATTGATGTTGGGATGCATGGTGTGCACAGACCATGTGACACTCAGTGAGAGGGGAGATGACCCAGCACACTGTCCTGCAGTACTGCCATTGGAGCTCTCAAGCAGTCCACATCATCCTGTTTTCAAGGTTCTCTCTTGAAGTTGCTGCACAACCTGGCTGATAAAAGGCTTATTAGAGAGAGCTGATGAGCCTGATCAGGCTCAGTGTAGAGCCCAGTGTTACCAACTTCCTGAATTTGCAGCTACTTTTAGATTTCACTGCCTAGGGTTGTTTTTGAGCACTAGTCTGAAGTTAGGAATGTGGTAATGCTTTACTTGGCAAAAATCCATCAGCTAGCTGGTAAGTTCATTGAAAAAGCAGTTTATTCAGACCTAATGAGAACTGATACATTTTTTCTGTTTCTTTTTCAGCAGCTGCCTTGATTGAAGGGTTTAATGGCGACACGGACTCGGTTGCTGCACTCCCGCCCCCAGCAGGAGACGCAACCTCATTGTCCCTCCCCCTGGTCCTGCAGCTTGGCCTCCCTGAGCCTGCGCAGGCAGCACTGCAAGCCTCAGCAGCACCTGCTGCTCCCTCTTCCATAGCACCCAGCTCACAGCCAGCTGCGTTTGGGAATCCTGCAACTGTTTTACAATCCCCAGAAGTGCCTGTTCCTCGCAGCACACCATTTGCAGCCAGTCACCAAGACTTCCTGCAGCACACCCAGCCGCCACCGCAGCCCATTGTACAGGGACTGCCAGTGGTTGCTGGGGCTCCTGCCCCGACAGCCCCGAGTGCTGCTGATCCCCTGCCAGCTGTAGTTCAGACTGTGCCTGTTGGTGCAAACCCTGTTTTGACCAGTAACCCCACTATAACCATTACTCCTTCTCCGAGCACCGCCATTCTGCAGTCCAGCATTGTCATGGGAGAGCAGAACTTACAATGGATCTTAAATGGTGCCACTGGTTCCCCACAAAGCCAAGAACAAATGGTCAGTACATCCAGTACAGGCTTTGGAACAGCTTGAACCATTCCTCCTAAAGCCCTTGCTTTTGAAAAGGGAGGGAGTTGAACCTGTAAGATAAACCCCAGGATGTAGTGTGGTATAATGCTTGTCATTTTAGTGTGTATACATGTCACCAGTGCAGCCCCTGGAATAGACAGGGAAGTAAATACAGCACAGAGAAATCCAGGGTGCAGAAAGATGTTGCTTTCTTCTTTCCACCAGTGGTGGACTTCTGCCAGCAGGTATCAGTGTGTTTATCCAGGATGGCACCACCAGGCCTGAGGATATACGTGGGCCTTAATCTATTACTTTTAATGCATAGAAGCCCAAAAGACTTGTAAAGGCTGTGTTTAGGCATTTTGTAATCTTTGTCTCTGCCTAATTTAGACTGATAATGAAAAGAGTTTTTTTGAAAAGAGAATGTTTGTGGTTTTCCATTGAATCTGGATAGCTGAAGCTTCAGGAGTTTTCTCTTTGACAATATTGGTGCCACTTTAGGCTCTCAGCTGCAGGTGGACACGAGTGAGTGGCTGCAGGTACAGGCAGTGGGACCACACACAGCAGTGTTTAAGAATTCAGTCATTGAATTGTCAAAACCCGCAAGCTGAGTTAGCCAACAAATAATGCAGGGGATATTATGCCCAATCTCTAGGACCACTGAAACAATACTTTGAGCCCAGTTTTCCTGTGTGTCTTTTTGGAATATGTGTATAGCTGTTTAGAATTTGAGCAATAGAAATTTGATTGGAGTCAATTCACACTTTTTTCTTGTTTGTTTGTTTTTTTCTTTAAAGCCACAAGTTCCAAAAGTAGTAGAAAAGGTGTTTTTTACCACTGCATTACCAGTAGCTGGTAGCACAGGTAAGCATGATGATGAACTAATTTAACAAGGCTAATTTCTCTCTCCCTGCTGTGAAATTATGTAGCTCCATTGTGTTTTGTTTTTCTTTCACCTTCAGGAAACCCTGTTCAGCAGATTGGTCTCAGCGTTCCTGTTATTATTATAAAGCAGGAGGAGGCCTGCCAGTGCCAGTGTGCCTGCCGAGACTCTGCCAAGGACAAAGCCACCACCACCGTTAAGAAGGAATGTTCTTCACCTGATTCAAAAGCTTTGGAGCAGCCAGCTCCCCAGCTGCAGCCTCAGACCTTTCCTTCCTCCTCTGCTCCTCCTTCTTGTGGGCAGAGCAGTCAGATAGTTAACCCTTCAGACTCCCAGACTGAAACATTAAGTGCCATGGATGTATCGGACTTCCTGTCCCTCCAAAGTCCTGAAACCCCATCTAATATAATTCCAATCGAAGCACTACTGCAGGGTGAGGAAGAAATTGGTTTGAGTAGCAGCTTCTCTAAGTGAAGATGTTCCAGATTTTCCTTTGCACCTGGAGGGTATAAAACCTTCTCCTTAGAAGCAGAAACTGAAGGATCGATTCTTATTCCTTCCTCTTTGGAAATTTTGTGGCTTATTTCTGCTTCACAGATGTCATCTTAGTCACGTCCCAGGTACATCCACCTTTGATATTCTATCTAAAAAAGAAAAGGTAAAAAAAAAAAAAGAAATAGCTAAGTTATATATGAACTGTTTTGGCTGCACTGTCTGTCACTTTTGCTTGTCATATGTGAACACAGAAATTAAGGTTACTTGTGTGCAAAAAGATTTTTAAAAGCAAAAGGGGGGTTACTTTGTCTCCAATTGCACATCACTTATGTTTGGGATTAAGGTACTGGCAGCAAGTGGGTCTTTGTTACAACTTCTTGGGTCTCTAATTTTCTCCTGTCTGTCATGTCTGTACTAACCATGCACTAAAGGGGAGCCCAGGAAAGGAGGCTGCAGGGGAAGGAAATGGCATAGCTGTAGGAGAGGATTTATCTGCAGTGTGATTTGGATGCGATTGTCACATACCTGATGAGGAGCATGTGGTGAGCACTGTGCCTGGTTTTGCTGTATACTAATGCTCTTAATAAAGCCTCCAGGAGCTTTGGGGGGGGTTTATTTCAGCAGGGCACAAGTACCTTGTGCCCCTGATAGATCTGTTCATTTAATTCCACTAGGACTCAAGTGTGTTGCAGACATTGTGTCACAACATGGAAGCACAGTCAGAGCCGCTGCTGGCTCTGGCTCCAGAATCTGTTTTCTTGGCCTCTCCGAAGGGTACAGTGAGTCCCAGGTGTGGTCAGGTTGGTGCCTGCTGCTCTTTCGATTTCTTAGGCTCTGTTCAGCAACAAGTCATCATCCTAACCCTGGGACTGTTGAATTGGGAGCATGGTGCCTTTGCTGGTTACTCTCATCTTTTGTGAAGAACAACTCTTACGAAAATTTTCAGAAAGATTCAACATAAATTCAGAATTTGAATTTGAATTCAGTGAGTCTGTCCTTCAGTTGTCCATACATGCTTCTTTTTTTTCCTGTGAGCTATATAATTTCTGCCTGACTCTGCCTCCAGCCTACTGCAATGCCAGCTTTTTGTGCACGGGGCTATTTCTTGACTAAAAGATGTTACGCAGCAGAGTAGTTTTTCATATCAAACTGAGAGTCTATATTCTAACCTACTCAGGGTAAATCAAATCCAAACCCCCCCCCCCTTCCACCAAAAAGCCTGTAATGTTGCAATAAATGCAGTCTCATTCTAAATGGTTTATTTATGCTGCATTATTTTGAAAGATGTAATTTTATAGTTTTTATCCATCTTTCTGGCTTTGGCTGTCAGTCTTGTGTTAAAGGAAAGAATATTAAATAGTCTTTATTCAGTTTACAGTGTTGTCATTAGTGAGATACAAAGATATTGACTAAAGCCAATTAGTAGGGAGTGTCCCTGCACTCAGTTTAGAAATGCAAACTGTAGTGGATAGAGATCTTTTCACTGTTTATGTTTGATCAGAGCTGTTGTCTGTACCTCCAAGGAGGGGAGAACCCTGTGAGTGCTGCCTGGTGATCAGCAGGTGTTTAACCCTCCTGTGACATGCTCAGTGTAGCCTGACCAACACTGAGACTGGCTTCAGCGACCTCTCATGCTGTTCCCTTGAGAATGCGCTGCCCAGCCATGGACGGAAAGGGACTGAAGGGAACTGGTCTTCCCTTCTTGGACAGCTTGCTTTCAGTCAAGTGCAGAAGGGAAAAACAGTGTCCTGTGAGGGCAGATGGTTGTGCCAGGAATGCTCCGTGCCTGGGACATGCCATACGTCTGTGCCAGGGCAGAGAGCTCGGTGTTGACAGTTGCAGGGATGAACTTGAGGGCAGCACACATGCTGGCGTTGTTTCCTCTGGGTGTGTGGCAGGGCTGTGCAGGGCTGTTGTATAGCAGGGCTGCAAGTCCTGCAGCAACAGGGTTTGGAATCCACAAAACAGGTTAACAAAGCATTTCTTGTTTTGTTCCTGTAATGGCAATCCTTGGAGGGCAGCAAGGTGGTAGCCCCTTTGCTTTTCTCCTACAGCTTCATTTTGTGCTGCAGTTGGGTTGCATGGCAGCAAGAACTGCTTCAAACACAAACAAAATAGTCCCAAGCCTCCATGGCTAGGACTGTCCTCACAGAGGAGTCTCCTGCCAGCTATTCTGCATAGAGCTCCATTTGGGAGGGGATTGAGCACTGCCTGGAGCTGCTTGGAGGTCCCTCTGGTGCCTCTCACTGTGGCCTCGGGCATTTTCTTTGGCAAAGTGCAGCTGTGGTGTTTGAGTGTGAGTGGGTGTGGATGTGTGCCTGTGGGAGGCTGCTGATGCAGGAGTGTGAAGATTCCCCTGGAGTTGTGGAACCTCTTATGGGGACAAGGGTCCCAGATGTGGCCTGCACTGTGACAGCTGGGCAATTTAGCAACTGCTTCTGAGCCTTCACAGCCTTCAGGGAGGCTTTTTTAACTTTTGCTACTTATGACTCAGTCAACCTAAAACATGCTTCTGGTTGGACCAGAGAGCATCTTCAGAAATTTTTTTGTGACTGAAATGAGTAGAAGAAACTACCAAAGTCTCTGAACTGGGAGGCTCAATGTGGAGCCGTGGTGATGGGCAGCAGTGTCCAGGGTCGATCTGCTGTTTCTCTTCACAGCTACTGGGTTTGTTTAATGTGTTCCAGGAAAAGCACTATGTCCTGTTGATTCTTTGGTGCACTGGGTTTGCCATTGCCCCCTTATATGTGCATCAGGCAGGCTGCAATTCAGGTGGGACTGGTAAGAGCTTGTACTGAGGCAGGAGTGTGTGATTCTGTGAGCACATGGGCTGTGCATCCACTGTGTTTTACAGGTGTGTGCTTTTGTTGTTTATCATTCATCTGCTTTCCAGAGTGTTTGTGTTGCGTGTGTCTGAGATGTTTTCACATTTGCATCAACTCCAGTGCTGTGTGATCAGACTCTGCTCCAGGGCAGTCTGTGCCATGCTGGGATGGGAGGAGATCAAAGGGTAGCTGCAGCAAAGCTCTGAGATTCTGCAAGGCCAGGGATTTTCCTGTCCTTTCCTTGCTGCCCCAGCATTTAGCATATTCACTACTACATGGTTTATTAAAGGGAGAGTTTCTGCCCTTACAGATCTGGTGAGATGTTGGATTCCCAGAAAAGAGTTCATGTGCTGGAGCCTCTGGGAACAGCATGCCTGCCTCCACAAAGTCTGCATGAACCCTTTCAATTATCAGAGAGCAAAACTGCGCTGCTCTAGGTCACTTGTTTTGTGCTAGTGGGGGTTTACTTGGTCACTTGTAGTTTCTAGATGAGTGTAGAAGCCTAAACATGTAGAGGGGGTCAAGTTACTGACTTTGGTAGCTCTGGTCACCAAGTAAAGGACCCAAACGAGCAGACCTGGCATGCAGCTGAAGGCTGGAGAAATTGCTTTTTGTGCTTGTAGGTTTGTAGGGGGGGTCAGGGGGAGAGAATCAGCACTGATTGAATGCTGGTACTGAAGTACATGGAACAAAGTACGAGTTGGACACTTGTGTAATGCTGAGTGTACCCAGGAAGACAAGTTTGCAGAACCTCATACTGGTATCTAAAATGCACTTTAGGTTATTTTATCTTTAACCCAATTGCTGCAATTTCTTTTGTATATACTTTCACAAAGTTTATTTTTGCTCTGAGTAAAAGTTAACAGGGGTGTGCAAAGATGAGCACTTAACTTGGTGCAATACCTGTAGCTAAAGATCCTTGTCCCGTGTGGTCCGTGTGTCTGTCTGACAGAACAAGTGTGGTGGGTGTTGTGCTGCCCTTCCCCCATGCCCCAGACAAATTATGCATTGTTAGCAAACGTCCAATCTATGCAAATAACCCTCTGAGAGCACTGTGCTTCAGCAGCCTTTTCTCTCACACTTTCTGGGGGCTGCTTGTCACCCTGTTGGACATGCTGTGTCTCTTGATGTGTGTCCTTCTTCCCCTGTCCTCGTTCTGTCACCCGCGTGGGAACACAAGTGACAAGCTGCTCTCAAACAGGCATGTTGCACCTTTGAAAATTGTCTTCAAGATGGTTTCTGATGTCCTGTTACTGCCTTATTTCTTGGGGGTGGCCGTAGCCATCCACAACATTGTCCTTGATCTGCATCAATGCTGTGAACTGTTTACAGCACTCCTACTCCAAGATAAACTGGGTTCAGAGCTGGAGCCAGCCAGGCCCTTGGTGTAGAGCTGCAGGGAGAGCTGAGCTGAGGGTAGCTGTCCTTGGAGATGATTGGAGATGAGCAGCTGTTCCTGAGTTGGTTCCTGAGCTGAGGCAGCCGAGTCAGTGGGGCAGAGGAGATGAGATCTGGTGTCACGTTCTCCCTTCCACCGCTGGCTGGGAGACACCGGGCAAGGCACAGAACCTCGCCGTGCCTCAGATCCTCCCCATGGAACAAGGACAGGGTGTTGTCTCTGTGAAATGATTTGAGATCTGTGGGTGAAAAGTTCTTGGCAGGAGTTATGTGAGCTAGCTGGGCAGAACTGTTGGAGTCAGTTTGGATTGTAAGGCAAAAAAGAAGAGCATGTCTTTAATAAACCCCTGAATTTCTGACTGCAGAGTTTTTAATTGTATACTATTTTTTCCGTAACATATTTTGGAAGCAATGTCAAATTTTTATAAATGTTATCTGTAGTCAATTCTCATGGACAGGGCTGAACTTTTAACTTTTTTGTGTCTTATCTTGATATCTATCACATGTTCTAGAAGGTGGATTCTGTGTCTGCACTGAGAAATGCAAATTAAACTGGATATTTATGTAGTAGTGTACATAGTCTGAGTGTGTGTGTTTTTGGAACTAGGTGAAACCCCACACCATGCTGCAGTGGTGTGCAAGCTGGCCAAAATTTGGTTCATTATGGAGTGTACACTTCCTCAAATAAATGCAGTTTCTACTTTTTCTTAAAGATTTTTTTCACATGACCTTTTCCAGCAGACTTGAGGGTGTGCTTGCAGTGCTGTAGTTGCAGTCGCTGGTGTTCCTGGTTTGTGACTCTGTTGTCCTCCTGCTGCTCGGGCTGACCCTGCTCTGTTCTGCCTCACCCAGCCGAGCGCTGGCAAACCCCAGCCTGGCTCCACACCGGGGGCAGCTCCAGCGGAGCTGTCGGGACTGGGGGGGCTGCACTGCCTGGGGCTTTGGAGACGGCTGAACTAAACCCCAGTTTCTCAAGAATGTGTGTATGGTAATAAAGGAATTTATTTAACTCTGAAACATGGGAACAAATGTGCTTACATTGAGCAATGTGAAGATGTTAGTTACAGGTACAGTACTTCCAAAGGAAGAGCATCTCCAAAACCCAAAAGAGTAAATATGCATTTGTATTTTTTGAAGAATGTGAAATAATGGTGTTTGCTTAATTGCTCATTTTGTATGAAGTTAATATTGTACTTTGAAATATCTGCAAAGAAGTGGAAATTAACCTTTTTGGAATTGAAAGCAATATTAATACTAATGGAATCCTAATTAAATGCTTATTTAAACATTGTGTTATAATAGTTTTTCCTGAGAGTATTCTGTGGCAGAGGAGTGTGAGCGTCCTGCCCTGTCCCCTTAGGAAGACGAATTCCAACCTTGAAAGGTGGCGTTTGCCTTTTCACCCTACGCCCTCTCCCATCACTGGCCCAATTTCGCCACTCTGGTGCCGTGGGGTGTAGGTGGGAGTTGAAACCCAGAACCGGGGCATCTCCCACCCCAGACCTCCAACCTCGTCCCGTAGCTGGTTCGTGCTCAGGTCATGCCTGACTCCAGGACTGGCTCTCGGCAGGAGTTGAGCAGGGGCCTTAGAACAACACAGGGTTTGTGCCTCTGCAGCCTCTCCAGCGTCGGCTCGGGTTGGTCCTGATCCCAGAGCAGCCAGGGAAGAATCAACCTGTGGACCACACGGGGGCTGGGGGCGGCTGTGCCTCCTCCTTACGAGCAGACGGCGAGGGTGTGGGGAGATACAAACCAAGCCCCTCTCACTTTATTTTGAAGTGTAAATTTAATGGGATAAAGCACAAGCGCAGGGAGACCAAGCGAGATCCAAGGCCACGGCGGGGGAGCCCGGCGGTGCCGTCGTCACCGGTCCCTGTGTTCCCTCGGCACCGACCGGGCGTTCCCGGAGCCCCAAGCGATCGCGCCCCTCCGTCCCTTCCGCGAGGCCCATCCTCGGTCCCGCCGCCGCTCCCGGGGCTCCTCAGGGCCTCGCGCTGCTCGCCGCCGGGCCGGGACTCAGCGCCGCCCGCAGCGCGGCCATCGCCGCCGTCAGCTCCTCGCAGGCGGCGATGCGGGACCTCAGGTGCCGCTGCCGGAGCTCCAGCAGCTCCCGCAGCCTCTGCGGGTCGTCTGGAACCTGCAGGGAGACGGCGGGGAGCGCGGTCACGGCCGGAGCCGCGGGTACCCCGGACCCCCCAATGCCCCTTGGCCGTCCCGTTCCCCCTCCGCACCCGCCGCTCCCGCTCCGTCTCCGGCCGGCCTGCGCGCGACTCCTGCGCGCCCCCGGTCGCCATGGGAACCAGCGAGCCGCCCCGCCCCGCCGCCCGGATGTTGTGTCATCGCTCGGCGCCGCGGGCGGAAGTCGCGCCGCATGGCGCGGGCGGCGAGGGCGCTGGCGCTGGCGCGGGCGGCGGAGGGAGCGGCGGGGCCGGGGCCGGGGCCGGGGCCGGGGCCGGGTCGCGCCCGCTTGGTGCTGCTGCCGCCCGGCGGCGGGGCCTGGCCCGACCCTCACGATGCGCGCGGGGAACCAGCGGAGGGGGGAGGCTGGGCCGGCGGCGGGAGGCCCCCAGTCGAGCTGGGCTGGGCCGGACCGGAGGGTGGAGGCCCCGGCCGGCGAAGGCAGGTGCCCGGTCGCCCCGCTGACGCCTGGTGTCGCGCAGGTTGGAGGGAGGCGGTGGCGGCCGCGGCCAGTGCCTTGCAGGCAGGCGGGCTGGTGGCGGTGCCCACGGACACGGTGTACGGCGTGGCCTGCCTGGCCCAGGACTCGGCCGCCGTGCGCAGCATCTACAGCCTGAAAGGGCGGAACGGTGCGAAGCCGCTCGCCATCTGCCTCGGGGACGTGGAGCGGCTCTACAGGTGAGCGCGGCCGGGCCGTGGAGCCCGCGGGGCTGCCCGGAGATCCCGGCGGGCTGCAGCACCTCCTCTCGCGGACCCGGAGCCCCACGGAAGGGATGGGAGGGCATTGCTGGAGCTGCCTGAGGTCCAGTCGCCCGGCCGACACCGTGTGCACATCCTGATCCAGCTGTCTCTGGCCCTGCAGGTACTGCCACGTGAATGTTCCCGACGAGCTGCTGCGGGACTTGCTGCCGGGACCAGTGACCCTGGTCTTACAGCGTTCAGAAGAGCTAAATAAAGACTTGAATCCGTTCACATCAGTAAGTCTTAGCTACAGGATTGATCTCAGGGCTTCGGGGGCAGGGGGCTGGTTTTGTGTTGCTGCTGTAACATTTGTCCTTACTTGTCCCCAGAAGTGGTCCCTGTGTTGTCCTGCTCCCTGTGACTGACCTGGACATGGCATAAACCAGCATTAGGGCCTGATTTAAGTCTTGGGTTATTGCTGGTTCAGCAGATGTAGATCTGTCAGTTCTCTAGAGCTTCAGCTTTAAGTCAAGAGAACTTTAGGCAATGCAAATTAAAACCAGTTGCTGTGTGTAAAACCCTCCTCTCTTTCGCTGCAGCTGGTTGGTGTTCGCATTCCAAACCACCCCTTCATGAGAGACCTGGCACGTGCCTGCTCGGGACCGCTGGCTTTGACAAGCGCCAACATCAGCTCCCACGGCAGCACCCTGACCGTGTTGGTGAGGTTCTTTCATCCCTCAGGGATGTCACTGGGGCAGTTTGGCAGAGCCCCAGGCTCTCTCAGTTGAACTCAGCTTTAGCAATAAACCAAGAGTTGCTCTGTTGCTATATTTTTATTTTATTTAAATGATACTCACAAACCACTGTCAGGACTGTTACCCACAGCTCTCTTGCAGGAATTCCAGGACTTGTGGCCTCAGTTGTCCTTGGTCATTGATGGAGGCCCCATAGGAGACATCCAGAGCCCAGAGTGTCGCTTGGGGTCGACTGTGGTTGACTTATCTGTGTCGGGGAAATTCTCCATCATCCGGCCTGGCTGGTGAGTGTAGCTGGGGCTTTTCCCTTGCTTTAAATGAAACAAAGCTTTTGGATAGGGTTGGGTCATGCATTACTTTGCTTTGTTTTGTTCTGCTTTGTTTGCTTTGCTTTGCTTCCCACAGCAGTTCCACCTTTCCATTAATGTTAACTTAATTACGAGCACGTACAGAAATCCTCAAGAGCTCTCAAATTCCCCTTTCTCAAGGCTTCTATGTGAAGCCGTAGTTTCTGGAGTTCAGGCTCTCCTTAGTTCTAAGTGCAATCCTGTGTCTCACCAATTACTCTTCCCCAGAAAATGCAGTTTAATGCTCCAAACCCTTTGTTCTGATGGCTCTGTTTCTCCCTGCAGTGCACTAACACCCACAGTTGACATCTTGAAGAAGAAGTATGGCTTGCTACCAGAATCTTCCTAACCCTTGGGACTGGGAGCTGGTGGAGCTGGGCACTGTGTGCCTGTGCACTCAGGAGTGGGTGATCATGGCCTTGTTTAATAAGGTCAATGGGTTATGTCAAGGTAAATAAAAAAAAGTCTAGAAAACCCTTTCTGACCTCTTTGTGCTGCTGTATTGTTCCCAAATGTCTGTTCTGTTATCCTGATCAGGCTTTGTGAATACAGTGATTATGAAAGTTAAACTGTTGTCAGGATGGTGTGGGGAAGAACTGTGTGCCCCACCCACTTCTGAGTGCTCATCCCATGCCATCTGCACTGGAAGGAAAGCAAACATGGAGTAGAGGGGTTTGGAGCTTTGAGGGTGTTACAGCTGTGGTGTTCTCTGGCTGCTTTTCTCTGTTCTAAATGCAATTGAAACCTACTACTGAGATAAAACTGTCAGTGCTTCTGAAAATCCACAGTATTCAGAAAACCTAGGCTAGAGCTGCTCAGAGCAACCTGCTTCCTCCTAATGCAGAGAATGAAATAAGCTCTTGGCATGATGATCTTCCTTTGTTTAAATGTAGAATTCTCTCTTGATTTTGCTCTAAAATGGTGCTAAGCTGAAGTAAACAGGGAATGGATGAAAGTGTCCACTGGTATTTGTCATTGATTGAAAAGTAAAGTTGTTGGGAAGCAGGGAGGGGGTGGCATGGGATGTGGAGTCAGGATCCTTTCCCTGGGTGGAACAGCTCCACTGGGGTCTCCAGCGCTGCCTGTGGGACGTGAGTGAGGCCTGTGCCAGGGCCACTCCCCTGCCTGCACCCAGCCCTTGCACAGCCTGTGCTGGGATGGTTTTTCTCAATGTCTTGAGGGCCATGGAGGAGTTTTCTGTTGTTACTGCTCAGAAGCAGCTATTTCAGGCACTGCCAATGGATTGTACTACACACACAGCTGACCCCAGAGTCAGCATTGCCTGTCTGGAGCTTCTGCTATAAAATTCCCAAAGCACCAGGCTGGGTGAGTTACTGTCATTTGTAGAGCGAGAGCATGAGGGATCTCTGGCTGTTTCCCCTTCTCTGCATCTCTGCTCTTACCCTGCCTTTCCCAGTCAAGTATCCTCGGGCATGGAGGCGCTGAGGGAAATCAGAGGGGTCACTTCCTTTTGCGTGCGGAGGACCACTTGTTCTGCCCGCCTGTCCCTACAGTGCTGGCAGACACTGCTCTGAGCAGAGGGTCTGGTGTAGTAGAGGGGGCAGAGTGGGGCACTGAGGGTCCCCTGGGCAGTGACTCTCCACATCCCTCAGTTCACACCAGCACTGAGCAGAGCCAGAACTGCTGCCCTTGTGCCCCCGTGCCTGTGGGGGTGTGTAAAGGCTGTTTGGGGGCTTGCTGTAACCTCCCACCACAGTGAGCAATTTCCCTGCTGGATTTGCACAGTGGGCAGCCCCTGCGTCATTCCCTCAGCTCATCAGCTATTCATCCATCCTTGCTGGGCTACTCCAGTGCTCATCCATCACTCGCACCTGCCATCCACTTTCCAAATGTTTCCTATTTTCCCAGTGCTGTATTTCCCTGCTCAGACAAGCTGATCTTGCACCATCGATAACCAGGTGCAGCTGTGCCCCTGCCCTCTGTGCTTGCAGAGGCACACGGCTCTGCTGTGTGCCAGTGGAGCAGCTGAGCCATGGTCACCGATTGAACCATGCAGCTGAGGGGCCTCTAGGAGCCTGCTTCTCTGGCTGTGGGGGCTCTGCTGCAGCAAGGTCCTCCTCCTTCCCTTAGGGACTCGGAAACATGCAGGTGGAGCTGGTGCCCTCACAGCCAGGAAGGGCTCCTTTCCTACAGCTGGGTGAGGAGTGATGCTCCCCCAAGTGAGCCACAGCCTTAAGGAAGAGCAGGCTTGCCTGAATGGGACTGGCTCTGGCATCTGCTCTGGGATGCCTGGAGCACCTCATCTTGGCCACAACCTGATGTGGCATTTGCGAGTAGCCTTGGTGGGCAGAAAACTGGGGAAGTGTATCACCATCTCAGCTGCTGCCTCTGCTCGTGGCTCATTCCCTGCTGCCGGTGTTCAGTGTCCCTGCAAGTGACAGCTTTATTTATACCACCAGCATCAAGAGGATGAGCCATGCATCAGGCATGGGTGAAAGGGCTAGTGCTGTCGTTCTCTTGCAGAAGCTGCAGGTACTATAAATTCCCTCTTTCCTCTGGCTTCTGGCTGTCTGTGGGGCACTGTGGTGTCAGCATGATGTGCTGGGCACCAGCTGAAGTGACAAGCCTGTGTATCAGCATTGGGGCACTGTCAGCACCTCTGGAATGCACCAGCATGAAGCAAACCCGGGATTTGTTGCTTATTCACGTGTCCTTGGTACTTCCCAAACTGGGACCCTGCTGCTACACCGAGTGACTGCAGAGCCCTATGTGCTGTGGGCGGGGGACATGGTAGTGGGTCCAGCAGCCATAGTGAGTCATCAGGACACAGTGACCTGTCTGCTGGGACATGGTGAAAATATACCCCAGCCCAGCCAGGACATGGGGATCAGACACAGCTTCTGCTGGAATGGGAAGGTACCTTTGGAAATCTGGTAGGTGGGACTATAAACACATTCATAAATGTACTCACAGACCAGGGTGTCCCTAGTGTTTGCAGCCCTTGTAGAAGTCACATTGGCGTGAGCACTCAGAGAAGAAGTTACGTGGTTTGCATTTTAATTAGCACTTGCCCTGCAAACAAAAGTGCATCTGTAGAACCTCACTAGCGGAGCCAGTTCAAACTCGTGGAGCAATGGCTCAAACGAGCAACACCAGGCCAGGCTGCCTGGGCCAGGGTTGGATTGGAGGCGAAGCTGCTCGATGTCTGACCCTTTCCAGCCCTGTTGGAGCTATTGGGAATGCTGCTGTCTGAGGCATGCAAGAGCCCTAACCAGGGAGAGGTTTTACTCCATCACTGCAACCAGAGATCTGTAATGCTGCTGCTACTGCCCTCGTTCTGCTTCCCAATGAAATTAAAACTAGACTTGGGCTAATTAAGCTGGAAACACAAAATTGCAATTTGCAGCTGATTAAGTCTTTAAAAGAATATTTATGTTAATCTTCTTCTGATTTATTTTCTTGTAATGTCTTGACTAGGAGATAGCTTGGTAAGATGATTCTAGATGGAGCCCAGCCTGCCCTGCCAGATGCTGGGAGCTCAGAGTGGGGTTTTTTCACTCACTGTGGTTACAGGCAGGAAAAATGATCTTGTCTGTCTGGGCCAGGCCTGTATGCAGCAGGGTATGCTGAGTTGCAGCTCTTGGTTTTGCTGCAGGAGTGAGTCCATCTGTGTCAGGAGAGGGCTGTGAAACAGTGCGTGGAAAGGGGCATCCACTGGACAGCCAACTTTGGCTGGGGCAGTTCTGCCTCTCCTGCAGCTCCCAGACGTGGCTTTGCTGTTGCACAAGGAGGCTGCTGTGAAATGCTCTTTTGAGTTTATCCTCCCAGACTACAAAGGCCTATTGTAAAAACCCAGTTTCCTTCTGCACACTGTGCGTGCATATCCACTTACATTGTCCTCCAGCCCTTCTTCCAGCTCCAGAGCTGGCAGAATGCTGGGCAAGTTTCCGCAGGATACCGGTTTAAGGAATTAGTCTGCAGAAGTGTAAATGATAAAGACAGAAGGGACCTTGAAGTCATCTGGAGAGTCTTTCTCAGACAGCATTCCTGCTTCCAGATCACCCCAGGTACATTAGTCAGATTTGCTCTCAGCTCCCTTTTCTGGAGGATGTTCTGCCTGACTGCTCTTCTTCCTATTTTCCGGTTCCTTAAAAAAAATATTTATTTGGACTGGAATTTTTCAGGGGCTTAAAGGTAACACGGTCTGTGTTCATCCACCTCTTCTCCATTTTTTTCCCTTTTCAGAATGGCTGTGGTTTACCCACCCTGGTCTTGACGCCTTGGGGATGGCTGCAGGGAGTCCCTGGGGAGGGGGCTTTGGGCAGCACAGGTTGAGGTGGGGAAGTGCTGGCATGCCATGGGATGTCGCCGCTGCAGTCCCTGCGTGCAGGGAGAAGAGGTCCAGAGGTCAAGGGCTTTTCACTGTGGAATTGTTAAATTAACTATTAATTTAGTTTTGATTAAATTAAAACTTTTTTTTTTTTACCAGCAAATGATTCTCTGCATAATTAATGCTGGCTGAGACTGCTGATTCACTTGCTGCTGCTGTGGGACAGAGCATTCATTGCAGTCCAAGACGTGCTGGGTTCCAGGGGCAGTCCTGTAGGAAAGCCATGTGCGGCCCTAGGGAGAACTTTGGTGCCCGGGACAGGGAAAGCACTGGATTAGATCCCCCATTGCAATGAAACTATTAATTTTTATTGGTGAGCCCACTCTCCCCAGGGTCTGGGGTGATGCTCCCCATTAACTCTGCCTACAGGGGCTGGGAGTGGCCCGGCTGCAGCTCTGTCAGGTGCAAGTTGTCATCAGCCACAGCTTGATTGGATGAGATTTCTGGGGAACGAGAAGCTCCCAAGCTTCTGGCAGTTACCTGCCCAATGTGAGCAGAGGAGAATTTTCAGGTTTTTTTCCTTG
Organism: Corvus moneduloides; assembly: GCF_009650955.1. Lineage (NCBI taxonomy): Eukaryota > Metazoa > Chordata > Aves > Passeriformes > Corvidae > Corvus > Corvus moneduloides. Next base: position 3,399,638 of record NC_045498.1, read on the forward strand.
TTGTATAGCTGTACCCTCTAAACACCCTTCAAACGCTGATAGGCTTCCCAAGGTGTGGAGAGAGCGCTTCCCTGCCTCCACGTGTCTGAAAGCAAAAGAAATGGTGAGTCACAGGGATTTGCGGTTTTAATAATGAAATATCATCTTTTAAAACCTGCAGTGAGCAGGGCAGTTGGTTTCATTGTTCTGAGCATGTTTGGCCAAAATCCTCTGCTGGTTACCAGACATCCATTCCCCTCTGCTGTGTGGCTGCAGCTGTGGTGAGATGAGTGGTGGGGCAGGGATCAATGGTGGAGCAGGGATGGAGGTGGGATGGGGATCGCTGGCAGGGCAGTAAGCACCACACCTGGCTGATGTGGGAGCCCCAGGGCTGGCAGAGAGAGCGGTCAGTGGGGCTCTGTGGTGCCTGGCTGAGGATGGCTGGGATTGCAGTAAAACTAAACTTAGCATCCAGGATGTTCCTGAGAGACACTGTCAAGGTGCCACTGGTGTTTGGAACAGGCTGGTCCTGCAGCCAGCTGGGAACGCTGGCGAGATGAACATTCAGTGCAGAGACCATGTTTGCTCTACTTGTGCCCTCCGTGGTTAATGCGCTGCAAATAACTTGGCAATGACTACAGTTAGGCCAGGACATCTCCCTGTAATCTGGATCCCTGTTGTGCTGTCAGACTCAATTCAAATTTAATTTGCTAAAGGTGTGTATCAGGCAGCTTTTTTTCCTTAACACAAAACTGAGGGGGAAGATAATATTGATGGAAAAATAATACAAGTTCATATTCTTCTGACCTTAAGGAAGGAAAAGAGATGCCAGAAAACTTGGCTAAATTTACATTTTAATGGGAAATGTTCTGACTGCCTGCTCTGAGAAACACAAATTGCTTTCCAGATGGGACCCTCACTTTATACCAAAGTGCAGGGAATTAAATCCAGCAGCCTCTGATGAGATGAAAGGGATATCTGGAGCCACAATCCCCACAATCAGCCAGTGGCAAGGACAAGCCAGGCTCTGGTGGTGAGGCCAGGCTGTTGTCCCACCAAGACCAGGGGCACAGGCCAGGCGGCTGCTGGGACTAAGGGACGTGGCTCCTGACTCCAGCATCTGGAGGTGTCATGCCAGTGAGTGGAGGGCTGTTTGCTATGTGTTTCAAACCCTGGGTGACCATGACCCTGCCCCTGCTGGTGTACCCCAGCCCATTTTGGGGGCACTGACAGAGGGAGGGCTGGCTCAGAGGGGTCTGTCCTCATATGTGGCAAGGTGGGGTCTCAGTAGTGGTAACTGCACTGGCACAAGTGCCACTTCAGCCATTCTTACTGGCAGCTGCAGTGGGAGCCTCCCAAGAGCCTGTGCCCAAGGCAGCTGTGCTCTCTGGGGTGTCTCTGCCCTCTTGTCTGTTCCTTGCCAGAGCAGCTCGAACTTGCAGACAGGCTCCAGCAGTCTCTCTGTGGTGCCAGCCTGGTGTCTCGGACCCCCATACAGCCAAAAGCCGTGCCCAGGACAAGCTGCCGTTAATTTCTTTGCATCTTAAAGCTCTTTGAAGATGAAAGCACGGCACAGTGCTGCATAGTCTTATCTCTGGCAGGGCCTGTCACCTGCAGACATTTCTGGCATATTCACGAGCACAGCAAAGACTCATCCCTGCTGGGACTGAGTTCCTGGCGTGTGTCCCCACCCCATATGGTCCTTTTCCAGTTGTCAGAGCAGTTGTGTGCAGTGGATGGGATGTAAATTCAGTGTCGTATGGCAAACGCATCACTCAGACAAGGAGACAACATGCTTACTGGGGATGCTTCCAATCCAATAAAATAAGCAAAATCATCCATGTTAGAGGCTCAGTCAGAGCAGATGCGCTGGCACCCACAAGGCTGCTTCCCTGGGGGAAACAGTGTCACTGTCTGGAAACCAAGGCAGTGATAAATCATAGGTGACCTTCAGTAATTTGTTACTGCCTTGTGCAAAACACTGCTGCTCCTCTGGGCCAGTCCTGGGCATCTGCCTGGGATCACAATGATTCCGATCTTTACTATCATAATGGGTTTGTCATGGGTTAGATAATGACAAAAGGCTGCGGATGCAGGAGAACACAGACGTGGAGCTGCTGCAAGCAGAGCACAGTGTGGACCAGTGGCAGGTACCACTGGTGTTTGCTGCTGTGGGAAGAGCCATCCCCAGCTGCTGGGTCTGCAGGGCTGAGCAGGGTTGCTCAGAGGCCCCGGTGGCTCTTGTGTGCTGGGACAGAGAGAGATGGTTTCTCATGTTTCCAGATTGCCAGGCATCAGCAGGCTCAGTCCTGCCTCACACTCCATTGGTAGCAGCAGGACTAATGCTGTTAGTGGAACCGTCGGGAGAAACGCAGAGCACTCGCAGTGTGTGTGGCATGGCAGATGTTCTGGTAAAGAGATGGAGCAGCTCAGGGCGAGTTCTGGAGATTTGGGGTTCGCAGTGATGTGCTGAACTCCTGCCCAAAAGTGGAGCCAAGCTGGAAGGTGGTGGGGTGGGAGCCTTGGAGTTTGTTGGTCACAGACAGGAGCTGTTGGGGTGAAACTGTGGGCTGGAGCTGCATACGGGGCTGTGGTGGAGGAGAGGGTGTTGGGCCCTTCAAAAACATCAGTGGGCACCTAGTTGGGCCCAAATGACAGGTTTCAGTGCTTCTCCTTGGAGAGGCAGTCTTGCACTATTCTCCCTGGCAGCAGGGTGCTCTGCACCAAAATACAGTGGGGGCTGGGACCCCTCCTGCCACGCTGGTGTGAGTGGCTAGTGGTGCTCATGGGGTTGACTCGGGAGCCACACCAGTGTTGAAGAGAATTCTGAGGACTCCCTGCAATGACTCAGGCCAGACCCAGAAGCAGGTGCCTGAGTTTAACCAGCAAGTTTGTGTCACAAGGGTTCTGTGGGCTTGGCTGGAGTGAATGTTATTTCCCCCCAAAAGTCACAGGGAGACAAAACACCTACTAAAAACAAAGCTTCCCTTGATACTTCAATTGCGAAGCAAAATTTATGTTTTGATTTTGGAAATCAATGGCAATTCACAAATTATTCTCCTGTGCTGCTACAGGTCACCCGTCAGCATTGGTCTCTGCTTGACAGGAGCTATTATGAGGTTTGTTTGTTTGTTTGTTTGATATTAGTGGTTCAGCTGCTCTCCAGGTTGGTATGGTAATGAAAAATTACAGACTCATGGGCTTTTTTTCCAAACAGTTTTAGAAAATGCAGCTGGATGACATCATCACAGTGCCACTGAGCACACCAGCAGCAACACCTGGGATGAAGCAGTGTTGAGAAGGGCATGTCCCCATGCAGGTGAGCACCAGGTGAGTCTGGTGTGGGGCAGCAGGCTGCAGCTCCAGAGACATGGCTCAGACACACTGCTGCCCCTGTGTCCCTTCATCTTTCCCAGATTGTTTATCCCTGCGCCCATTGACAGTCTGGAGGGACCAGAACATTTCAGAATCACTGCTGCTTCCTCACTCTGTCCCACCCATTGCCCACTGTGTTGGGATCCTGGCTGTGTTGGGATCACCTTTGCTGGTGATTCTTTAAGTGACCTTAAAACAGTCCTTCATGACACGTGTCGCAATGTCTTGGAGGTCCTGGGTGGTAGTGGGATGCACTGAGTGCTGTTGTGTGGCCATTTTTGGGGATGGAGCAGCAGTTCAGAGCCCATGGGGACACAAAGGGGTCCCAAGCTGGGATGGGTGTCCCTCAGGAAGGGTCTGTGATGCTGGCACTGGAGCCATCCCAGACCTGCTGGGCTCTGCAGGCGTGGAGCTCTTTGCCAGCACCAGGCCTGTGCTATTATGGGCAAATTACCTGCAGAATGCTTTTTTGATCTTGAGAGAAATAACTTGATTAGTAATTATTGGTGCAGAACACTTGGGGAGCCTCTGCAGAGGGAGAGGACAGGCTGTTTCACTGGAGCTGCCTGTCAGTTTTGTCACCTAAGTATAAGACTGTTCTGTGCCAAGACTCGGGACAGACGGGAAAAAACCCTCAGTGTAATTGTATTGGTCATATTTTATAGCCACTAATTACTTGCTTCGCAATTAGCATTTCTCTGGCTGGCTGAGGAGCTGTCACAGCCCTGGCTCATGATACATAGCTCAGTGCTTCCCATGGCACAGCTTCCCAGGGCTGGCAGGGAAGGGGGCTCAGGCCCTGTGTCTGCAGCCCAACAGCACAGGAGGGAAAGGGGGGCTGACCGTCGCTGGGGTGCGGGTGAGGGATGTGATGGTGTCCATATCTGGGACAAGATGCTGGGTCTGGGCTTGATGGCTCCACCTGAGCTCAGTGTGATCATGAATCAAAATTCTGATGTGAACTTTAGCTGCATCCATAAGCTCTTCATTTATCATTATTAAAGATATGTCAATGTTCAAACTCTGGTTTACAGCTGTAAATTTATATTGTATGTTGTCTCTGATACAGTATTCTTGTCCAAAGCCCATCAGGCAGTTTTCTACTTATTAGGAATTAATGACTCATAAAACAGAGTCAGAACAGGCTGTTGGTGTGAATGAAGGGAATGCTGTGGCTATTGGGTTTCCCTCCTGAAGAATTATGAAGGGACCCAAATTAGCAGGTAATTGGGTCAATCCACCCTCTGAGCAGGTCCTGGGCTGAGCTGTGAGTTGCAGAGGATCCTGGCCCTCTGTGGGATGTGGGGGCTCAGCCATCCCAGCCCTGTCAGGCTGCACTGCCAGGTACTCTCCTCTTACGTCGTACAATACATATGTTAACTCTCTGGTTCTCTCTGCACTGGCAAATCTTCAAAATCCTTCACCTCCAGGAAAGACCATCTGCTGCTGCAGCACCATAAAAACAGCTTTTGGCAAGCGAAAACTTCAGTTTATCATTTTAATTCAGCCCAATGCCAAAAGTTCTGTAATTTATTGTGCCTTTTGCAAGGTTTTTCTCTAAGTGTCTGTATGGTTGGTGTTTGTTTGGGAAGTTTTAGGGATCTTATGTTTGTGTGAGTGTCTCAGGGTTGTCATGACATGGCAAGAGAACTTGTCTGGTCTGAAACTGCCCTGGGCTGCTGTGCTGACACTCTTCCATAAACACCAGTCCTAAACGAAAACTCTTCTAACAACTAAATTAAATGGAATCAAAGATAAATCAGCAGTTAAATGCATTTGTGGATGCCTGGTGTGGTGCTACCGTTGGACTGGGGATGATGTGGCAGTGGGAGCTGCAGCCTGGCATGTCCTCCTGGAGCTCAGAGGAGGAACAGCTCTGAGAGGGGTTGTACTGAATTGTTTGTCCATTTGTTGCTTCCTTTTGGCATTGCAGAGGAACTTTTGCATCCCAGTGCCTGATTTGTAGGACCTTTGCTCACTCACTGGGACAAACTTGTATTTTGGTTAAAGCATTACAGAGGGATACAGTGTGATAGAACGGGCAACGTTATCTCTAAGAAGCAATTATACTTCATAATATGCATTAATTAAAATGTTACACTTAAACCAAGTAGCTAATTACAGATCTTTTAGCTTGATAGAGTGTGGGAAGGGATAATATAAATGGTAATTATTGAGTTAAGCAGAATGTAATGTGCATCCAGGGCTCACCTGGGACATCTCAGTCAATACTCAGTTACTTCACTCTCTCTGAAGTCTACGTGCCACCTGAAGGCTCATGCTTGCCTCCTGTGACATCATCAGTACTGTGATGTGCCTGGGCTGGCGGGTGAGCAGTGCCAGGGCCAGAGAATGTGTCCCATGAGGCTGATGTGCTTTGGCAGCCAGCTCTCAGTCCATGTCTGACCTGCCCACCGTGGCCCAGCCATCTGGCCTGTGGCACGTGCTGGTGGTCCGGCTCGGCCCAGCTCCTTCCTGTGGCCTTTGCACAACGCTGGGTTCCAGCTGTGGACTTTGCTGCTTCTCAGCTTGGCAGAACTCCTTGAGGTTTCTGCCATTGCTCCCTGTCACTGCAGGGAGGCAGAAGTGTTACGTTGTGTGGGTCTGTGCCACTGGCAGTGCCTCCGGGTCCATGCAGTGTGCCCTGCCAAGACCCTGTGCTTCTTCAGCATGCCTTGACTGAGCATCATTCCTGGCATTGCACAGCCCTTACAGTAACACAGAGGAGAAATTCATTTAGCAAGGCTTAAGGTCAGATTCTGAGAGTTAACAGTTGCGAGGTCAGGAACAGAGAGTTACAGGAGGAAACAAAACACAAACCACAGCCCTACACCGATTGCAGGGGACAGGCTGCTCCCTCGGCTCCGGTCGCAGTGCTGCAGGGCTCCAGCAGCATGCGGCCCAAAGTTAGTTACATTTGTGGCCAGCAAAAACAGAGGCAATGCTCCTCATGCCTTCCTGTCAGATGGGAATGGATGGGAAGCCATCCCAGACCAACTGCCACATTCCCTTCTGGGGATGTCTGGTGAAGTAACCCTTTCTGCAGGTGTGGGGTAGCCCTGGAGAACTGTCAGCACTGACCACAGCCATCCTGGCACTGCAACAACGTCCCGACAGCTGATGTGAGCTTAATGACTGGATGTGAATGTACTGACTGGCAAGCACTGGGACTTGCTGGCTGGGGAACTGGAACTTGACACAAAGCCAGGTGTCTGGCTGGAAAATTCTGGCTTGTTTGGGAAAGGTCACTGTGATGCTTCAACACTTGAGCTAGTTGGATTATGAACAGCTCCAAAAACCCAGCAGTAAATGGAAAGTGGGATAAGATGTCCCGTGGATTTCTTGGCAGGTGATGTGGGCAGGCCGGCCTGTGCACACTGTGGCAAGGCCAGCACTGACAGAGGGCACGATCCGAACTATACCCACTGCAGGCTGAGGTGAGACAAGCTGTTGGCCAAAAACACAGTGAGCTCAGATGAGAGTGAGAAAGGGCTGGGTAAGGACGGCAGCTGCAGGCAGCTCCAGGGCCTTTGGGCTTGCTGTGGTGAGGGCTCGGTCCTGTCCCTGGCATGGCCGTGGCTGGGAGAGGTGCTCGGAGGGATTGTGGCAGGAGAGACCCTCTGGCTGCTGACGTGGTGGGGACAGGTCCTGCTGGCTCCCAGTTCTGCAGCAGAAGGTAGCACTGCCTCCTCCCCTTCAAAGGCAAAATGCTAATTTCTGTCTGAGCAAGAAGAGTCACAAATTGTACATCAGCTCCTTCATCTGTGTGCTCCATGCAGCACCTCTGCAAAGGGTTTGAACAGGGATGAAAAGCCCCTGTTAAGAAGGGAGGCTGGTTAAGTACCTGAGTACGGTGCTGGCTGGCAGCTGCTCCAGGCCCATGGTGAGTATCTCAAAGCCTGGGGTGCCATCAAGGGTCCCCAAACATCTGCAAGGGAAGAGCTTCTTTAGAATTACTAACAGCGGCATCCTGTGTCCTCTTTGGTCCAAGCTGATGTTTGCTGAAGGATATTGGAAGAATTTGTAGAGATATTTCTCTTTAATCCTGTCCAAAGTGACAGCAAAATCAAACTAAAAGGCAGGAGATCATGTGCTGTTGTTTTAGGCAAGAGCCCAGTGGTGTTAATGAAGGGTTTTATCACTATAGGGGCTGTTTGATTTAGAGAACAAAATACCCAAAGTAACAAAGCTGGATGAATTAAAAGCCTAACAGCATAAAAATGTATTATAGCCCTACAAATTCTTCAGGGAACTTGTCTGGGCTATCCCACTCCTCCTTGAGACCAGTGACACTGCCAGCCAGCCCTGTCCTTCCCTCTGGGGCTGTTCAGTACTTGGTTGCTGGATTTGCCAGCAAATCCAAGGAGAGAGGTTTTAGGGGCAGGCAGACGGTGGCTTTTGGCAGGGATGCAGCCTTGTGTGGTTGTTGGGGGTTTCAAAGAGCCAGGATACCATTTCTCACTGTTTAAGGTTTGACTTTTATTTGATGAGTCAAGGGATATAAATAAATGGACTGTGTTTGCAAGGGTGATGCTTCTGCATCTCTGACTGGCGTGAACAAGGGCTGGGGGGGAATAGTGGGTAGGGATGTTTCTGAGAATCTTCTTCAGTCTTTGCTCTGCTTTCCTGGCAATATCAGCAAGCTCTCCAGCACTGCTGCTCTCTAATCTAATCAGACCTAGGGAAAGAAGATTCGCTGCAGTGTCTGACCACTTAGATAGCCACCAGCAGAGTAAATACCAGACATGTTCTGTGAGAATGGCCAAAAGCTATTCCAGCCCTTTTTAATGCAGAGACAAGATCTCTTGAACCTGGACCTCTCCCTGCTTTGGGCTGCTGCTCCAAATTCCACTACTGCTGGCCTTTAGCAAGACTCAGCAGGTAGGTTCATCGATACAGAGGAGGATCTGTGTCTTGGTTTGAAAAACAGGTGTCTGTTAAGGAAGGCAGGAGCCTCCTTTGGAATGGAGAATATGACTTCTTTCTCTCCAAATTGTTATAACTTTGAAATTAAGGGGCTTTCAGGCAAAGATACGAGAAAGGGAATAACAGTTCTTTACTCGTATGTATAACAAGGCAAACAAACAACAACAATGGCAGCAACAACAAACAAAACCAGAAACCCGGCGCCAGCCTCTCTCGACTGCAGGTGCTTTCCCATCGGTGCAGTTCCGGTCACAGCCGGCAGGGGCGCTGTGGGCCCGCCGCGCTCGCTGCCCGGGGCCGGTGGCGAGCGCAGGCGGCAAGGAGCGATGGAGAAGGGGCTCTTTCACCAGCCCCCTGCGGCAGTCGGTCTCAGTGTTCTCCCAGGATAGCAAAAGGAGCTGTAGTACGAACCTCCGGAGAAGCAAGTTGGAATGGCAGGACTTCCCCGCAGGCAGAGGGTGAAAAGTTACAGTATAGCACAAACCCGGAGCAAGGGCGGAGGTACGGCGGGGGTTGGGCAGCAGCAGCCCGGCTCTGGAACACGGCAGGGAAAAGGGCCCCCGGACTTTTTCACTGGTGTTGGCTGGAAGCTGGGTCCAGGCTATGCGAAGGGGGGCAGCCCTTGGCGGGAAGTGGGGTCTTCTCGGGTTCTGGCAGGCACGCACTGGCTCTGCGCTTCCTGACAGCCAAGCAGCAAAAGAAGTCGAGCCAGCAAGCTCAGTCACAGTGCCGAAGCAAAAGAAAAACCTAAAAGAAGCAGGCAAAACCCACAGAAACAGCAGGAGCTGTGGTCTGAGATACTGGCGCGTGTGTCCAGTTGAACTGCCCGCGCTGGAAGAGAGGGGCTGCCTCTCTTTTCGCCTTCAATTTCTTCTGGAAACCTTGACCTGGCTGCCATTCATCACGGTAGCCCCGGAGCCAGGGAGGATGGGGCGTGGGGCGGTGACAGCCGCCACCCCGGGCACAAAACAAAACAGATCGAAACCTCCCAAAATGGGATGGGATAATAAACCATCCCCAAGACAATCTGTACATGGGGAACTCAGAACAGGGTGTATGCAGTCCCTTCCTTCTCATGAGCATTTACGGGTGTCTTCCAAAATGTTTTTCTTTATGACTCTTGATTAGTAGATAAAAGACCACTTCTTCTTTTAATGGAGTCTCTGATGTTAATGGTCTCCTTCCAATCAGATTAAGGTGTTTTGGCCTGTGGAGGGCCATCTAATGGAGGATGATTGAGAAATATCTGGTTCACAGCTAGCTCCTTGCACTCTCACTGTGCTGTGCTGCTGCCACTGAGACGCTGCCGGGAATTAAAAAAAAAAAAAAAAAAAGGCTGGAGGAGTTCACCCCCTCCCTTCACAGGGGCTTCAGCACTCCCTCCTACCAGGCTCTTCTGCGCTGTGGGCACATCCTGGGACCATTCCAAGAAGCACATGGAGAATAGGGGGCTGTGCTCACCCTACTGAGCTCCTGGGGCAGCTGGTGCTGCAGCGACTGCCCTCCCCTCATGCAGTGGCAGCTGTGCTCCCTGCCTGGTCCTGCCCTCCCTGCCTGCCCTCCCTGCCAGCCCTCCCTGCCAGCCTCTGCCATGTGCTACATACAAGGGCAAAGCAAAGCGCTGGAGTCTGCTGGATAATCACAGCTATTAGATGCACTCGTGTGTGCAAGAGGGTGTGAAATGCAGATGGATGGAGGACCCTGGGGAGCAGGAGAGAACAAGTGGGAACGTGCCCATGTCTGCACTGAGGCCAGGATGGAGCACTGGCTGTGGTTGCTGGCCTGGGGGTCCTGGTGTCCCTGAGCCCTACTCAGCCATGGGCATCTCTGACTTGCACAGAGCAACTCCCCAGGTTGGTCCCATTGTATTAACAAGGCACCACTTCTGCATTTTAAGTGTGTGCTCCTTGATATTGTCCTGCCTCTAAATGATCCTGGAAATGCATTGTCTACTTAACTACTTTTTAATTAAAATTCAGGGATATTAGAAAAGAGAAATCAATTCTTGTCACAATTAAGACTTGGTTTGAACAATTGCAGCATGTTTCAGTGAAGGATCCTCTCTGGGCTTATTGATCTGTATTGTCATAATGTCTAGGTTATTGCCATGGCTCAGACAGTCTTAAATTAATATTTTACCTGAATTATGTATATTTTCTGGCAGGCAGAGGAGGCTGCCTCCTGCCACCCAGAGCCTGCAGAGCTCCCTGGGCCCCCGTGCCTGCTGACTGAGGCCTGGGCTGGGATAAGCACCTTGTCTCCTACAGTGTCAGGCTCCTCTGGGAGCCTGGTGATTGCACCCAGGGCCTGGTGACTGGTTGGGCAAGTCAGGTAGTCTTGGGGTTTGCAGCCCCAGAAGTGTCTCAAAGCTTGGAGGCAGCCACAGGGCAGCCAGTGGCACCAGTTGAGCAGGAACTGGCAACTGGCAGTGCCCACGGAGCATCCTGCACCCGGCGCAATGCTGTGTCTCCCTGCTAACGGGAGCTGGAGCAGGACGAGGAGGGCAGGCTAGCACAGGAGCCTTCCCCATAGGTGGCTGTGGCTCCCCCAACCACCGAAGTCTGTCTCCCTCTCCTTCTCCCTTTCCCTCTCTCTTCCTCCCTCTCCCTCTGCAGAGCGAGGTTGGTGGGAGGTCTCCAGTGCTTTCCACAGTGACAGTGGACAGAAGGGTAGAAGGCTGATTAATCAAAATCTAATATGATGAAGGACCTTTTTAAAGGTAGAAGATGTCCCAGTTATGGTTTGTCTGCCCTTTAAAAGTTCTTGAAAACTAGGGGGTCTTGGAGGAAAGAAAATTGATTTCTCATGGTTTCTCTTGTACCTTGGGGCAGAAAGTAAATTCAAAGGGGCCCTGCCATGAAAGGTTAGAGTCTACTGCTGTGGCTGATAATGAGATCTCTCAGAGATAAATCAAAACACCTGGACTTCACCACAGAGCAGCTACTGGTTTAACCCAAGATTTGGAATCAGGAAGAAGAGAGGGCACATCCTAAACCTTGCCTGCTGTGGAAGCAGAGGTGGCAGCAGTAATGCTGCAGCCCCCATTATGCTGGTGCCAGGGCTGTTCCCTCCTGCCTGGTGGTGCCTGGCACATCCAGCAGCTCCCCACAGTTTGTGCGGAGCTTCTGGCCCCCACCAATGTACCTTTCATGTCATCACTGCTCCCTTACATGCAGTGGCACATCAGCAGCAGCTCCCACAGCTGTGCTCCCTTCTCCCTGTGCTCCCTCCAGTCCCGGGAGCCACATTCCCCAGACATGGGGGGCTGGGGAAAGAGAACCCTGATGGCCTTGACAACACTCTTTGTTACCCAATGGCCGTGGCTTCCAAGGCTGCAGCCCACTAGATCCCATTTACTTTGTGGTAAGTAGGATTCACATAATAACTTCTGGCTTGTATTAATGCTTTTAATCGGCAGACCTCAGAAAGAGATGAGCCAGAGAAAACCAGGAGAGAGATGCTCAGAAAAAAAGAAAAGAAGCAGAGAAAAGTGAGTAGGATGAACTCTTTACCTCTCTATCCCATTAGTATGTTTGCCGTGGATTGCAAAATCCTGTTAGGCACAGGCAGCCTGCAGATCTCGAGGCAGCACAGAGCCTGCAGTATTAGTGCTGGCTTTGCAGCAGTGCCAGGGCTCTCCTCGAATGCTGGCTGCCCTCAGGGTGTTGGGGAGGGCTCCAGCACAGCCTGCCCCTGGCTCCAAGTGCCTTCCCCTCACTGGGACTCCCTGGCTCCGATATTTGGAGCTCTTGGTTTTGGGTTCAGTGACCCTCAGGCTCTGTGTTCATGCCTTTGCTGTGTGACTAATTGGAGAAGTATCTAATCCTGTTCTCCACCGATGTCACTGTTGTGCAGCCTGTGATTAAACATGCTGTCAGCTGCTCCTGTTTACAGATAACAATGCTGCTTTCTCTCATTCCTACACTATCAGACTCATTAGGAAGGTTTATGGATAAATTAGTCAGTCTGGGATTGAATAATGTCTGAAATGCATACACTGAGAATGTGCACTTTCCTGCTCTGGGTAGCCAAATTGTGACAGTGACCTGAACCGCTGCACAGGGCAGAGGCCCAGCCCCACACCAGGGTAACCCCCAGATCCAGAGCCTAATTGCTGTCCCCACGTGGCCTCTCTTCATTGAGACTCTTCCAGGAGTGAGCCCCCCACTTCTGGTACCAGGCTGGAGATAGCAGTAAGTGTCTGGTTGACAAAATTCTCTCTGATGCTTCATTACAGCAGATTCTGCAATACACATAAAAAGAGGCTCTTTTCCTGCTCTTATTGCATGAAACACTCATACATTTCCAGAGAAGATTCCTGGTAGGCTTGGTGCATGGCTGTTCGATACAGGGGGAACAAACTGCAGCTGCATATGGGAACAGGTTGTTTCTGCCATTTGTTATTTTTTTCCCTAATTATGATGCAGATTGGATGCTCTCTCCAGCATTCCCTCCTTTTCTGTTTATTCAAGCAGGATTTTTGTGAATGTATACACCAATTTATTTCTGGGCCCGGACTGCCCCATTAGAATGGAGCAGAATTTATTGCTTCCCTGAGCTGCAGCCCTTTCCCCAACCCCCTTCCACCACTGGCCAATGCTGAGCCGGGATGGGAACAGGGCTGGGATGTACCACTGAGGAGGATCCCTCTCTCCATCATTGGGACAGGGCTGGCAGGATCCCCATGGCAGCTATCCTGGGGGATGGTGTGGCCGGCAGCTGGCAGTCTCTCTCTCCAGGGCTGCATCTTGCCCTGGCAGAGTGGCAGGAGGAGCAGAGGCACCTGCAGGCATGGAAAGCTGTCCTGCTCTCTGCTGAGCAGTGAGTAATCTGTAATTACTGGAGAGCTTTCAGGGAACAGGACACACCATGCTGGTGCCTTATTTAGAGTCTGCCCGAGTGCTGAGTCCTGGAGTGCAAAATGCATCTATGAATTAGCCACAGCTGGATTAAATTGCTAATTATAATTTGCAAAGTGTATTCCCCTCTTCTATCATGGACAAATGAAAAAGACTCACCCTGCATGACCTCCCTGTCACCCTCACCCCTTGACAGGGGGATAATTGGTGAATATTTTGTGGTGATTGAGTTACCAAGTAAGTCCTGAAGTGTCTTTCCTCATCAGTGTGTCATGCAAGTTGCATCTCTTATTTGCCTGATGAATAAGAGTCAGAGCAGCATCACTCCATGGAAATCCACAGCAATTCAGTGCCCTTGTTATTGTTAAAGGGCATTCACTGCCTTTTTATTGAAGGACCAAGAAAGTTAGAAATCTTGGTAATGCATTTTAAATGGTGATCAGCACAAAGATATAAACATGAAAAAAGCTCTTAATAAATAGAAGAAACACCATGAAACTGGGAATCCAGGCACAAGGTGCATTGGCACTTTGGGGTCCCCATTTGGGGTGCAGGGATGCTCTCCTCAGGAGCAGTGTGAACCAGACTGGCACATACTTAGTCTTCAAATTAACCAAGGTTTGGGTTGCGGATTCAGTGCAGTGCAGCTCGGAGCTGCTGAAGGAGGTCTGGGAAGACCTTAAGCTGTGGAGGGAGCCTGGCACCAGGGCAGGCACTGGCCATTGCTGTGGCCACTCTGGAGCTTCTTCCCTGGCACTCAATGCTGGACACTCACCTCAGAAGCCACACGACCAGCAGGACCAGCCTGTCTGAAATGCCTCTCACAATGAATGATGGCCACATGCTTCAGATCCATTTGTGAAACATAACCAGCCTGCTGTACGACCATTTCTGATGTGACTGAAAATGAAAATCCTGATGACAGCACTTCAAACAGAACTGCTGCAAATCTCTATAAGTGGTTTTAATGAAACCAGCCAGGAAGAAGGAGAGCAAATCAAAGGTAGGACAACTCCTTTGTTCAAATTACTGTAATTGGTATCAAAATTACATTAGTGGTTGTTTGCACCATTATACTTGAGGTACATCCTCATTACTCCCTCAGTTCTCAGAGGCTCACACACCTGAGCTCTCACTCTGCACATCTGCCTTTCAAGCAGAGCAAGTGAAACCACAGCAGAGGGGCAGGCTGAGGGGGAAGAAGACTGTGTGTACAAACACGGGTGCTGGCATCCTGCCCTGTACTCAGCACCACCAGCAAAGCATCTCTGAGGGGCAGGACCTGCCTCCTCCACGAGCCTTCCCACTGCTCCCAGGGTGCAATCCGGGGAGCAGATCCCACACGCTCTGACTCCTGAGCTCAGTGTGTGCTTCCACGTGTCCTTCAGGCTCTGTCACCAGATTGCGACACCTGGATCCCTCCTGTCTGGTTCTAATTAATAGTATGTGGTAATTTGTCTCTGGTTGAGTTGGAGCTTAACACCAAGTGGATCCATGCCCCAGCCAGAGGCAGGGTTCATACTGGTGATGACAGAATGGGGTATGACTTATGTAAGTGTAATGCTACTATGCTGCCTGGAGCTCAGGATTTTCTCAGTATATGATGAATGTGAGGCGTTTAAAAAAATTAGACACTCTATTTTACATTGTTTGCTAGAACGTGGATATCTGTGGGCTCTCTGGAAATCCATTAGCAAGAAATGTAAAGATGCTTGAAGGCATTTACCCAGATTAGCTGCGTTTATGCAGTCAAGGGTCTTTTATGTGATTACCTTAAAAGCTAAAGAACTGCTGCAAAACATTTATAGTGCAGACATCCTGAAGCAAAGAGTACAGATCTGACAGAAAGACAGAGCTGTTAAAAAGCAAGTGCACAGCTCTGGTTGCTTTGTATTTGCAGACAAACAACCCAGAAGGTAGAAGGGTTTTCTCTTTGCAGCACTGAGGCTGGGCTATGCAGCTTTGAGCATGAGATTTATGGGGAAGCTTTACAGTAACTTTCATTTTCACTGTGATTTCTGCCAGTTAGCAGGAGGGGATGAGCAGGGATGGGCCAGCACTGGCTGTGATGGAGTGTTGTGCCCCTGGGAAGTGGTGTCTGAGCCCTGCAATCAGCTAGGGGTGGCAGACTGGTGAGGTGCCATTGGGACGGGATTGCCTGAGCCGCTTTTCTCTGTGGGATATTCCCTAATGCCAGGCACACTTGTGGTGTATTGCTGCGACTTCCTCTGCTCTGGCTCTGCCCTTGTCACAGCAGAAGTCCTGGAGCATGTTTGTGTGACATGCCCAAAACAGTACAAAATTGCAGAAATCCTTTGTTTTTCATTGTATGAAAATAGTTTCACATGTGGAAGAGAAAGAGAAATGCAAAAACTTCCATGAGGTTTCTGCCTACTCCATCTTTTGTTAAGGGTTGCTCTTTCAGGTGTACATTGAGGCCTGCATTCTCATGGCTCCTTTGTCCTTTAGCATAAAAAGTAATTTGTCAGCAAAAGAAGAAAAGTTTTGTTTTTCAGTACAGATCTGGCTGTCCTCCCGCTGAGACTTTCAACTCTTCATCTCAGGAATTGATGGTCTTGGTTTCTGATTCTCTTTCCTTGGTGTTTGTATTGATTTTTTTTTTTCCAGGAGGGTTATTTTCACTGTGGTGTCAAAACTGTATTTCTGTCTCCATTTACAGCAGGTAATAGCTCAGCTCAGCCAATTATACATTTTCTGGGCTGGCCCCACTCTTTGTAGAAGTTCACCTGACAGTCTGGGGCCTGGATGACCTGACGTCTTTGCTTTCCCTTTGCTGTTGTCTCTATAGGCACCTTCTGCAGCTGCGGCAGCAGTCAGGAGTAGGTAAGGGCAGCAGCCCCAGAGCTGGATGTGAACAGCAAAGGTGACCAGACAAACTGGGTATTCCTCTTCCTCCACCTGCAGATACTGGTCCCTTGTTGTGCTGCTCAAGGAGCTGGTCGGCTGTACCATCCCAGGGACAGCATCCCTCTGTCCTGTCCCTGGCTTGGCCTTGGGCTCGTGAAGAAATCCAGTAGTGTCCATTAAAGGCTGCTCTGTTTTCTTCACTCCAGCAATGGCTTTTACAGTTATCTGCTGTTGCTGAAACAAAATTCATGAGATTATTTCCCCAAAACCTGATACTTAAAATCTTAATTAAAATACCTCTGGCTGTTCTAGTACCAAGATTTTATAAGTGCTTGGAATAATATTTCAGATAAATGGAAAAGCTGTGTACTTTTAACATGACAGACCCTTCTTCTAGTAAAACATACCTAACATCAAATCCTCCATATACTTCCAAAATCCTCTTCCCTGCTTGGCTCCTCAGTGACAGGAAAGTGTACACGCCTGTGGAGCTTGGTGGTGAATGGAGCTGTCCCAGGGGTCTGGACTGATTTGCTTCATGACATTGATACCTTCTACTGTCCCAGCAGTGAGACCCAGTGCGTGGATACTAAAAGGAAGCTGCTGTGCCTGGAGGCAGGCAAGCGAGATCCTGTATATTACACTGTGAGAGTTGTGTGTCATATTAGAGCAATCTGGCTTTAATGGGCATCTTTCAAGCACAAGCTAGCTTTTTCCCACACTTGACTGATCACACAAATAACTGTGATTAAAGGTCAAGTGCCTGGGTTTTTCTATTTTCTATGCGAAAGAAAACCTAGAAGTTAACATAGCATGAAATTGTTATGCAGTTCTGAGCCTTTAACGACAACTAAATATCACTTTTCTTCCTGGGTGGCTTGAGAAATCTTCAGTAACAACGGGTCACTTCTTTTGGTTTCCACTTGAGGAAGATTATAAATAAACCCTGTCTTTTGCTTCCCTGCTCCGTAACATGATGGAGGGAGGGTTTTGACTGTATGAACTTGTGCCCCCAGTCAGCGTGGCTGTTCCTGGTCTCACTGGGAGCTCCTGAGCTGCAGGTGTATGGCAGGAGGGGCAGCTGGGCTCCAGTGCTGGTGCAGCAGCACACAAAGCACTGACCCATGCTGAGCTCTCCTGGATGGGAAGAACATTGTTAAATAGATGGGAACTTCCTCACTAGTAAAGTTAACACAGAGAGAAAAGGCAATGACCATGTTTGCAAAAGAGCTGAGAAATGAAGGGAGAGTTGGAAACATCCTCTAGCTCCAAGTGCCCAGCTGGGCTTGGTCTGTGGACCAAGTACCAACCCCCACGAGCAGGGGCTGGCCATGGGGTACCATAGCCTGGCTGGGCTGTGCTAGATGGAGGCTCAATGTTTTTACTTCAGACTTGCAATATTTTACATTTGACACATAATCACAGCAAAGGGAACATCCCACAGGAACAAATGTTTGCTTTGGTATCATGGTATCCGCCACTGCGGGAAAACTGGCGGGCGTTCAGCCTGACTAAACTTTGCAGGTACCAGCAACACCTAAAATTAGTAATCATCAAACCTTGTTGAGTTTCTCCCCCGATGCAGGAGGCTGTGGGCCTGGTGGCAAATACCTCAGCTTCAGTGAGCCAAGAATTGCCTCCCCCAGCCCAGGCAGCCCCCCTGCAGCCTCATGGTGCTGTGCCTGCTGCCACAGCACTGTCCTGAGTGTGGGTGTCATGATCCAGTTATTAAAAGGCTATTAGAAATGCCTCTGCCCAAATTAAGGTGCAAACAAGACTATATGCCAATGTCAATAGTATGGGTTTTATTTGATAGTAAATATGAAAGAGAGTGAGGAAAGAAGAGAAAGAAATAGAAAATAGGTGGGGGAGACAAAGAGGGCGACAGAGAATATCACCACTCCGTGGATCCCAATGGTGTTCCATTGATCCTCTCCAGCTGGTCTTCTTAGTGGTGAAGGTCCCCCTGGAAGGCATAGAATCTGAAGGCTTAATATACGCTCAGGCTAGGTAGGAAAACTCAGGCACTTTCTTGGGGGGCGAGTTTGCCATTGTCTCATACAACAGACTCCAGGTTTGTTGCATCACATGCAGTCCTGCAGTGCAAGGCCTCAGGAATAGCTCTGGGGGGCACTTCGGGAGGTCCTTGATGGATTATGACACCCCCTCTGCTGCCTCTCATGTGACTGTCCCCTGGATGTGGCCTCTGGGGTTGGGGGTTCCACAGCTGGGCCACTTTGTGTAAGGGAGGATGGGTGTTCACTGTCCCTGAGCAGAGGTTATGGCAGACTGAAACTTCCTCCCCCCACCTCGGCTGGGGGAAATCTGCAAACCTGCTCCCAGCAAATGGGTCTGTGGGCTATGGCCTCCCCCACCGTGAAGAAAGCCAGAGATGATTCTTGGCACGGCTGCCGGGTTTGGCTCACATTCTCTTCCTTGTTTACTTGTTTGTTTCTCCCCGGGCCTGAGGTTGATTAAAGAAGAGTTTTCCCGTTATCTAATCTCAGTAGTTTGACTTAAAGTCCGAAGTTCTTCAAGGAGGTTTCTGTGGTTGTAGCTTCTTTATACAGTTTTTGCTATAATGAGCAAAACTTTGTATCAATATTTGAGGCATGAACTGTTTCAGTCTCTGACAGTGGGTCTGGCAGGACCCACCCTACCTGGGGCTGCCTTTTCCTGGGGTTTCTGTCTGGGCATTTTTGCTTTCACAGCAGTTGCTGGGCTTGGAGGACCTCGACATGAAGCTGGGAATAAAATTTCGACCCAGAAAGGCAGGACAGAGGGCTCGACAAAACTGACATTCCTGGGCATCACTTGCAGGCCAGGGCAGGGATGAGACCGGCCCCACTCCTGTCCTGGGCCCTGTGCTGCGGGAAGGAGGCTCTAACCCAACACTCTTGCTCGCTATCGGCAGCAGGAAGCAAACATCATCTGGGCATGGGGGCGGCACAGCACTGCTGATTATGGCCGCAGCATCTCGGCAACACCGAGGGCTGCCCGTGCCCCAGCAGCCCTTTGGCTTCCATGGGGAGGGCAGCAGTTCCAGGCAGCCCAAAGGTCAGCACCGCCGCGTGCAGCCGCTTCCCTCAGGAGCCAGCCCCGTCACCGAGCCCGGCCCGCGCCGGCCCGGGGCCGCCCTCAGTCGGCTCCAGAGTGACCGCCCGCCCCCGCTCGCCCCGCCCGGGCTCGCCCCGCCCCTGCCGCCGATTGGCTGCGCGGGCCGAGGCCACGCCCCGGCGGTAGCGGTTGGCGCGCCGTGGCGGGGGCGGGGCGCGGAGCCAGAGCGCGGCGGCGGCGCGGGGCGCGGAGTCGGGGCGCCATGGAGACGGCGCAGCCGCCGCTGCTGCTGCTGCTGCTGCTGCTGCTGCCGCCGCTGCTGCCGGTGCTGCTGCCTCTGCTGCCCCGCGCTGCCGCCGAGCAGGGTGAGCCGGGTGGGGCGGCGGCGACTGCTCCCGGTGCTCCGGCAGCTCCCGGTTCTTCGGCGCCCCCGCGCCCCCAGCCGCGCCGTGTCCCCGGTGCTCCGGCACCGCCGTGTCCCCCGTGCCCGGCTGCCTCGGCGCGCGGTGTCGCCGCATCGGTCCCGACGTTGGTTGCCCGCGGCGGGTCGGGCTGCGCGTTGCGGTACCGGGAGCGGCCGGCTCGGCGGGTCGCTGCGGGGCTGGCCGGACGGGTTGTGAGGCGGATGTGCCGCTCTCCAGGGCGCGCCCTGCCGGAGGAGCGGGAGAGGAGGGACGGGTCCTTGTGGAGTGACCGGGTCAGCCCGGGGTGTCCCGGTCCCCGCGATCACCGGAGGCACTAGGCAGCGCGCTGCCGGTACCACGACAGGGAGACGGTTCGAGCCGTGGGGTCCGTGTTCGTGGAGTATGCGCTGCCACGGACGGATCCGACTGGTCTCGGAGCATCCCGGAGCGCTCCGAGCGGAACGGTCGTCAGGGATGTGCCCGCCGGGGATGCGCCGCCGCGCCCCTTGTTACCGGTGTTTGAGCCCGAGAGGAGGCTCAACCTGCCGGTCGGGAGCTGTGGCTGTTTGCTGGTTGTGGAAGGATCGTGAAGCTGTGAACTGAGGGAAATAGCTCTTCCTGTCAAAGATAGAATTGGCTGTTTTGTGGAAAAAGGGCGTCGTTTGCCAGGGAAATCCCTCTTTCGAAGCAGCTGCTGGTACCTTTCATTTCCAGTATCCGGACGCTATGGGCATGGTACAGTGGCAGTGTTGCCTGTGGTGTCAGAGGGATCGTCCCTGGGATGGCACAGTCGTTAGGGCACTGATCAGGTACCTGCGAGGTTGTTCTGGGTGTGCAGTGAGAGCTTCGTGGTGCATGGTGCTCACACGGTGATGCCATGGCTGGTGGAGCCAGGGTGGGAGCTGCTCCCACGCCCTGGCAGCTGGCACAGCGTGGCACTAAGCTTCCCAATGCAGGGACTGTGTGGGTTTTACTAGCATTTGCTGTGTCAGTGGTTTTCCTAACATGCTATCTTCCCTGCAGTTGTCCTGCTGGACTCAAAGGAATCGCAGGTGGAGCTGGGATGGACCTCACACCCATCGAACGGGGTAAGCATGGAGGTGGGACTGTCCCTCTGCACCACTGGAAAGGGTGAAAGGGTCTGTCAGCCTCTTGGTGCTCAGCAGCATTTGAAGTCCTGCGGTATGAGTGCTTTGCTTACCACGGAACTGGGGTGGGGGCTGGCAGCCACAGGACCTCCTCATTCAAGGTTGGTGAGTAGCTTGGCATGATCAGTGCCGGGAGCCGCTGGGAGCAGAGCGGGAAGTGAGGCATTGGCTATGTGAGCACTGTGACTGGTGTGGAGTCCCTCCTCAAAATGATTTTACACTACTAAAACAAGCAAATAAACACTGGGTAGTTAAGGCTTTGTGTTGTGGTTTGCACACCAGCATGAGCACCAAGGGTCAGTCAAGCCCTTAAAATCCGAGGGCTGTGGCTGGGGAAGTCATTGGGAGCTGCGTCATGTAGCACTGTTTGATCAGCCCCTGGCTTTGCTGCTGGTGTTGGTCTAAAGCTGCCTTCAGAAAGCTTGGAGTTGTGCTCCTTTCAGCTTTGGGTTCATTTTCCTGAATGGAAACAAAGCATTCAGGGGGAAGAGAGATAGGTCCTAGAGTCATCTGTGTGGCACAGCTGTTTGTTTGCAGAAGAAACCCTGTTTTCAGTATGTTTTGACTATTTTGCATAAATTTACCCCCAGAAAGAATTGCTTTGGGAAATTGCCAGGTCGTCATTCAGGCTGTGAGGGTTGAATCATCATTTCACTGATCAGAATCTCTGCTGATAGCTTTGGGGAAACGCTGTTTCACTTGCAGTCAGAGGATTTGTCCTGTTGCAGCTAAAACTTCTCCTGGCAGAGAAGCTGCTGCTGCTGTTCGTGAAGGCATTTGATGTCCTTGTGCAATGGTGTGACTGGTGTCACATCTCCTTAGACATCTTGGATTTCTCTGGGTGGCCGAACCCCATCCAGCATTACACTGTGTGGTAACACTGTGTGGATGCATCTTCCCGGGGATAGAAAATCTGAGGAGTATGTGGGAGACGAAGGCTCTGGCTCCTGAGTGGATGATGTGTCCAGAGTCAGGCTTTGTTTTCCAAGATCTGCTGCCAGTGCTGCCTTTCTGGTTGCATCTTCATGTTTGCACCTCTGCAGAGAGCTCAGGTGTTAGGTGGTCCAGGAGCAGGGTTACTGCAGCTGGTGGTTTGGTGGTCTGAGGACTCCGGTGCCTACGACATAATGCCCTGTGGTGGGGAGGCTTGTGGTAGTGACATTTATACTGGTTGGTGTGTCTCTGCTGGGGCAGCTCCTGAGCTGTTACAGCCCTTTGTGTTCTCTCCCCAGTGGGAAGAGATCAGTGGCGTGGATGAAACCTACAAGCCAATACGCACATACCAGGTCTGCAACGTCATGGAGCCGAACCAGAACAACTGGCTGCAGACAGGCTGGATCGCCAGGCGTGACGGTCAGAGGATCTTCATTGAGCTGAAGTTCACCCTGAGGGACTGCAACAGCATCCCTGGTGTGACGAGCACTTGCAAGGAGACTTTCAACTTGTACTATGTTGAATCTGACTCTGACTTGGGCCAGAGTGTCCGTGAGAGCAAGCACACCAAGATCGACACCATTGCTGCTGATGAGAGCTTCACCCAGGGGGACCTGGGCGAGCGCAAGATGAAGCTGAACACTGAGCTGAGGGAGATTGGGCACCTGAGCAAGAGAGGCTTCCACCTGGTCTTTCAGGACGTAGGCGCCTGTGTGGCGCTGGTCTCCGTGCGGGTCTATTACAAGAAGTGTCTCACCACTGTGCAGAACTTGGCCATGTTCCCAGACACAGTGGCGGAGACGGCCTTTGTGACATTGGTGGAAGTTAAGGGCACTTGTGTTGCTCATGCTGAAGTGGACGTGGATAATCCCCCCCGGATGCATTGCAGCGCAGAGGGCGAGTGGCTGGTCCCCATAGGGAAATGCATGTGCGGCCCTGGATTTGAGGAGAAGGACGGGGGATGCAGAGGTAAAAGTGGCCATTGGTGTCCTGGCAGTTTTTGTCTGTGTCAGTCCGTGCTGCTGCCGGAGCTCTCTGGTGCCTGAGCACAGTTTGGACAAATGGAATTGTCTTTTGTCAGCAATATGTTTCTTTAGGTGATGGCAGCTCCCCAGTGAACCACCAGACCTTTGTTTGGAGGGTGGCAGTTGGAGGGCATGGGGCTGCTCTGCAGCGTGGTGCTTGTTGGGCAGACATGTCAGAGCTCTGGATGCTGGCAGGCATTTCCCACAGCTTTATCTGTAATGTTAAAATTACTCTAGAACATTAATATCCCTGTTGATATGCTTTGGACACAGTTTAATAATTCGGTGGCTTTACAGCTCACAAGGTTATATTTAAGGACAGCTGCAAAAACGGATGTACCCTCTGCCTTAACAGGTATCCATCCCACTAATGAACCTGGGGCTGGGACCACTTCTATCTCGCTTTCAAAGGCAGGTGAGACCCAGATGTGGGATGCTGGCTGTCATGCTCTTCCTCAGAGTGTGTGACCCTCCGAATGGAAAGAGTTGCTGGGCTAATGCCACCCCTGGGCACCTTCTTGCCAGCCAAGACCTGGGAAAGGGGATGCATTCTTCAGTAAAACACATCTGAAAAGACCCTTTGCTACCCATGCCTGGTGTCCAGATGATGCCTTGGTTCTCTCCCTTTTCACCTCAAAAACAGATTGACAGGAAAACAGCTAAATAACTCCCAGGCAGGTAGATTTCCCCCACACTGGAGGCAAGTGGTGCAGTAGGACGAGTGAGCTTTTCCCACGGAATTGGATCTGCCCTCCAGGCTTTTCAGTTTTACACTGTGCTGATGGTGCTGCCTTCCTCCAGGTGGTGGGATGCCCTTCCAGGTGCTCTGGGCAGTGGCTTCTCCTTAAGAAGACCTTATTAAAGCTATCAAATTGAAATCTCAGTGCTGTTGATTGCTTCAGTGGCTGCATGGCAGCTTGCCATGCTTTCCACATCTGTTTGGAGTAGAGATTTACATAGTGAGTCCCAGAAGGCTTTTGCTAATGTTTCAGGTTTCTCTGTGCTGAGTTTAAATAGTTCATATTCTCTGAGGAAAAATATTTGAAGTAATTTAATGGACATAATTAAGTTTTTCTCCCCTCTCACAGAAAGCCGGTCATTAGTCATTCTCTGTGGAGCAGCGTCTGATGTCTGGTCAAATATCAGAAAATAGTTTTTAAGGGTTGAAAGTTTTGGGTTTGTTTGCAGCCCTGCATTAGCATAGTGCTAAGTGAATAGCTTTAAAAGATTTCTGATGAAAGCAGCCAGGGCTGTGGAAATTCTTCAGTGAGGACAAAAGCCCTTGAGCTGGAGGCAGGTGGATACTTTAGGAGTTTGGGGATGCTAAACCAGCCAGGTGATGGCACAACACACCTGGCTCCACCACTATGATCCTGTGGTGGTGGCTTTGGAGGGCTCAGTGGGTGTGAATCTGTGGGATCCTGCTGGCCCATGAAACTTCTTGGCCACAGTCTCTGTTGCAGCTCTTGTGGGCCTGAGAGGTCTAGGTGGTGGACTTGGGGTGGTGGGGGCTCTGCTGCTGGTGCCTGTGGGGTGGCATGGGGGCCAGGGTCGTGCTTGCGGGTGGTGGTGGCAGCAGGACTGTGGCACTGGTGACAGCTGCAGCACAGCTGGAGGATGCAGGAGATGAACTGGCAAAGGTGTTTAAACTTCGTTGCAGAGCTGTTGTCCCTGTAACCCTGATTTAGCTACTGAAAGCATCCTGTGCCAAGAGAAGGTTTGTGTCCTCTGAAATTAGGAGAGATGAAAAAGGCCAACAGGACTTATGACTCTGCTAATTCTGGCTGCAGGAAAGCTAAGTCTTTCCATGTCCATCCTCCTGTCTTGCACCACTGCTCCAGAGGCACCCCAGCACTCCTGATAACTTTGCATGTTTCTGATGAATCGCTTTAGTGTTTGGTGGAGTGCAGCCATCTCTGGGGTGGGACTGCACAACTTTAGTTCTGTTTAACATCCACTCACAAAGAACAGAAGAGTTTGTCACTGAAAATGCACTCAGACTGCTTGTCTTGTCTGATGTATCTCTGTAGCCAGATGCTGCTCTGTGCTTACTCTGACCATAAAACCCATTCCCAGAAGATGCACGGCCGGCAAGTGGGCAGTCCTGTGCTCTGTGGATGATCCCTTGCCCCTCCCTGTTTTGTTTTCACTTGGCTTCTCACCTTTGATGTCTTTTTACCATTAATTTTGTCAGGCGTGAGCTATAGCCCCTTTGTGCCATTTGTTTTGTGATGTGTAGCAATAGCTTTTGTGTAAATGAAGCCATGGTAAGGGGGATCTGCCTGACATTTTCCTTCAAAGTTGTCTCCTGCTTCATCTTTTCTATCCAATCCCTAGTAATATCTGCAAGGAGAATTTCAACAAAGCTCAAGGTTAATATTTACCCTCCAGATTTGCTGCAAATGAGACAACTTAAACCAGACATTGAACTAATATGATGGAGACCAGTTACCAAAAATAGCTGCCAGCCACTCTTCTTTGACAGAAACGTAAATTTGTGCTCTGATGAAGTTTCCTCCTCAATTCATTTTCCTCCACTTCTGACAGCAGTGGCAAGAGCCAGCTCTGCACTGCTGCTGTGTCCCATGCTCTGCTCTCCCTCACCAGCACCTGGAGCCCTGCTCGGTCTGGTCAGTGATGGTCTAATTAGTGGCCATGTCCTTTGTCTGAAAACAGTTTTAGAGTTGAAATAGTTTCTAGTGCTTTGTCAGGATTTTTAAATGACCTTTTAAAGAGACAAGTGTTGCTGCTTTTCTGGGGAGGAAAACCTCGCACAGGAGGTGGCTTCAGTGACAGCCTTGTGGCAGCATGGGGAGCAGCTGCTGGTGTCCACGGTTGCTGTTTGAAATGGGGAATAACAGAAATTCCCCCTCCTTTTCTGCATTACTGGATGGATTTTTGAGCAGCATGTTGAATTCAACCTGCTATGGACAAGACACAAGGAAGATTTTTTTGTATCTCTCTTTGGGAAAAAGCAAAGGTTTAAGGTGGGGGTGGGATGTGGGGTGAGTAAGATGCTCTTCTGTCCATTGGGTATGTCCCACCACATCATTGGGTCACTGCAGTCTCCTTGAGTGGAAAAGAAATAGTTCAATTGAAAGTTAGAGAAATTTAAAATAATAAATTACAGTATTTTGTCATTTACTGCAAAGATACTTCCTGAAGCCCGAGGTCTGCTTTTCTGTTTAAATACAAAAAAGATGGATCCAAATGTACAGCACTTGGAGCTTTTGATTTGTTTAATCTTTTATACATTAGCTTGCAAACCTGTAAGTGCTCCCGGAGTGTGTTTTATGTGCTGACTGATGCTGGAGGATTATGCATACGTTTATTTTTCCTCCTGGGACTCTGTAAGTTGCACAAAGCACCAGGTTTTACTTTCATCACAGATGCAGCCACAGGCATCCCACAGTCAGGCCCTGCACTCATGGGGCCAGCACTGCTGTGTGGAATTGACCCTTGGTAGGGCTGGAGCTGGGGACATTGCAGGGGGGTTGTGAGGTGCGATCGGCCATAGTGCTGGATGGTGGGTGCTGCTTCCCATCAGCTGTGCACATAGAGCACCCATGTAAAATGAGCTCTCTTTTCAGTCTCTCTGGAGTAATGACCAGGCTTGGAGGTATTTATCATTTGGGATTGCATGTTACATTGCTGGTTCATAGTGTGTCTGAAATAATTATGGCTATGGAAGTTGTGACAGATTCAGACACAAATCGCTCCATGACATTTAATTTCAGAGCAAACTACTCTGACAATTACAAGATCACAAGTTGTTTGGAGAATTCCTGTGAGGTTAAGGTCATGGATATCTGGCTGCTGGATGAACGTGTTGGATAGGCTGTTGAAATGCGGAGAGGACGTGTCTTGCCCACAGCTAAGGGGGTTTGTGTGAACTGAAGTGCTCGGCAGGCACGGGGTGCCCTGGAGAGGCCAGTCAGCCAGTCCTTCACCGGGAACTGTTTGGTGGATCCATTAGGGAACTGAGAGAGACAACAGTAAATTGCAGTTGGCTCAGCGGATGTGCCTGCTTCAGTGTGTCCTTGAGGAACATTCTGGCATAAATAGCAATGAGGTTCTGTCAGTCCTGGCTGGATTAATCAAATGCACTCTGTTAGATATTTCATGACTGTCTTTCTTCTGGACTAAATCACTAAATTTAATTTCAGCTGTTAAGAGCTCATTGTTGGGGATGCACAAAGATCTTGCCCTTAGACACAGGTTTTTGTTTTAGTACTCTTCAAATTATTTAACAAGGACAGAAATGACAGAGTAGCATTGTCTAGAGGTGTCGGAATTGCTGGGAATGTGTTGGATCATAGGCTGCTTGTTAAAAACCAGTTATTAAAACACTCCAAACTGTGTGGAAGGCAAGGTGCTTTTGAATTCTCTCAAGTGGTGCAGCCCAGAGTTCCCATCCTGGCAGACATGGAACCAAGGTGAGAGGAGCCACAGCCCTATTCAGTGCTTGCACTGATCCCTCCTCATGCTGACTTTGTCCCTTTCACACTGTCACGGAGACTGGACACGATTGCTGTCCCTTCTCTCTGCCTGCAGTATTGATTAGAGCTGGTGCGGTAAGGCAAGGCGAGATCGCAACCTCAGTGTGGAGGGGGCAGGAGCCTCTCTGCTACCCAAGGACATTTGTTGACAAGGCTCTTTGGCCACCTCAGTACACCACTGAAACTCTATTCCATCGATGATTTACACAAGGTGCCCTGTCTGGTTTGGGCAGTGCATCCTTGTCCATGGGCACTGCTGGCAGCGTCTGTCTCTCCGTGGGGCTGCTGCCCCCTTCTTTCCCACTGCGCTGGCCTGAGGCACTTTGCCTTGGAAGCACTGATGAAATGTTTGGAACATCATAAACAGTGACTTTCTTGGCTTGATAATGGGATTAAGATAGATGGGGTATGGCTGTGCCGGCGAAGTCCAGTGGGGGGTCAGAAGGAGCAAGAGCTCCTGGGAAAGATGCACTGGTAACAGCTTGGATGATGGTGATGAGATTGCTGGTTTGAGTGTTGCTCAGGGAGGGCTGGATGCATGTCTAAGGGCTTGAGGGGCCCAGTGCTCCCAGTCTGTCCTTTGCTGGGAGGGACTGTCAGGCTGCTGGGGTGCCTCAACCCATGGTGCTGTCCTGCTTCTTGCTGTGGCACCCCCAGTGCCAGCTGTGTGTTTCCCCAGCTGTGGCTTTCCTAAAGAGCATTTTTATGAATGTCTGCTTCAACAGAGAAAATTAACACACATTAAAGCAGATGAACTTTGTCAAATACAATTCCATGACCAAAACTGGAAAGGAATCGATTTTGGAAGACAACAGCGTTGTAGTATTAATTATAAATGCCTGTATAAGGGTTTTGAGTGAGGCTGCGGCTGTTATTGATTCACACTGGCACACATGACACTGGTGCTGGTAGGACTTCACTGGGAAGGGAAAATGAAAGCTGTCCCATGCCACTGGAGTAGGAAACCATGCATTTTCTAGGTCTGCATCCTCAACTGCCCCTGCTTTCCCTATGGCACAGGCTGGGAATGAGAGAGGATGTTGCTCTCTCTCAGCTGAGACACCCACTCCTTTCTGAGGAGCCGTGTCAGATGAGGTGGTAAGAGAAGCCTTTCCCATGGTTACTTCATGCTGGGTAATCAGCCAACCTGCAGCACAAGTCAGTGTAGCTTGTTCTGCTGCTGGTTTGACAGCGTGCAGACAGTGTTACATTGAGGAGGGAATGTGCTCTCTCTGTCAGTGACATGGATCAGGCATGCTTGAGGAGCTTCTGTGGTCAGCAGTGGTGGAGCTGGAGAGAGGCAGTTGATCCATCTGACCCATCCGACTGGGACAACGAATTATTGAATTTTATTGTTTACTAATTTAGTTGTGATAGTACCAGAGGACCAGGAACAGGATAGAAAGCAGTGTACAAAAAAGAGAATTTCATTCTATAAATTGATGACCTAATCTCCCAAGAGCTGTCACATACCCACTGTAGAAATAAGCGCTGTGAAATGGCAGGGAAACCTAAACCAGCTGGAGACCAAGAAAAACTCGTAGGATGAGGCAGAAGAGGGTGGGAGTTTGTCTGAAAAAAGAAACAGTGACACACATATGATACATCACATGTGTTCTTCTCAAGGGTAAGTTTTGGACAGCCAAGAAAAAAATTAGCAAGTAAAGCCCACGGCTCCTCATGGGACACACTCACATGGGGTTGTGGTGCCTGCTTCTGGGACACGCAAATTGGGGTATTTTGTGCTATTAATAATGACAGACACTTCTGTAAACTTACATCTGGCTGTTAGAAAACAGGGAGGAATAGTCTGAAAGACACTTCTAATTGGAAATGTTCCGTTTCCTATGATGAGATGTCAGATTTGTGTGACAGGCACATCTGAGGGATGGGGGTTCTGGGCTTAGTGCTTGGATCCCATCATGTTTGTAAAGAGGATTGATTTTCCTGTCCTGTCTGATGCAGTGATATTTCTGCCCCGTATTGTGGTCAGTGCTGCCTAACTAAAGGAAAAAGCAAACTCTGTCTCCGTTCTATGAATATACTACTAGTTTTTATTTGTTTTCTCAAATGTAAAGAGGGAACTGGAAGTTTCAGGAGCAATTTTAACATTTGCTATTTTTTCCTGGTTTATCTAGCACCCTAGATAGGGAATGACATTTACTATGAAAGTCAGTGCAGAGCGACAGCACCCAAATGTCTCTTCTGGGTAAAGCTAAGGGACATCTCTCTTGGTGCCGGGATCATGTAGGTGCTCAGGGAAAACAGCTTAGAGGGTGGTGTCTGCTGGCCAGTGGCAGCAAAGGAGTTCCCAGGAAACAGGGAAATGCAGTCACCAGACATGTCCCCCCCATTCATCCTGTGCTGCTCTCCCCTTAACACCCTCTCTCTCTTTCAGCTTGCCTTCCAGGGTTTTACAAGCTCTCCCTCCGTCTCCCTCTCTGCTCTCCATGCCCTGAGCACAGCTTCACACATGAAGAAGCCTCCACGTTCTGTTTGTGCCAGAAGAATTACTCCAGGTCTCCTTCAGACCCACCATCTGCCTCCTGCACACGTATGTCTTGCTGGAACAGCGGCTCTTTGTGGCGAGGGAACAGTGTCCAGGCACTTTGTCTGTCCTGCAGCACAGAGCTGGGTGGTGCCCAGGGCTGTCTCAGGCTCCCACTGCCTGCACTGTGTGCTCACCTGTGGGAGCGTGTTGCTGGGGGTCCCGTCTGCGCTGGGGTGAAGCTGCAGTGGGGAGGGGATGGAGGGGCTGTCCCTACAACCCAGAGCTTGCAGGCTGAGGCTGCAGGCTGATGAGGCAGACGCGCAGTCAGGCTTGCAGACTCCCTGGTAAAACTGGGGCACACTCATTTAGTCACTGTAGTTCACAGGTTTTAATTAAATGGCCTCTAGTTAATTGGACTGGACTCCAGCTGCTCTGGTGATGGATGCTGTCCAGCTGCCAGCACAGGCAGGAGGAACCCTCCATCTCTGCTGAGCATGGCCAGGCAGTGTCTGACCGGCAGCAGGCTCCTGGGCACCAGTCGTGCTCAGGAAAATGCTGGGTCCAGCCAGGTGCTTCTCATGCACAGTGTGAGCTGTGGCTTGTGGTGCACACACATCCCTACGGCTGGGATCCGCTGTCCCATGTCCCTCTGCGTTGCATGCACCAATGCCTCCATGTACCCTCATGCCACCCCTCAATGTGGCTGTGCAGGACTGTGTTCTTGTGCTCTACCCCCAGTGCCTTTGCTGCTGCTCCCAGAGGACCTTTAGGTTTGTCCCAACACCTGTGCACAGACTTTTGCTTCCAGGTCCACCCTCTGCCCCAAGGAACCTGGTCTACAGCCTGCGGCAGTCGTCACTGGTGCTGGAGTGGAGTGCCCCTGCCGACGCAGGTGGCCGCAGCGACCTGACCTACAGCCTGTGGTGTGGCCGGTGCCCGGCGGTGCTGCGGGGCCGCTGTGAGCAGTGCGGCAGCAGCGTGGGCTTCGTGCCTCAGCAGACGGGGCTGGTGGACCGCACCGTCACCCTGGTGAACCTGCTGCCTCACGTCAACTACACCATCCGCGTGGCGGCCCTCAACGGCGTCTCAGCCATGAGCCCACTGTCAGGCCAGCAGTATGCCGAGGTCAACGTCTCCACCAGCCGTGCAGGTACGGCTGCGGTGTGGCACACGTGGACAGGGCTTGGTGCTTTGCCCCCATTGCACCAAGGGGGCAGTTGCTTTTGCTGTCTTGCTCTGGCACGTCAGCTCTGGGGTGTCGGGGTCTGCTCTGGAGCCAGGTTGGTGGCTTTGCTGCTGGGAGGACATGGAGTCTGGGGGTGGTGTGGTCACTGTCCTGGGGCTCCACATGCCTGTGCCATGGCAGTGCCCCGTTTCTGCTCGGTTTGTCCTGGTGGCGCAGACATGATGCTTAGACGTGACAGAGGGGCAGATGAAGACTGGCCCATGGCACTCTCAGAGGGTTCCAGTTGGTGCCACTGGGAGGCAAGGAGTAAGCGTGGTGACAGCCTGGGCTGTGAAGGGACAAGTCTGCTCTGTAATCTGGCTGCAGTTTGAATTTACAAATCACAAAAAAATACCTTTGATGAAGCAACATTTTCAGGCCATTCATAAAAAACCCTTCTTAAAACAGATAATTCAAATGTTGGCTATCCTTCAGAAACAAAAAAATTGATTTCCTTTCTCTATTCTGCGCTAGTCTGTGACACTATTTTTTACTGTAATTGTCCCCTTCCATTTCCAGTTTGGCATTTCTGTTCCCTCAGGCAAGGGGAAGCAAGTGCCCATGCCTGTGGACAGGTCCCTGACCAGAGGGGTCTGTCCCTCCTCAGTTGACTATGCTGAAGGACAGTCGGCTCTGGCTTGTTGTGTCCTTGTCTGTTCCTCTGCGGTTACGTTATTAATTTGCATGAAAACCCTTTTCCAAGCCACAGGTAATGGAGACAGATGATCCTCATGTACCTCTTGGCAGGAATTGGCCAACAATTTCATCTGAAGAGATTAAACTTTGATCTTGTTATAAATAATTTTCCCACCACTTGATCAAATGTTTTTGTGCATGTTGTTGCTTTCTCTTCCCTCATACCATAATCCCTGTGGCTCCATTGGGGGATGCTGTGCTGCAGACGGCTCCTCAGCGGAGGTGTCATTCCTCATTAGGATCTTTGCTGTTCAAGGATGGATTTAGCTCTGGGAAGATCTTCTGCCTCCTGAGCTCAGGCCAGGGGGACAGAGGACAGGCTGGGGTGGTTTGAGCTTAGAGAGGTCGAATAAAAAGCCATTCTTCCAGTCTGGTGCAGACAGAGGGGCCAGTGCTCTGGAGCTCTCACCTTGCCTGGGCCCCCAGGTCTGAGCTGGGCACAAGAGGGCAGGTGTGGGAGTGCCCCATTCTCTTTGGGAGTGAAGCAGCGAGTCGGTGATGCTAGTTCATGCCTTGGCTGCTAAGAGCAGCTTTTCCCCTGGGGAAGGGGGAAATCTCAGCCCTTTACTCGATACTGTGTACTCCCGAGGGAACAGAAATGCACATAAAGAATGTGGATAATTAATCCTGTAATCTGTTCAAAATCAATGTCTCTTGTTGAGCTGTCAAGTCTCTGGATGCAGATGGTGGCTCGGAATTACCCAAGCAGCTGAGGCTCAGAAGTTTCTTGGAACCCTGGCAGTTTTTTATTGCTGAAAGTGTTCCCTCCCCTGCAGTGCCAGGCCAGGGCTGCCCTGTCCGCAGGCACCCGGTGCCCTGGTTCCTCTTGCCTTTGCACCGTCAGCAAGAAGCGACAGTGATGGTTAACCCATGCCTATCAGCAAAGAAGGGGAGAAGGTGGGGAGAATGTAGTTTCCTGGAGGGGTGGCTGCACAGCTGAATTTGTAAGACCCCACTGCAAGAAGGGGACCCTGTGTGGGCAGGACGCGGAGCCACAGCTGGCAGGGACAGTGTGTGGGGAGGTGCTCCTCAGAGCACATTGTCTCTTGGAGTCCTGACTCTGCAGCCCCTTGTCACTAGAGCCCACCACAGAAGTGCTGGATATGGCCAGAGGTCAGGAGGAAGAAGACTCCAGGGATGCCCAAGCAGTGGTGACTTCCATTGTGGCTGTCATGCTGTGGTCTCGGAAGTTGTTTGCAGCAGCAGGGGAGCTCTGTCTGCTGCTATGCAGGTTCAGAGGAAAAATGAAACAAGAAACAAGACCCTATTTAGCTGTCAGATCCAGCTCTTCTAATCCAGCTCCGAGTGCAGCTCCATGCTGTCCTTCCCCTCCAGCAGTCACTGGAAGGAATTGTCCATCGTTCCTTGTATTTGCAGGGAAAAGAAGAGATGCAATTTAGTCTGCAGGTGGCAAAATTAATACTGTGTTTTTTCTAATCTGTCCCCAGCATGGGACTAAATAAAAGTGTTTGAGGAGTGAGGGAAGCTGTTCACCTGCAGGAGCGGAGCTGCATTAGCCATGTAAATGTGCACTCCAGGCCCATGTCATTTGTATTCCCGGCAGGAATACAAGGCTCCTGCCTTAAAGAGCTTTTAAATCTGCTGCTGATTAATAATGCAACCAGTGCCAGAATGCATCCTCCTTCCTGATGCCAGAGAAGGGGTTTGAGCTGGATTTGGTCTTCCAAAGTAGATTTGCCTGTGTGTGCCCAGGGCTGATGCAGTGACCATGGGACAGTGGGGCCGCAGGATGAGCTGGCTCTGGGGCAAGTGTCTGAGCTCCTGGGGTCTTTGCCCTGAAATGACTGCCTGCTGACTGGTGAGGCGGCTTCTCTGCTTTGGAATGGAGATCTCTTAGGCAGGAGCTGCCTGGGATGGTGCCCAGGGCATGTTCTGTGTTGGGATGTTAGTAACTGGTGAGGGAGGAGAGAGGTGGCTCTATCTGGCACAAGTGGGGCAGGGTGCAGGGGCATTTGGTGTCCCTTGCCGAGTGCAGGTGTTGGATGCAGCAAATCATTCTGGGGAGGGACACAGTGCCACATCTAGTTTTATGCCTGTTCTGCTGCTACGCTGGTTAATCAAGAGGAGAAAACACACATACAGGGGAATGGAGTTTATAAAATCAGGCAGAGTGGTGAATAATTTAATGTTTGCATTTTCGAATAGAGGCAATGTTAGGAGAGCTTAAAATATTGATGGGAAACACATTTTTTTCACAGTGTGAAATGATTTATAACTTGTGTGATTTTCTTTAATGCTTTTTCAACATGTGAGGCTGGCACCTGCTTTTCTGTCATGTACCATGGGCTCTGCTCTAAAGCACATCCCTGAGCGAGAAGGATTTTTCTTGATGACTTTGTTAACAGTCAGGACCATGCGTTCAGGTCTCTACAGTCCATTTCCTGGATTCAGAGATACAGGAGGGCAGCTGTGTGATATTTTATTGATGGGAATCATATAACACAGTAAGGAGCACTTAGCTTATCTTACAGGAGCAGGACCCAAGGCAAGTATTGGGGGAACCTTCACCTCAGGCAGGTACTGCCAGCACTGGCCCTTTCCCACCACACAGACAGAGTGCTACTGACCTTCCTGCCATGCTTCATGCCAGGATTGAGCTTACTCCTGTTCCTTATAGGGTGAAACTTTGATGTCCCCTTAAAGGCCGTCTCTGGGGCCAGTGAATTCACTGGGGGATAACGTTTGACTCTGTCCCACACCATGGGGTGGGTCACAGCAGAGGGAACCGTGTGTGGGCACTGGGAGCTAGCTGCACAGGAGCCCCTTTGGCTCCTCTCATGCTCTCTTCAGAAGCCGAAGGGACTGAGAATCAAGGAGCAAATCACCATGAATAAAACATCATGAGAGCTTTTTATTTCAGCAGAGATTAATGAGCTAAGTAATAAATACAAAATTTCACAGATACTTAAGTTTACTTTCTAGGGACTTGTTCCTCTCCACAGGAGTCTTGGTGGGACAGAGATGGGTCCAGCGAATGTCCTGATTTGATGGGAAGTGGGACAAGCCGGAAACAGTCAATGTCCCCATGCAGCTTTTGCTGTGCCTGAGGGCTGTGAGCTGCTGCCTGCACAGACTGGAGACTGGTTTGGAGACAAACCTGGTTAAAATGGGAATATTGGCAAGTGCATCTTGCAGTGGATGAACTAAATGGATGCACTCATGTCAGGGAGAGAGTTTGTGCTGACCAGAAATACACAGCCAGCTCATGAAGCACAAACTGCTCTCAGAGCAGGGCGGTTACTCCCAGCAGTCCAGTGGCATGGGGTAGATCCAGTGTGAGGTGGTTCAGGAGGTTCTGGTATGTCCCACCAGCCCTCCTGATCAAAGATTGTGTTTTGCCTTTCCCAGACATCCTCAACAGGGGTTCAGAGCCCAGGACATAAGTCCATTCTCAGACCCCTCAGCAGCACTAAGGGCAGAGGGTGCCATTAGGATTTTTGCCAGTTTTCCATTGGAGTGTTCCAGGCTGCCCATGGATTACAGAGCTGTTGTGTTCTACCACTATCTTCTCCCATTGGACGGTCACCAGCTTGGAGTTATTCCAGCCCTGATTCAGAGAGAGGGGACTGGCGTCTGCAGAAGCCACACACTCTGCAGCTGTTTAAGTTAAAAGTTTTACTGAAGCAGCACCTCAGTCACTGCCCATTTCCTCTCTGCATTTTCAGTGCCAACTCCTGTCACTGACATCCGCATGGATAAAGTGGAGCAGAAGAGCGTCTCCTTGTCGTGGCAGGAGCCAGGCCTCCTGACTCCCAATGGCACCGAGTACGAGGTCAAGTACTTTGAGAAGGTAGGCTCTGGGCACTGGCATGGGCTCTGCTTGTGCCCTGGCTTGACTCCGTGTCCTTCCCTTGCCGGCCAGGTCTGTGCTCAGGAGCACAGTGCCAGGTGCTGTGTGTGTCTGATCCCAGTCACCCATCCACTGTGTGACTTCCGCTAGACAGGGACTGAGATACCACAGTGGATTCCTACATCCTTGAGGAGATGGTCTTTGTATTCCCAGCCTGCTCTCTAGGAGAGTGTTGGACCTTGTGGTCTGCATTGGCTTAGGACTGAGAGCCACAAACCTGTGACTATGGGGAGCTATGAGTGGCCCTTCTACATGGGAGGAGACCCAGCAAATGTTTTTATGACAGTTTCTTGATTTTAAAAATTGCTGCTGTATGACAGGTGCAGTAGGTTGGGAATTTTAGGAGAATTACCAGTGGGCAGATCAGGGACAAGGCTCTAAATCAAAATAAATGCAGTTTATGACACAGTTCTGCAAATTACCTTATCTGCGTGTGCTCAGGCTCATTATGGAGCTGACGGCATGTCAGGCACACTGTGCAGGTGACATGTCAGCATTCTGTATTTAGAAACAAGCTACCGAGAAGCTGATTCATATTAATGTGATTTTCAGCATCTGATAGATTTGAGAGGAGGGATCTGTGGAGGAGGGCAAATGCTGGAGTAATTTCTGTGCAAATGGGCTGCAGCAACATGATACTTGGGGTATGAAATGAGGAACCTTCCTCCTTGGATAGAGAATTTAAATTCAGTTTCACAGTTATTCACTGAAATGAGGCTTTTGATGCTGACATGAATATCAACTTAGTTCTTCATCTTTGCTTTTAAAGCTTTTGTTTTTACAGTGAAGATTCAATGAGGAAAATGTATAGAATGGAAACACATTCGGTAGTGATGTGAGCAGTGCAGTGAGTGGCTGCTGCCCATGCCTGTGCCATACTGTGGGGCCAGGACACTGCCCATGCCAGACTGTGGGGCCAGGACACTGCCCATGCCATACTGTGGGGCCAGGACATTACCCGTGCCAGACTGTGGGACCAGGACACTGCCCGTGCCGGACTGTGGGGCCGGGACACTGCCCATGCCATACTGTGGGGCCAGGACACTGCCCGTGCCGGACTGTGGGGCCGGGACACTGCCCATGCCATACTGTGGGGCCAGGACACTGCCCATGCCGGACTGTGGGGCCGGGACACTGCCCGTGCCGGACTGTGGGACCAAGACACTGCCCGTGCCGGACTGTGGGGCCGGGACACTGCCCATGCCATACTGTGGGGCCAGGACACTGCCCGTGCCGGACTGTGGGGCCGGGACACTGCCCATGCCATACTGTGGGGCCAGGACACTGCCCATGCCATACTGTGGGGCTGGGACACTGTCCATGCCAGACTGTGGGACCAGGACACTGCCCATGCCATACTGTGGGGCTGGGACACTGCCCATGCCATACTGTGGGGCCGGGACACTGCCCGTGCCGGACTGTGGGGCTGGGACACTGCCCGTGCCATACTGTGGGGCCAGGACACTGCCCGTGCCGGACTGTGGGGCCGGGACACTGCCCATGCCATACTGTGGGGCCAGGACACTGCCCGTGCCGGACTGTGGGGCCGGGACACTGCCCATGCCATACTGTGGGGCCAGGACACTGCCCGTGCCGGACTGTGGGACCAGGACACTGCCCATGCCATACTGTGGGGCCGGGACACTGTCTGTGCCAGACTGTGGGGCTGGGACACTGTCCATGCCAGACTGTGGGGCCAGGACACTGCCCGTGCCAGACTGTGGGGCCAGGACACTGCCCATGCCATACTGTGGGGCCAGGACACTGCCCATGCCATACTGTGGGGCTGGGACACTGTCCATGCCAGACTGTGGGGCCAGGACACTGCCCGTGCCAGACTGTGGGGCCAGGACACTGCCCGTGCCGGACTGTGGGGCCAGGACACTGCCCACGCCATACTGTGGGGCCGGGACACTGCCCGTGCCATACTGTGGGGCCAGGACACTGCCCGTGCCGGACTGTGGGGCCAGGACACCGTCCATGCCAGACTGTGGGGCCAGGACACTGCCCGTGCCGGACTGTGGGGCTGGGACACTGTCCATGCCAGACTGTGGGGCTGGGACACTGCCCGTGCCGGACTGTGGGGCCGGGACACTGCCCGTGCCATACTGTGGGGCCAGGACACTGCCCGTGCCGGACTGTGGGGCTGGGGCACTGCCCGTGCCGGACTGTGGGGCTGGGACACTGCCTGTGCCGGAGTGTGGGGCTGGGATGCTCCTTGGGGCTCCACTGCCATTTGCCAATCCACACAGATTTGCTCCAGTACTCGAGTGGCTGCAGCAGGGGAGCAGGAAAGGGCTGGCTGATGCCACAGCTGAGCCTGGCACAGGCAGAAGTTGCTGTGCAGGGTGGCACAGCTGCTCCCCATCACCCCATCTTCTGCCTTCATGTCTTCATAGCATGATCCAGCTCCATCTGCCATTTCCTGTGACCTTCTCATGTAATTTCTGTTCATGAGACATCCAGTGAATGTATTGTTTCTTTTAGAGGCTGGCT
The DNA here is from genome assembly GCF_009650955.1 of Corvus moneduloides. Classification (NCBI taxonomy): domain Eukaryota; kingdom Metazoa; phylum Chordata; class Aves; order Passeriformes; family Corvidae; genus Corvus; species Corvus moneduloides. The sequence continues at coordinate 3,437,490 of NC_045498.1, forward strand.
CTTTGGACAAGCTGTCCTGATGGGGCCCAAAGCTGAGGATACGGCTGTGCCGTGCCGCCTCCATGGCACAGCTGTCAGTCCAGCTCCATCTCAGGTATCTCATTATTTCACAGGATCAGAGAGATCAGAGTTACTCAACTGTGAAAACCACATCAACGGCCGTGACGGTCAATAACCTGAAGCCTGGTACCCTCTATATTTTCCAAATACGAACATCTTCGTCTCCAGACTACGGGAACTACAACCCTGGCATTGAAGTGGAGACACTGGCAGAGTGTAAGTGCAGCAGGGCTCATGTCCCTGTCAGGGCTCTGAGCTGGGCCCTGGGGACACTGTGCTTGCAGCTTGTGCCCCAGCTGCTCCTGGTTTCGTGAAGCAGCATCTGTTCCTCTGGTTCTGCTTCTCCAGGTCTAAGGGCCACTACTGTCCAGGAGCTTACTTTCCCTTGCATTTTCCCACTAGATTTTGATGAGGTTGGTCCTGCTGCCCTTCCTGTCCTGGGGGAGCCTGTCCTGGCTCTTCCCAGTGAAGAGTCAATGAGGGCAGCTACTCTCTGGCTTCTTTCTCATGAGGAGGCTGGGACAATCTCTGCTGTTCGGCTGAGATTGCCCAAAAACATGCTTAGCTCTTGACTGCTCCCTGCCTCCCGCTGCTGTCCTGGCTCTGGAGGCACTTGGCTTGTCTACTGCTTGGCTGGCTCAGGGCAGCCAGCATCAGTGTTATCTGCTGAGACTTCTTTTAAATTCCCATTCGTAACTGTGGTCCAAAAGCTTCTTATTTCACTAGAAGAGGGCTCGAGGGATGTTGGGCTTCAGCACAATCCCCCATGCTGGCTGGAAGTGTGAGGCTGAGCTGGCTGGCTCAGAACAGCTCCCACAGATTGTGTTTAACAGGGCTTTAAATTGCCTTCATTTGCCACACAGAAGACATTTCAGAATGAATTGAAGCCAATAAAGATTTTATAGAGAATGTAGCTATCCAATACCCCTGTTTGCAAAAGCAGGAGGAAAAGGGATTAATGTGATGAAAGAAAACTATTTGTAAGCCATAAATTTTGATATGTTCCTCTGATAAACAGGAATCTTCCTCAGCTCTGATTAACAAAACCAGGAGCTGGTGCAGCAGTGCTGGGTTGCTCCGTCTGTGCCTGCAGCACTGCCCAGCATGTTGGGCTGATACCACCAGCTTGGGCTCTTAAAGCTGAACCAGAACGTGAATTGTTGTGAGGATGGTGAAAAGCAGCTGGGTGGCTACTCCCACAGGCCTTCTGGAGGGCACAGGCTGGCCATGGGAGCAGTGACCAAGGCAGCTCCTCTCTTTGAACCTGCCCCAGAGCACGCTGATGACTGGCTCTGCTTCCCTCCCGGCAGTGACAGTGGCCTCCAGTGAGCAGAAGCCTGTCCTCATCATCGCAGTGGTGGCCATTGCGGGGCTGACAGTGCTGGTGTCCATGGTGATTGGTGTGATGGTCTGGAGGAGGTGAGCAGGGCCAGGCACGGTCCAGGAGGGTTTGAGCTGGGGTAAGGGGCTGCTGCCCAGGTGCTGGTGTGCATCTTCATTCTCTTTGCAGGCAGTGTGGGTACAGCAAAGCCAGCCAGGATGGGGACGAGGAACTGTACTTCCACTGTAAGTGGCCCAGCCATCGTGACTGGTGTGACTGTGGGGATCCCTGTATTTATCATTGTTAATAACCCATCAAAGCAGCCCTGAGTTCTCACTTTTGAAGTGTTGTCATCCTGTGTTATCCCAGAGCAGGGGCCAGCACAGCAAGGCTCTCCAAGGACCATGGTCTTGACAGCTTCATGTGCCAATGTCTGTCCTTCCTGTGTGTGGGTCACTGCGTGCCAAAGGAAATGGGGATGCTTGCAGCTTTCCATGGGGTGTATAAATTATTCCGTCAGTTTCTCATGAACATGAGCAAAGAGCTTTGTTTTCTGGGGCTACTCTGGATTATTGAGCAGCAATAATTTTACAGACAACAGTTGTCAGAGGGAATCCAGATGTCGGGATTGATGAGTTTATTTGATTCCTGGCATATGCCCATGGAGTGCACACATGCTCTTCTGTTCCCCAAAGCACCTCGGAAGTAGAAGGCCCTGCCTTGACCATTTCACCTGGCTTTGGAGGGTGAAGGAGCGAAGGGGCTGCTCTCCTTTACCCAGGGGTTGTGGTAGTGGAGCAGAGCAGTTGGATTCACTTAATCCTAAAAAAAATTCTTAGAAACCTTAGAACTGAGTCTTTTGCTTTGCTTATTGAAAGGTGGCACATTGGTCATGCCCACAGACCAGGAGATGGATAAGCTGGGATAGTGTTTCCCAGGATGGGTGGGTGGAAGCTCTGATGAGCCCCTCTCATCTGCCCTTTTTGCCTTTCCTGCAGTTAAAATACCAACCAGGAGGACATACATCGACCCCGACACCTGTGAAGACCCCATGCAGGCTGTGCACCTCTTTGCCAAGGAGCTGGATAATGCCAGCATCAAAATAGAGAGGATTATCAGGACAGGCAAGTTCCACAGGGTGGTGACCGTGCCATGGGCTGTGCTGGTCCCCTTTTGCTCCCAGCAAATGGCAGTGCCATGACATTGCTCCAGTCTTGGGGGTACCTGCCTGCAGTGGAGGATGGGAGTGGGGCTGGTGAGGATTTTGTCCAGAAGCTTTGTTCCACATTCCTGGTATTTTCCTGAGGCACTGAACACAGCCAAGCAAATGCCACACGGACCAGAAAGCATCCGCAATTACCTGCATCTGGGCAGTTTGACAGCAGCATGAAAACTATTTATAAATATGTGAACCTAATGATTTATCGATTTTCATCAACTTCACTGCCTAAAACTTAAAAGCAAATTAAAATCCCCTGACTGGACTCTAGAGCCTTAATGGCTACTGTGTGCCAGAACGTGAGAAACATGATCATTCTTTGTCATTTCTTTTCCTAAAGATAAATTCAGCTGTAGCAGCAGCAGAGGTGGAGGAAGGGAGGAGGGAAGGGCTTTGCCTGCAGCTGAAGGACAGTGTTGAAGGGGAGAGGACACAGAGGAGGGGACAAGGTTGCCTCTGAACTGCAGTGTGGAGCAGCTCAGAAGAGTCCTGTGTACCTTTCATGAGCAAACTGGTGTTTGAAAAATCAAGAAAGAAACTAGTAAGGAAGACATTTAAATCTAAGGAATTTGGGATTGTGTTTGTCTCACTGCTGACATAACAAGAACCTGATTTTCAAATCAATAAAGCTGTTCATAGCTACACACTTCATGCTGTAAAGCCAATAGTTTTTTTATGTTGGGAATTCCGTAGCTCCTGTTGTGGAGTGCATGGCTGTGCAGTGGGATGTTCTTCCTGCAGGAACCCTCCAGCCCTGCTGTGTCCAGCTCTGTGGGAAGTAGACCCTGCACTGCCAAGCCAGGAGGCAGAACTAGGCAGGCCCAGAGCATGAGCTCAGTGGCGGGGGGTTCCTCCTCCTCTCATGGGATAAAACATGATTATGCACTGAAGCAGAGGGTGGAGAGAACAGCTGAGAGGCTCTGGAGATGGCCGAGGGTCAGTGGCCATGCAGAGGAATGGCACGATCCAGGGCAGGTGCTCAGGATGGCGTGGTGTGAGTGGCAGCTGTCCTGCCATGGATCTGTTTAACCCGTTTCTCTGCTGCTCAGGAGAATTTGGGGAGATCTGCCGGGGGTGCCTGAAGCTGCCCAGCAAGCGCGAGCTGCCGGTGGCCATCCAGACGCTGCGGGCAGGCTGCTCGGAGAAGCAGCAGCGCTCCTTTCTGGCTGAGGCCTGCACCATGGGCCAGTTTGACCACTCCAATGTCATCCGCCTGGAGGGGGTCATCACCAGAGGTACGCGGGTCCCGGGAGGCTCCTGTGCAGGAATGGGCTTAAACTGCTGCATTGGAGAGGTGACCTGGTGCTAGCGGTGCAGTTGGCTACCTGGAGACCAGCTATTCCCACGTGTATCAGCTGGGTTTGCATTCTGGTGATTAATAAAAAGCTTCCAGCTAGATTAATAAATGCAGGTAGTGGGACCGGCTTAGCAGCCAAACATGTATGCTCTTAATAAAAGTAAATTGAAGTGAGATTCTACAGGTAAAACAGATGAGACTGACTGCTCCAGCTCTCTCCCATGAGCGTGTGTGGAACCAGGCTATAGATGTGATAGTTAAATGGATATTCACATAAATCCAAAGAAACCAGAGCACGTGAGCTGATTCTAACTAGGCTTTTTATTAGGAAAGGAAGTATTCTGGCTGAGCTGGTTGCTTTTGCTTTCACTGGGCTGTGCTGTCCTTTGTAATGTGCTTCAGAGTCCTGATGAAAGGAACTTCTGATACTGGAATCCATTCCTAGCTGGGAATGACAGGGAAGCCTTGGACCCAGTGCTCATTATAACCTGGCTGAGATAATGTCCTTATCTCCCCCAAAAGCCAGGCAGTGCAGGGCTTGGCACCTGGATTTCTAACCCCTGTGGTGTCTGAACTGCCTGAGTGATGGCAGCCCTCATGCGGTGTTGCTGGTCTGTCTTTGCAGGGAGCACCATGATGATAGTGATGGAGTACATGGGGAACGGCCTGCTGGACTCCTTTCTCAGAGTGAGTACTGGGGTGTCTGCCCAGCTTGGGCTCTCTTGGCCATGTTCCCATTGCTGACCTTTGGCTTTTTCTCCTCCGCTTTCACAGAAACATGAGGGGCAGTTCACAGTCACCCAGCTCATCTGCATGCTGCAGGGCATAGCCTCTGGCATGGCGTACCTGGCAGAGATGGGCTACGTACATAAAAGCCTTGCTGCCCACAAGGTCCTTGTGAGCACCAGCCTGGCATGCAAGATCACTGGCTTCAGACGTCCAAAGGAAGACAAGATGGAAACCATCTTCTCCACCATGGTGAGCTGCATTTCCACATTCTGTTGTCAACACTTTTCCTAGGCTCCCATTTCCTTCTTCAAGTATGAACAGGGACTCTGCATACTTGAACTTCTTTCTCAGGTAGAAATCCAGTATGTTTGGCCAGGGAACTGCACAGCAGTGGCCTGGCACCATGCCTGCTCCGGCCACAACGCTGCTGCAGAGGGACTTGTGTTTGTACAATTGTGAGGTGTTTTCATTAAATATGAATGTACAAAATGCCATCAGCTCTTCCTGGGGACATTCTCCTCTCCCATTAATATTTCAGGACTCACACTTCCATGTAGCATACAGTTGCAGTGACATAAATGTGCTCGTGGCACATGGGTTTGCTCAGTGTCCACCCTGTGATGCCAGGCAGGGCATGATGAATGGTGAATGGCTGCCCGGGAATTGCCAGCATTGGCCACATCCCACTGGGCAAGTACATCATTCCTGCCCTTCTGCCTGTCCAGGGTGGGAAGAGCCTGGTGCTGTGGTCAGCCCCTGAGGCCATCCAGTATCACCACTTCAGTCCTGCCAGTGACGTGTGGAGCTTCGGAATCGTCATGTGGGAGGTCATGTCCTATGGCGAGAGACCCTACTGGGACATGTCCCACCAGGATGTGAGTCCCCTGCAGCTGCGTGGTGGATGATTGCTGATGGAGTGTGGTGGCTCCGTGATGTGTGGAGGAGCTGTTACTGCTCCTGGGTGGGATGTGAGGAGGGAGGCTTGCCCCAGGGGTTCGCCCCAGGGTTTGCCTTCGATTTGCATCGCAGCACCTGACCCCAGCGCCTCACGTCCTGCAGGTGATGAAGGCTGTGGAGGATGGGTTCCGCCTGCCTGCCCCGGCAAACTGCCAGCCACTCCTCCACCAACTGATGCTCAACTGCTGGCAGAAGGACCGCAGCCAGCGGCCCAAGTTCTCGCAAATCCACAATGTCCTGAGCAAGTTGGTGCAGAGCCTGGAGCCCCCGAAGTGCCCCAGCTCCACATGTCCCAGCTCCATGTGCCCCAGGTGACCACCCTCTTGCCACACCTGCCCATCCCCCCTCTGCTGTGCCATGCCCCACTCCCTCTTCACCACCCTCTCTGTTGGCAGGTCCCATGGCATGTCCATCCCCCTCTCCGAGAGAACCTTCTCAGCCTTCCCATCTTTTAGCTCTGTGGGTGAGTGGCTGGAAGCAATAGAAATGGGCAGGTACAAGGACAACTTCACTGCTGCAGGCTACTGCTACCTGGAGTCGGTGGCCAGGATGACGGCCCAGTAAGTGACCTGTTCTTCTGGCTGTAGCCTTGTGTTGTGGGTGCAGTGAGAGCAATGTTCCCTGCCCCTGCCAGACAGCAGAGCCAAATCCAGTGTGATTTACTGATAAGCTGTTGTGCTGCAGCACAGGGCGGCGGGGTCAGAGCTGTCCCACGCATGGTGTGCTACAGGCTCCTGTTAGCCCGCAGTGCCTGGTCAGCGTCAGTATTGCTTCGGCTGGGACAAAAGGTTGGGGATTTCTTACTTGTGCATGTCTGGAACATGTGCTGTCTGGCCTGGAATCAGTCAGTGTTGGGGCATGTGGTGGTTAGAGCTGGTTTGTCCTGGCTGATGTGGGGCTCATTTTGCAGAGACATCCTCAGCCTGGGGATCACGCTGGCAGAACACCAGAAGACCATCCTGAGTGGGATCCAGACCCTCCGGGCCCAGGTCATCCAGATGCATGGCCGAGGCGTGCAGGTGTGAAGCAATGTCCTGCAAAGGTGCAGAGCACCGGCCCAGCACTCCCGGTGAGGAGCGGCCCGCTGGCCCCAACCAGCCCCATCTCTGAAGCCTGGTGGTCTCAGATGGGCTGTGGGAATAGCTGGGTGCTGCCAAACACGTGGCAAGAAAGCAGGGCTTCTGTCCCCTGTGCCGGGGCAGCCCAGGATTCCTGGGATGGTGCAGCGTGCCTGGGTGGACATGGCTCTCCCCAGCACTGTTTTGTAAGATGAGTCAAACTGTATTGATGCCATTTCATGTGGTAGTTGAGTTCACAGGGTGAGATGGACCTTTTTGCACTGTCTTAATCCAGAGCCAACATTTCTGTATCTAGCATTCTGCTGGTGAATCCTTGGGTACTTTTATGCAACCTGACAGATCACAGCAACCCCACAAGGAGTTTTTATTGCTTTTATATTTAGAGAGCAGATCTCACCCAATGCCCAACTCCTGGAAGGTGACTTTCCCCATCTGTGCTGAAGGAAACTCTTTCCAGTCGCATCCCTTCTGCACCGTGAATTACTTTGCCAAGTGTTGACACCTCAGTTGGTGAACAAAACTAAATATTCTCCAGTAAAGTGTGGAGGAAATGGTGCTGCATCCATGCAACCCAGGGCACACCCGCACTTTGTTTTGTGAGCATGGTGCTGCCTGCCTGGCATGCCAGCAGCTCCCATAGCTGCAGCCTGATCCCTGAGAAGACATAAATAGCATCTTAATAATACAACTTTCCTGGAAGTTAGTTAATTAAGTGGGTCTTTGCAGCTCTGTGTGGAGTTTTGTAAGGCTTTTATTATGATCTGTAAGTATCTCAAGTGAGTTATTAAAGCTGAAAGGCAAAGATTTACATAGGGGATGAAGGCTGTGGGAGATGCTCAGAATCTGGTTGGAACTCTGCTCCAGTCAGACCCTCCTGTTAGTCTGCTCCAAGAGGATTAGGATCTGAATGAGGATTGAGTGAAGGGCCTCCTTGGGCTGGCATGGTGACCACTCTGCCCAGGTGAGTGCTGCATATGCTCTGGGGAGTTTGTTGCTCGCTGGGGAAAACGAGATCTCTCCTTCCTGCCCCCTCTGCAGTTCAAGCTATGCTCCCTCCCCAGTGTCTCTTGGTTAGTATTTTTAGCAGAAATAAATTCTCTAAGTTTGGCCCATGTCCAGGCAGGTTGGTCACTTGCCATCCCGCTGTTTCCCACCCTGAAGAGGAATAGCAGTGAACCGAGCCCTGCATTTAGTGAAATGCCTGATCCCAAGGATCAAGTGCAGTTTGTGTACTCTCTGTGTTTACATTTTATCTCTAGAGAAAGTATATTACAGGTCTCTAGGCAGGGGGTTGAACTAGCTTGATTCTGGATCTTCTCTCCCCTCTCCCTGATCGTACTGTCTGTTGGGATGCAGGAGCCATGCTGGGAAGTTGCTACTAGAGGAGCTGGCTCCAGGCTGGTTCATCTGCTCTCAAGGAGGTCTGGAGACATCTAAGGCTTGGTGATGAGATGACAATGTGCCTCAGTTTGGAAAACAGACCTGGCCATGAGCAGGCAGCAACATGTTCCCTTGAGTCCCCCAGAACAGACCCTGTCTCCAAAATAAGGAATGTGACAAGGCGTTGGCTCTGGGTGCCACTTGTGGCCACTGGAATCTGCTCCTCTGTCCCTCTGGATGTTGCCCAGCTGAAAAGGGATAAACCTTAACACAGTTATCTATGGTCATGGCTGTTTCCCTGGGCTGTGGTGGCTGGTAGCTGGCCAGGGGCTGTTGCTCCTGTGTGAAGTAGCTGTGGCTGTGTGGAGGGGTCCCACAGGAGCTGAGCTCTGGGATGGTCTCCAACTCAGCAGAAATGGGAGTCATCAGCTTTCCTGGTCTCTCTTTCAAGAAAGGAAAGGAAAGCCCCCCATGGAAGCAGCCTTCTAGCCCAGCTTTTTGCAACAATAAACACTTTTAATTGATCTCCTCACCAATATGAGATAACAAACTTTGTAGATTAAGCTATAGATTGTTCTTACGATATTAAAATTAACTTGCATCCTCTCAGCTTCTCTCCTTGGGGAAGTAGTATAATTAAATTAATCAGCAATGCTGTTTTGGATCTGCAAGGGAAATGCCTCAAAATGACCCTGGTCTCTTCCCATCCAGCCTCTGAAATGTCATGAGGCTTTTGCCTCCTCCAAGGGCCAGGAGAGCCCCAGTCCTGTTGGAGCAGCATCTGCAACACTCCCCTCACAAGAAATCAAGTGGGAATCAAATTGGTTCATCTCCAGATGCTTTTATATTCATTAGCCACATGTTAAGTACTGTAAATACACACTTGAGGAGTCAATATATATTTTTATAAGCTTGAGACAAATGTAATATTATAAGGGACTCTGTGTGCATCTCATGTTTGAACTATAGTCAAACATCTCCAGGGAATCAGTTGGTTTGGAATATTTAATAATTATAATAATAATAGTTATTATAAATGCTAATAAAATTTATTGACATTTTTGTTAATTTTGTATTTATTGAACTACAGTTGAAGCTGGCAATAAAGAGATAAGTAAATATCTGAGTAAAACCAACCAGTAATCCTGCCCTGGTTTGTCTATGTGGGTCATTTCAGGGGGAAATGCTGCCTTATCAAGGGTGCCATGTGGAGTGTAATGGACAGTTGTAGTAGCATCAAGGTGTGAAGTGATGCCTTGTTTTGTTAAATAACACCTATGCTAAGGTGGGAGCCTGTGCTCTGGCTGTAGAGTGGCTGGAGGGGGTAGTTTCTTGCTACTGTCACTTTATAGGGGGGACAAAAGCATCTTTGCTGGTGTATGTTGTGTGGTCAGAAAGGTGCATGGCCTGGCCTGTGGGCCTAGGTGCTGTTCAGGCAGGTGGGAATCCCTCCCATCACCCCTGGGACCGGATAACCTTGGACATGCTCGCAGTGTGGAGCTGTCAGTGTAGTGGTCAGTCTGATACAGGTGCTAGTGTGTAAGTGTGGAGATGTTGCTGAGCAGGGGGAAAATGCTGCAGAGTTCCTGCACTCAAAGCATGTAATTAATTGTTTTATTGAGTAAATGAAAGTTGTGTATGGCCAGCACATTAAATGCAAACTCAGCACAAACAACGGTATTTAAAAATGATTTGATGTGACTCTCACTCGTTCCCATTTCTTTTTTCCGGGCTGTTCAATGCCCAGGAACAGGCACAGGCGCCCTGGTTGGTGTGGTGACAGCAGTGACAGCTGCTGGGAAAGGACTGAATGGGTGCTTAGAATGGGTGAAGTCTATTTGCCTTCTGTCAATCAATTAATTCAGGCAGCCTTCGCTTGGAGCCTGGCTGGGGCTGTACTGGCACTATAAAGAAATAATTAGAGTTCTGGAGCAGAGTGATGAACAGTGGATTCCCAGTCACAGCCAACCAGAGGCAGATTTTGCCAAGTTATTGGCAGTTGTGCCTCCTTGTAAGATGCAGAGATGGGTTTGTCTCTCTTCTGTGACCTTCCTGGCACCGTCTCTGCTGGAAGCTGTGGGACACCTCCTGTCCTGGCTGCACTGGAGGCTGGCACCCCTGTGCCAGCCCTGCACACTCTGTGCCAGCCCTGCACCCCGCTCAGCCCCACAGTGTACCAGAGGATGTGGCTCTGGTGAAAGGGGAGTCAATAAGCCATTATGGCTCAGACAGGGAACCCCAATGTGCAGCAGTGCTGTCAAGGACGGGCTCAGCACTTGGCAGGTGCTGATCATATGGGGAATTTTTAAAATAAAACATTCGTTGCGTGGTACTGGTGAAAGCAGCTGCCACAACATCCAGCTGGCACCACCAGCAGGTCCCTGTTTTGGGGAGAGCAAGGGAGGAGTGAGGGCTCCTTCTCCTGCTCCTCACTCCTATGCAGCAGCCTCAGACAGGAAATCCATCACCTTCCCCCTTCCTCTCCTGGACATTCACTGCAGAGAGGCTGCGCAGACCCATCTCTTCTGTGGAGGCCAGGATGAGCCACTGCTGCTGTGAGAGCAGAGTGCTGGGGTCAGATGAGCTCGGCCTTGCTGCCACGTGTCCCCATCTTGCCCATACAGGAAGGATATGGGTGAGAGGAGGGCAATGCCCAGGGAATGTTAGAAAGAACCTGGGTCTGGAGGAAGAGCAAGATTTGAATATGAATAATTTCTAATTATCAGGAAGAGCAAGTGCCATCTATCATGGTGTAGTGGTTTGGTCCAAAATACTCATTACTGTTTATCTTCTGTGAGATAAGAATTAGGAGAAATGCAAAGCAGGCACCAAACTTGAAAGAATATAAAGAAGTCTATTAACAGACCTAAAAGAAGGGGAAAAAAAAATTATGCCACCTTCAGAACTCTCCTCCTCCCCCCACCTTCCTCCCTTCTCCCACTGACAATGTAAAAAGACAACCCTTAAGATGTTCAGTCTGTTTACCACTTCCATAATAACCTTGTTCAGTCCATTTAGAAAGAGAAGTCTCTTCTTGCTCATGCTATGAAAACATTATCACAACGAGACAGCCGCCCACTTCCAAATATTGTTCAGTCCATTTAGGAAGAGGAGTCTCTCTGCCTGCGTGTGAGTCCTTTCCCCCGACTTGCAGCTTTTCCCGCAACTGCTTTCGGGGATCCACTCTTGAAGCTTTTTGGGGTACAATTTTAAGGTTGAGCCGTTCAGAAACAAAAAACAGAGGCCCTTCTCCTTCCCTGGGAGCAAAGGGTCTTCATCATCTTCATCGTTAGGACTATCTCTGGGAGCATCTCTAGGAACTGAGGTTTTCTCCTTTCCCATTTGGAGCAAAAGTCCTCATCTGGTCCATCTCTCCCTGTCCAAACTTCTCATGAAATTACAGCTGCGTCAGCATCTCCTATCTCAGCGCAGGTGCTTTTGCTTACGAGTTGAACACTCCACCCCCCATATCTTCATGAAATTACAACAGGATACTCTGATATATCATAGCTTCACAACAGAATTTCAGCTTTAAGCATCTCCTCTCTCTCTTCCCTCAGGTTTTCAGCTCTTCACAGCAATAAAAGGGTTAATCTCACCTCGGCCTTGCAGCTGGAATGTCCCTTATCGCTGTTGGTTACCTGACCTCTGCCGGACAGAGGTGCGGCTTTTGCTGAAATCTTGGCCGCAGTGGAGAGGGGGTGGTTCCGAGCCGCTCTGGCTGCCCACAGCCCTGCTGGGGGGGTCATCCTGGAGCCGCGGCCCGGCCCGGCCTGGCCCAAGCAGGGCCTGGGCCGGGCCCGCTGGCCCCCGCATTGGGCCTGCAGCCACCTGTCCCAGCGCCGGAAACGAGAGAGAGCTTGGGGGGGAGTTTGTCTATTCTTAAGTGTGGATCACAGAGGCGGTCACAGCTTTAAGTGGCTTAGAGAATTGTCCATATTCAAACTGGCCAGCTGATAGGTTCTATCAGGTCCCAGAGGAAGCTGTAAGCACCCCTTAGCAAGGACATCCCTTCCGGGACTCTCCTTGCTAACCTATGACACATGGTAATCAACGATCTGTCAGTTCAAGTGTCACCAGGACGGGTGCTTCTTTCCTCCTTCTATTCATCTCCCGCAGTCTCGGTGTGCCTGAAGAGCACTGCACAGGCTGGGACACAGCCAGACCTGTGCTGCTCCTCCTGCCCCAGGAAGGACAGGTTCCCAGTACCACACTGGGCTGTCCCCAGTGCTGTGCACCACCCACCTCGGCCGGGACAAGGTGGGTGCACCCATGCTGGCCAGCCAAGGGGTGCCCATGGTGACACAGATGCTGGGGTTTGTGGCCCAGCTGAGGCAGCCTTGGCACAGAGCCTCGGCGCAGTGCTGGGTGAAATTTTCACAGGGCTGAGTGACATTGGCACAGGGCTGGGTGCCAGCCAGCAGCACCCACCAACCCCGCCATAGGTAACCTCAGCTGCACCTGCACTTGCGGCTTGCCACTTAGAGTGGGGCCATCTGCACAGTGGCAAGAGCCACCTGGAAGGCACAGGAGCCTTTTAATTACACAATTATAAATAACTTCAGCCTTTTTATCTTCCTGAGGCTGAAAAGCACCTTCAGCGTCAGACAAAGCAGCTGTTATCACTCGGTGCTACTCCTGGGCAGCTGCCACCCCAGAAGGGGCACAGACAAAAGCAGAGGAGCCGTACTGTGTCAACAGGTCTAGATGTGTCCCAGAGTCAGTCATGGCATGGGCATAGCCACTGCTGAGGGAGCTAGAGCTTCCTTTTTTCTGCTACCTCAGAGCCCCAATAGCAGGAGCAAAGGGGAAGGAGGAGAGACAGGAGGTTGTTCAGAGGTGTCTGGAGTTTCTGTAACAATGAAGAGCACTTACACAGTGTTCTCCCCAGGCACCTGCTCCCACACCCCTTTTTTTAAGGATGATGTCTAACTTAGAGGATGTCAGTAATTAAAAAGTCATTTTAATGAGCTCTGGTTTATTGACAGACCAGACTTTCAGGAGTCGGTCGTGCCAGGAGGACTGTTGCACCACTGTTCATAGAACTCTCTGAAGAACAGTCATTTCTGGTGGTGCTGCACAGCTGTCAGTGCTGTCCCCACCACAGTGGCAGTGCCAGCTCTGTGATGTAGAGCCAGGGTTATCCCCCTGCCTGCTCTGTTGCTGGGCACCTCCTTGGGTGCTGTGACAAACCCCTGGCACCTGCAGCATGTGGGGAGCTGCCCTTGCTCTGTCCTGTGTGGTGGAAGCCCAGCTTACTGGTGTATGTGCAGCCATAAACATTTCCATTAACTCCCACAGGATTTAAATTCCATAATGGGGCTGAAATAAAGCAGCAGCATCTCCTCCCTGTGGTAGCCCTCAATCATCTGTTCCAAAGGCATCCTGGGGAAACGTCTGGAAAGAACTTAGGACTGGGCAATTCAGGTTTTTCTTGCAAGTCCTTTCTGTATAATGAAGCCTGTTCCTGCTGACATGTTCCCATGGGAATACTGTGTCTCAGTTCGCTGGAAGCTTAATACGGCTCAGGTGTGATGGAGCAGCAGTGGGGCAGCAGCCAGTGCTGCCAGGGCCTGTCTGACTCAAAGCCCTGTGGCTGCAGGGCCAGGGACTAGAGCATAGAGGAGACATGCACTCCTGGAGTCCTGAGCATGGAGGTAGTGGGGCTGTCCCTTCAGGCAGCCATAGCGATGGCAACTCAGCCCTGGGGGGTTATGCTGTTAAATATTTTTAAGTGAGTTCTATTAAACACTAGGAGGCAAAAAGATTAAGAGGGCAATGAAAAAGCTTTTTGTGAGATTTAGGTGTTCCTGGGTGATGGCAATTGTGTGTTGGATAAATGGCTGTTTGTGACTGTAAATACAGTCTTCCAGGGTAATGGAATGTACAGCAGGAATGCTGTACATCCTTAGGGAAAAACAGGCTCAGGGACCCCCAAAACGATGAGAGTTTCCCTGATCTGGTTAAAATAATTGTTAGCAGTGTTGTATCTCCTGAGGAGAGCCGGGTGGATCTGTGAGGCACACGCTGTCTCACAGCCATGCACAAATCCCTGCTTTGCCTCACGGGAAACAGGATGTGTTAGGTATCACATCACATTGCATCAAAATGCGAAGTGGCACAATAAATTAAACTCCCCAAAATAAAACTTTCTTCTAGAAATAAGCTTGTCACTGTCAATTTAAACTCTTGCCAAAGAAGAGTGATTTGATACAAGTTCCTCTTGCCAGCGATTTACAGTAGTGGGTGGGTTTAATCACTATTTATAATAGCAAGAGTCTAAAGGGAGAGCGGAACGTGTCTCTATTCAAAGGTCCAACATGAAACCCAGATCCTAAATGCAGCTCTGATACAGCAGAGCTGGGAGGAGAGAGCACAAAGCACAATCCACTCTGGGCACTGAAGGAAAAGGAGTGTTTCCTCCATTTCCACTTCCCCAACACCATGGTGGTGACACAGCAGGGCTCTGAGCAGGACTACTGCCCACCTGGCCAGAGCCTCACCTGCACCTCACCATCCTGAAGGGTTTTAAGGGGTTATTTAGCGACAAAAACTTACAAAACTCTGCAGGGACGGAAGGGATCCTGCCTGGTTAACAAACTGCGAGAAAGGTATCAGACTGCCAGCCTCGGGAAGGGCATTTGTCTGGAGAAAGCCCTCATGAGCCATGCATGGGCACTAATCCCAGTGGCTCCCTTATTCCATCACTAGGGGATGGGGTGGTGATATGCTCCGGGGCTGTTTTGCTGCGAAGACAAAATCCTGCCATGCCCCCAGTGCAGCACAGGCAGGTGCCACTGGCTCTGCCCAGGGAACCCCACATAGGCACAGGCCTGCACCAGCTCATGGCTGGTGGGACCCTCCGAGGCTGAGCTCAGCAGTGGCTGGGGCCCTGTCATTGACTTGAGGAATGTTTCAAACAGATCATTTATTTTCATTAGACTTGTACCAATATCTCTGTTCCAGTGTCCCTGATGCAGGTCGACAGCTGTCCTCAGGAATGCTTTAATTGTGTTTTCCTCGCTTTGCACAGCTCTTAGCTAATGCGTTCTGGCTTCATTAGATTAGACACCTCTTGTCCCGAGGATGTTGTCATGTTTTCAAATGGCTTCAATCAGCACCTCCCAGGCTCTGGCTATTTCAGGATACAATAAAGCTAAACCTCATCCAGGCTGGTGAGTAATGGAGGTGCATCTCCCACCCCCATCCAGCCTGGCTTTAAATTTGCCTGGCTGACATCCCGTGACTGCTGGCAGAACACAATTAAACCTCTTGTCTTGCAGGCATCGTCCACGGCTACACACAGCTCGGGAGGAAGAGCTCAGCAACAGCAACTGGGTTTCTACTGATCTTGTCATCAAGAACAGCATAGAGAGATAAATGAAAGAGTGAGGGAACAGCCAAGATCAAAACTCAAATCTCCAGATGTCTGGGGCACGGCAGGTTGCAGGCTGGCCATGCTCATCTCCTCAGACCCACGCTGGCACAGCACTCAGGATACAGGGACAAGTATCCTCTTAATGTCAGAGAATGAAATGCAGAGGGACAGAGCCTAAGCCCACCCAGCACCAGCGCTGGAGGCTTCTTTCCTGAGCATCTCCAGGCATGGCCACTCATAAACTTCATTCTGCACAAGCATTCTTCCTCTTGGGATCCCAGGATCCTTCACCAGCTCATGTCCCCACTGCCCAGCTGCAAAGTGGCCACAGGATCAGGAAGGAAACCGAGGAGAGAAGGGACCAGCCAGACCCCGGGTTGGAGGCAGAGACCTGCTCCACTCTCTGGGGGAGGGCTGACGGCTCTAGGGCAGTCCCTGCACTGTGTCGCTTCCTGGACCCCAGCACACCTGTCCCTAGCACACCAGTCCCAGGCAAGGGCTCTCCTTCCCCAGACACTCTCCCCCGGCAGCAGAATTGCTTCAGCCCCATCTTCTTATCATGAGCCACCACAATTTCTGCATCGATCCCTTTCACCCCACAGGCAGTATTTTGACTTCTGGAATTCATCTTACCTAGCAAGGGAGTCTAAATATATACCGGACAATTTCCTCTCCTCATTTTTAATAATCTCTTTCAGCTTTAGATTAGTTTTTGAAAATATGTATTGGGATGATAGGCTTTTTATCACAGGTGATGGACAATATTCATCACACCCGTGTCTTACTCCTCACAACGCATGCACATTCCTTACAGCAGTCCTGCATCAATTTTAACAGCACGTAATTCATTATAACCCCATCACTGCATGTACGTGCTCCCCTCAACAATGTCACTAGTGATTTGTCACTTGGGTCTCTGTGGGCAGATCCAGTCCCACCTCGCAGAGCCACTGTCTCTCCTTGAGCCATGGGACAGGATAGAATGGCCGCGTTCAAACACAGCGGTTGAAGGACGCTTCACTGTCCCCCACCCCAGAAACCTTTGGAAGGTGGCAGGTGGAAGAGTAGAAGCAAAAACCCCTTTTCTGCCCAGGATCTCTTTGCTCACTGGGCACAGCAAGCCTGAGACAATGTGCTGGGGCTGTGCTGGCACATCTTCCCAAGCCCTGGTAACACCAAAGGGGAGCCATGGGGACAGGATCAGTGGTACCTCGCTGGGCCCCCAACTCAGTCAGGGACCACAGGACAGCAGCTCCTTTAGAAAAACTTCTCCATCAAATTCCCATTTTGCTAGACACTGCACCTAGGCCCTCACCCAGATCCTGTTTGGGTGCTCACACCTGAGTTGGGCATTCAGGTACAAGGGAATTGGGCACACATGCACAAATTAATCCGGTGCTCAGGGCTGAGCTGCAGCCCCTGATCAATGCTCAGTTCTCCCAGCCTCTCCCCTCATGGAGCCCCAAGAGCTGAATGTGCTGGCCTGGGGAACGTGCTGAACCAGCCTGGAGGTTCCCATTCTGCCAAGGCAAAACAAGGCACAGTAAGGCCTGGCTGCTGCCCCGTGCCCTCGGCATTCCCTGACACCTGGCAGCTGCGACGTGGTCTCTGAGTGCTCTGCTCCCCACTGTGCTTCCATGTGCTCTTGTCTCTGCACCCTGGGCTGTAACTGTGAAGCCATTGTGCTCCAGATCCCTGTCCTGTTCCGGCAGCGTGGCAGGACATTTTGATCTGCCGCAGCAGCTTCGCCAGACCAAACTCAGTGCTGGCAGCTCTTGGCAGGGTTTCTTTGTCCAGCAGATTCCCATGGAGCTGCATCCCATCACCTTTCTGAGCAATAATGAAGGAACAGAACGACAAAGCAGGAGTGTCTGAGTGGGCCTGAGCTGTTCGCTCAGTGCTGCCCTGGCCAGGGCCCCTGCTGGCCACATGCTCCAGACAGAGGCATTTCCAATTGTGCCTTCCATTTGGCATTGATTACTATCCAGTCTCTTGTGCCTTCATTTGCAGTCAGCAGAGGCGGCTGACTGACATTGAGAGAGAACGACTCCTCAGATCCCATCAATCAAGTGCCATCAGGATCCAGCTTCCTGGGTTCGAGGGCCACAAGGTCACCCTCTGTGGGAGATCAGCTTTCCAGCTGAAGCAGAGCCCTGGTCCTACCCCTCTTCCACCACAGCCCCATCTCTGCTGCAGGGTGGACAGCGAGAGACCTGGGGCTGCAAGCTGCAGTTGGTCACTGTCTCCTCCATCCTGCTTCATGGCTCTCGGACTATTTCAGGGATAAGATGGAAGAAAATTCACAATTTTTTTATTTTGGGAAATAGCGTAATACACAGGAACATGTGACAGCATCAGATACAGAGCTTTCCCCCAGGGGCTGTAATCAGGTCCCAGTCCAGCTCAGGACTCAGCAACAGCAGGTGAGACCTTATAGACATTTCTAGCTACTACCCCCACAGCAAAGGAATTAAATTCAAATTATGTATGAAGCCCATTGGCTGTCCTGCTCAGCCCAGCCCTGAACTCTGCACCATAAGCAGGGTTTGTACTTTATAGGGAAGATTGACCCATAACTATTGACCTTTCCCTGGAAAGCTGCTCTGGTCTGGTGGCTGTGGGGCTGTGTGACCCTGACAGAGCAGCCACAGACACCGGTACGGCAGCAGAGCACAGGAGCACTGACAGGAACTACAGCTGCAGCTCCAGGCACTCCCTCAGGGAGCCCTCCGGAGGGATGGCCTCTGCTCCAGCAGCCTTGGGAGCAGAGTTTGGGGCTGTTCATGCCCTGAACATCTCCCACCCCATCCCCTGAGCACCCCCTTCCCCAGACTTGCAGGAGTGTGACTGTGACTTGCTGAGCACATCCAGGGCTGTGACCCTTGCTGGGAACCCTGCACAGAAGCCCGAGCCCATTGGCATCCTCCAATGGGTGTCAAGCACATGGAATCACTCCTGAATTTGAGGACATGGCTTTGCTGTCTCACCCTTATTAAAGGGAATTAGTGTCATTACAGTGTAGCAAGCACAGAACCTTCCCCTGGAGAGACAAGGGGGGGTGCCTGGGATTTTGGTGTCCGTGTGCAATGTTAAAATTAGCAATTCTGTCTGATCCTGCTTTTCAGAGTAATAATGCTTCTGGGTGAGGGGAATGAAAAGCTCAGTGGCTTATGGGCAGTAATTTTCTGAGCTAGACAATTTATTCCCTATTCTTATCAGAGACCAGGCTGAAATCGCTCTGAAGCTGCACCCTGTAGGCTCTGCTTCCACCCTCTGGATTTTAAGAGGACATTCCTGCTTTCTCTAGCTCTGGTGACAGCCAAGCAGGACCTCCCCCCCCTCCCCCCCCCAGTTCCGCAGCTACAACAGTTTCCATATTATCTCACTGCAAATGAAATTCACAGCCATCATGGACTGGAGGTGCAACCCAGCTGAGAGAGAAATCCTGCCTTTAGCAAGCTCCCATCTATGAATAAATTGGATGAAGTGATTTTGGTCTCCTGAGAGGCTCAAGTTGTGAGGCTGTGAAAGCCACAACCCAGCCTGCCTCCTGGACTCAAGGAGATCCTTGACATACACCTGGAAGATATGTATGGAGAGGTGTGGATGTAACTTCCAGAGATGTATTTCATTTCACCTTTGAAGGTACAGCTCCCCAGTCACTGATTTAGAAAAAGGAGAAGACTTATGAATTCATCCACATCTCTTTCAGTGATGCTAAGGGATATTTTCCCTCCTTATGCTTTCAAGCTGACCCAGGAAACATGGATTTTTGGTGGAATTATACAGGTCAGGGGGGAGAGATGCATGTGCCGTTCTGCACCTTCAAATCAAGAATTCCTGCATGAAAAAAATTGCCTGGAGACACCTCTGTCTTGTTCCAAACCATCCTCCCATCAGCATGCAGGGAATTGCTATCTCTTTATGTCTTTCAATGCCATTGAATCAATGGCCATCTGGAAGATGTTGAGGATGACAAACCTGGCAGTGCATGTTTGTCAGGCTGCTGGGAGCCGCTGGTCAGGGCCTGACACAGCCCCTGGCGGGGAGCTCAGAACCAGCACAGCCCGAGGGAGGGGCCTCACTGGCTTCCTGCTCGGTTCATTATTTCTCCAGATTAATAGTCCCACATTTCCATTATGAATTGGGGCAGAAATTTGGAGTTCTTATGCCACAGCTCAGCACATATGCCAAGCTCCCCAGGTCACAGGCACTCCTGCCTGGAGCAGGACCGAGCTCTGGCACAGCCAGGGGAAGCAGGAATGCTTTTTCCCTGCCAGGCTGCAGTTACCCAGCACTACATGAGCCCTGGTGAAATGGCCACATGCTTGCTCCCTGTGCTGCTGGCAGCTCTCCCTCTGCAGCCTGCTCTCTCCCAAGGGAAACTTCTTTTGGAAGAGCTTTGGTTCAGGGCAGGAGCTCTGATCTTAAAGATTTTAACTAGACCTTTAAAATCAGACAGTGTTAATTTAAAAGAAGAATTCTCTAGGCAGGCTAAAAATTCTAGTTAATTTCATTTTCCTGGTAAAGATGTATTTAAAGTAGAATCTCAACTTACACATCCATAAACACATAAATTTTTATTTACAGCTCAACTAATTGATGCTTTTGTTATAAACATATATTTTAATATTGGCTTCTCGCAAAGTATAAAGGTAGATATTATATAATGTTAGAAATGCTGTTTGCTGTGTGGATGTAGTTTTCTCTCTTTTTAGCAAGAATGTTAGCAAGTGTGAGCAAGTAAGATAACCTCCAAGCGAGCAGAAGATGAGGCCCAAGGAGCTGCTAATCAACACTTTTTCCAGGGAACAAAAGGGCCCAAAGGCTGCTCCGCCCGGAGAACGGGCGGCCAGGAGAGTCCGAGAGCCGTTATCACCGCTCTGCCCGGGGGGCAAAGAGGCCCAAAGCTGCAATCAGCCCTGACTGTCTGGAGAATTAAGAGATCCACCCTACCATCGACTCTTACCTAGCGGGCCCAACCCCAAGAATCAAAAGAAATAAAACCGCAAGGCAGAAGACTACGCATGCTCTAAAAAGGCGGACCCAAGGAGTGGCCATGCAGAACAGCTCCGGGAAAAGTTTTAATATGAATAGAGAACAGACAGTAAAAATGGTATAAAAAGGACTCACCTCGAGCATCAGGTGTGCTCTTGGCAGAGCGCCAAGGCACCCGGCCATTACCCCTTTGCTTTGTTTTATGTGTCTCTTATTGTCTTTATATTAAACCCTTTAAATTCTCACAGGAGAGTGAACCTCGTTTTTCACACTTTTAATTAGTATGTGTGGTGGCCGGTTAGCCTGTGGTACAAGGGACAAAGAGTTCTCTGGTAAGACAGTCCCTGGCACCAGAGACTTATGCCGTGCTCACGTTGAGAAAAGAAGCCTCTGCCAGGATGCTTTGTTCTGTTCTGGTAATGTACCCCACTTCTGTGTTCCTGGCTGGCTGTTTCATGCCCCAGAAAGTTCTCCACACCAGGTTCCCCCCCTTGGCCTCTGCCCCTCGCCACTGCCCCAGAGCTCCCCCACTGGTCCCCATTCCCTGGTCCCGCCTGTGCACCGCCCCCGTGCCCTCAGATCATTGGGCCCTGGCGCTCGCCCCGCTCCCGTACTTAAACCTGAGCTCTCCGTTGTCTCTTGTCTTTGCCTCTTGATCCCATTGTGGTGTGGATGCAATAAACCTCCGTCCTTGTGATGCCATGAAGATTTTTTGCCTTTTCTTTTATACCCCTGTTATACCTTTTTACAACTTCTGTATTCCCAGTGCTTTTTGCCTCCATTCTTGGACTTGCTTGTCAAGCTGAGAGACTCAACATTTTAGAAGCTTCATAGCCAGGGATCAGTGTGTCCCAGAGCCCAAGGTCCTCTCCAGAACACATTCTGTAAACCAAGATAGAACCAACCAGGGGAAGGTTCCTTGGGGAGGGGGGCTCACTGGAGCCTCTCCTTGAGGAATCTTTGATAGATCTGCTAATTAGTAAAACCTATGATGTTATACCTGATCTTTGAGGGAGACTCGGTGGGGTGCGTTTCAGTGCATATGACCTGGACATGTGCACCTAAGGATCCTTACAATAAATACCAAGGTAAAATCCCTTTTCCCCTTCTAGCCGTGTATGACTCTTGATTTTAAGACCAGGAAAAGGCATCACTTGGAACTCAATGCAGAGACCCCTCCTGCCTCTTTGCCGTTGACCCGTACTACTGACGCTACCCGTGCGTTTGTGCGTGCACGCGTGTGAGTGTGTGTGGCTGATCCTGCCGAGCGGCTTCGCTAACGAGACGCTTTTGAGAGATCGCAGCACCTCGCACTCCAGCACAGAGCCTGCGGAGCTCAGGATAGCGATAAATATGTTCACAGACTAGCAAGGCAGGTGTATGTGTAGCTGAGTGGTATATAATATTGCCACCTGCAGTTAGAACCTGCCAGAACCTCTAAGAGAGATTTGCAAATCCATGGTATATACATGAGGTCTTCCATACAGTAAAATGTTTGCTCTCCAAAGGAAATTCATGTATGAATGCTGTTCTACAAGCTTTCTCCCATGCCACAAGCTGCACCAAAGAGCTCTGACTGCAGCTTGTCTGTCTCCCTTTTAACCGTGCTGCAGGCCTGGTTTTGCCAAAAGTAGAACTTTTGAAATACAGAAAAGCTTCCAAAGGCTCAACATCCTCGTTTATTAGCCCCATAAAGAAGCTTAAATCAAGGACAAAGGGCATCTTTGGAAAGGACAGTGCACCAGCTAACAAAGAAACAGGCTTATTTTTAGAAAAAAAAATTCTAGACAAAGAGAAGCAGAGTTCTTTACTCTGAACACGGCTCTTAACATGCCAATCAACAGGCTTTCTGCCTACTTGCTAATCTGCAAGCCCAAGAGAACTGTGTCATGGTTTCAACCTTAAAGGAAATAAAAAATAAGGACTACTTTTTTTCTCCAAATTAAGAAAAAAATTCCATTTATTTTAATCCCATTACATATTATAGGTAGAAAAACTAGTTCTTAGCTTCCATTCTGTATATCAATGGAAAGAAGATACAAATTAGAGCAAGAACTAAATGAAGGTAGCAGTCCTAAATATAAAATATATTTACAGAGGGATGTCACTGCTCACTGACTTCCCTCTAGGGGTTTTTTTGCCTCGTTGCAAGCCTGTGCGAGACAAACCTGAAAGGAAAGAGAAATCAGTCAGTATTCAGAGACACTGGTACAGCCCACAACCACCTGCAGCTCCAGCCTAAAGGACAACTGTGTTTTTCAGAGCATTGACAAAAGCTCTTTTCCTCACTGTGTATTCAGCCAGATGTGATGTAAAGCTCCTACCTCTCCTTCCCTGCTCCGTGCTGCTTCTTCACCTCTGACATGAGCCAAAATTCAAGACAAGGGGCTGGGGGGAACTAAGGAGTTTCTATTGCAGCTTAACAGTCTCCTGACTGATGACAGAGGGACAGCACTGCCTTACAGCTTCGGGTCATGGCTGACAAAAACACCCAGACTTACTGACAGCTTCTTCATGAGCCCTCGGGCCTTGGGGTTCAGCTGAAGAAAATTCTTCTTGGTCAAATCCTTTGCTGTCAAACGTATGCTCTGTGGAAACAAACTCAAATCTCAGGTTTTCTGTTTGGTAAGCTGCAGCAGCTGGAGGCAGTAAAAAAATTTAAAAATAAAAGAAATTAAGATCTAAGCATAATAGATAGACTGACAGAGAACTATATTCAGCTGGACCAGAAGCTCATCTCACACCTTTCCTGCAGTGCATTAATGCACTTTAAGTGTTTTAAAGTGAATGCACAGCAAGACTTCCTTCTATTCTGCTTCAACCAGCTTGAGCAGCTCCCACTTCTGGCTAAGAGTCTCTTAAGGTTCTTTTTAAGCTCAATCATTCCCCTGATAAACTGCAGTGACACAGCTAAAGAGACAAGAGTGGATGAACTGAAGCTGGTGAGGCACCAGGAAGTTCAAAGCTTCAGCCTAGCCTGTACACCCCTCCAGCCCTGCCTGTGCAGGTGAAGGGTGGGGAATTACCTCCCCTCCGCCGAGGGGCAGGGTGAGGACGGCGTCCCCGGTGTCAGCGAGGGGGCTGCCGTTGGCAGAGATGGTGTAAACGCGCTCATTGAGGGCAGGCGTGCGCAAACCCGGTGTCTTGAACACCCTGAAACAACAAGTTATGAATGAGTAATATTTGCTCACAGCACTTCTAGTCAAAGTCCTTCATTTTAGGTTCAAAGAGCCACTAAAGATTGTGTTGCAATCAGATGACATAAAGCAGATTATAACAGAAGGGAAATATATTTATTTTCAGTGTTAGCAAATTAACAGAGAAATCTAACAAAATACAAACCTGGAATCAAATCTGGGTGTAACCATGGAAGTGCCTCCCCGAGCACAGATATCAACCATTCTGCCAGTAGCTGGAGTGATAAAGCTATTTTTGCTTTCTCTGTTAAAGGGAAATAAACATCTGCTCATAAGATGATCTTTAACATCTTTAACATTAACAAATGTACAGGCACTTGTCAAAGGCTTGAAGAAGGTGATCACCACTAAACCCAGGGGTTATTACTAACCAGTAACCTCCAAAACTGGGGACAGCTGGTCCTCACAGGAAAGGCAGTTGTCCATCTTTCATTCACATCAATTTTTCCCTATAGTGTGGCACAACTCTCCCCCCCGCTCTACTGAACCAAAGTCCATCCCAGGAAAGAGAGATATTTACACTCTTACTCTCCATTTTTAGAGATGGGACAGAGACATCCCCATTACCTCTTGCTCATGCGCTTCACTCTTGCTGAGGGGGGTCTTCTGGCCATGGGTGGTTTTTTGGTGGATGCCTTCACCTGAAGGATATATCACTCACTAGATCAGTTACTTCCCTCTCGTGGGACAAACAGATGATTCCACACAAAATGTTTGACTCAGTCCCTTTTCATGGCACAAGAGCCCATAACAAACACCATTCAAGCCTTTCGGACCTTCTCCCATTGCTAGAATTATCTGAGAAGCAACAGCTGTTTGAAGTCCCCCTCAGAGCATCCTAGTCATCAGCTTAGTCAGGAATTTGTGTCCTGAAAATAAAGTCATACCAGAGAACAGCTATTCACCTTGGCAGTTCTTGGATTCACATTCTCAGCCTCTGTCTCTGAAGGACACTGGCTGTCAACTCTGGATTTCTTTGGCAGAGGGAGCGATGGAGGCTCTGCTTCCTCAGTGGCTTCAACACTCCTTTTGAATTTCTCCACTAGAAGGAGAAAGTGTTATCTAAGTAAATAGTAACTTTAAATTATTATTTAGCAGGGGAGGCAAACAGCAAACAACTACAAGTGGTTTTGGCAACAATTTGCTTCAGAAATCCAAATTCCAATCCAATCCAAATGGTTGACAGAGCACTACTTCAAATTATTTTTGATGTTTTAATAAAAATTAGAGGTACTGCAGGTACTAGGGATAAAAGTAGGATTATTTTCCTGGTTTAAATATGCTGAGGGATGTGAGCAAAAACTGAATTATTATTCACATTAAGTAACTGCAACATGCTTCCACCTCACCAATCACATCACAATGCTTAAACTGACCTTTCTTGACGATTTCAAACGGGGCATTGATAACTCCTGCTGTCAGCTTGTCTATTTCTGCTATTTCCAAGTCTGCCTAAAATTAAAAACAGTTGTGGCACCATTAGGATTTTTGGCAGCACAAAGTTCTTGTAAGTCAAAGTTGTAGAGCAAATCCCCAATAATTTTACAGCCAGATCAGCTCCACGTTTGCTGTTGTGCTCAAACTGGGCCCTTTCATGCTATCCTGGGAATGACAGCACACCAGCTCTGCACAGCCTCAGGACTCAGTGCCTGGTTGGCAGCTGCACGTGTGCCTTGTCTATGCCCTGCTGCTCAACCAGTTTGGAAATGCTTTCATTTACTGCTAAGTGTGTGTGCTCTCAGGGATTTGGGAGTGCAATCTAGCAGGTAAGAAAAGATCAACATGGAGCAGCAGGACCATGTAAATCCCACGTTTGGTACAACGGGCATCTCTTATTGTTAAGTTTTAAAGAAACATTTGTGAAAATATTGATGTAACTGTTTCTCTTGTAATGCTCCAGCACGTTATTCCAGCGTGAGGAGCCTCTGCTGCAATGTGATGGCTCTAGAGAGCTTTATGTTTGTGCTGGAAACCTACCATGGCCACCTCCTCCAGCGTCTTTCCACTTCCTTCTTTAGCTAGACAGAAAACATTTCAGAGAAATCAGTACATGTCCGGGACAGCTCACACAGCACAGTAGGGCTGTCACCACTGATGTGCAAAACCCAGCACAAACCGGTTTCCAGCCTTAGAGAATAGGAGCAGCACCCCCGACCAGCTCGTAAGTTGCTTCCCTGGGGATTGCAGGCACAGTAGATCCCAGCTTTTCCCTTATTCCCATTGGGGTTTATCATCCACGGGGGAACGCGCCCTCCAGCCCAGCACCTCCCGGCTCCGCTCCGCACCGTAGTACTCGAGCCAGTTCATCTGGCGGAGCTCCACCGGCAGCCGCAGGATCGCCATATCGTACAGGTTCTCTATCTCCTTCACCAGGCACTCCCCGTCCGCCCGCAGCCGCTCCAGGCGCCGGTTCACTACGGGGACACGCGGCGTTAGCCCTGGCCGCGGGCCCGGGCCGCTCTCGTTCCCTCTCCTGCTCCCGTTCCGCTTTCCTCTCCTTCCCCCTCTCCCGCTCCTACCTTCGCGGTCGAAATCCTTCAGGAAGGCCGCCAGCTTCCTGCTGCGGGAGCTCGAGCCGCCCTTCTTCCTGGCGGGAGCCATGGCGGTGCCGGGGCCGAGGCGCGGCCGCGCGTTCGAACCAACCGCCGCCGCCGGCCGGCCAATCGCGGCGCGGGACCGTGACGCGGCTGCGCAGCGCCGCCGGGCGATGACGGCGATGGCGGCGGCGGTGGCCGCGCTCCGGGCCTGGGCGGAGGCAGCGGCGCGGGCGGAGGCGGCGGCGAGGGCGGCTCTGGCCGCCTGGGCCCCGCTGCTGGGCGCGCTGGCCGCTCTGGCGGCGCAGATGCGGGCGGTGCGGCGACTGCCGTGGGTCGCGACGCCGCTCGGCGCCTTCCCGGAGCTGCGGGCGCGGCTGTGGCGGAAGCAGCGCGGCGCGGCCGAGGCGCTGATGGAGCAGCTCGGCGGGCGGCGGTGAGGTGGCGGCTGGGGCCGGGCGGGCAGGGGGCGAGGGCCCGGCTGACCCCGCTGTGCCGGCAGGGAGGAGCTCCGGGCCGTGCGGGACGCCGCGGGGGCCGCCGCGGCCGCTGTGCTGCGGCTGTACGAGGAGCGGGCGGCCGAGCTCGGGCTGGCGGGGGTTCTGCGACGCGGCCCGCGCTGCCCCTCGCTGGCCGACGTGTTGGAGGGGCTGCAGGACGTGGAGCGCTACTACCGGCACCTGTATCCTGCTGGGGTCTCTGGGCAGCGCTGGGGAGTGTTAGGACAGCGCTGGAGGGGCCATTTTCTCGTTGTGGTCCTTACCAGGCACGAAGGTACTTGGAGAGCAAACTGCTGTTGCAGCGCCTCAGCTTGGGCAGCCTGGCAGACATGGAAGCCCTCCCGCAGTCCTGGGAGAGGATTTTGGAACGCTACAAAGAAGACGTCATTCAAGGTAGCTCCGTGTACAAAGACCCGAGGAGTCTTTCCCAGGGCTCCGTGCTGATGTCCCCTGGGAACAGCACACAGACCTGGCCGTGCTGGCTGTGCTGGTCTCAGCAGCAGTGGGTGACCCCACTCAGTTGATCTTTGTGACCTTCTCTGAAATCTTGGTCAGCTTCAGTTGAAAGTACTCACCATCACACCTGGACGCAGTTGGAAGCACCATCCTCTCTCACAGTGTAGCAAGGGCTCAGTGACCCATTTCACTGCTCAGTCAGTTTTACCTACGCTTTTTTTTATTGCCTTTAGAAACAAGTTAGGTTTTTGGGAGTACAGAATACAGGTAAAGTACATTAAGCTGACAGGGTTGTTGTTTTCTCTCCAACTTAGATACGCTCCTGAAGGTCTCGCTGTTTGTGGACAACCATCGGGAGGTGAGCTGCTCACCTGGCTCCTGACAGGGCAGCAGGGACTGGCACTCACCAGCTTCTGGCGTGCTCTGGGATGCTGCAAAGGGAATGAGGAACTGAGGGAGCTCTTCTGGTGCTTTTTGGAAGCTGAGTGAGTTGATTCTTGGCCTCAGCATGAAATGCTTGAATTGTGCCATTTTCGAGTGGAAATGGCCTTTGTGTCTGAAGAAGGGGCTGAGCTGAAAAAGCCATGAGAATAAAAGAAAGTCACCTCCAGCTGTGGAACTTGTCCTTTCCTACTCCTGACATGGATGTTTTGTATCATGGAAAAAATATTGATACTTACTTACATGATGTGCTGCAGATGTGTAACAGAGTCCTTCAGGCTGGTGCCATGAAAGATATTTGGGGTCCGTTCTTACAAATAAAGAAAAGATGTCAGATTAGGGCTTAAAAACAGTAGTCGCCTCATGTCCTTGAGCAGTGTGTTTGCATTCATCCCACCTGGGCATGGAGTAGAAAGGAGCAAATCTGGCTTGAAAATGTAATTATGGAGGTACATGGATGCCTGAGTTCTGACATGGGCAGTTTTCAAGGATGTTAACAGTACACTGCTTTGTTACCTCTGCCAGAGCCCACTGAAATCAGTCTTAAAACATCACTCTCTGGTAGCAGCTGCTGCCAGTTCAGGGACACCTTTTGTTGGCCATGGCACTGATCCTCTGAACGTTCCCGGGAAGCAGTGGGATATTGATGTTTGTCTCTAAATAACGTATTTGGTAAGGAGCCGCAGCTTCTCAGAGAAAGCCAATAAAGAATTGCATTGGACACATTGTGGGTGTGTTTGTGCTCACGTTTCTGTGTCTCCAACCTGGGCTGTCCCTGCGGCCACCTGAGGGCACTGCGTGACCTGCGAAGAGCGGTGGTGGGGGCAGCAGATGGGGTGGGAGCAGATCGGGGTGCCAGGGGTGGGAAAGTGCTGGCTTGGGGCTGAGGCTGCCAGTGCTCCCATCAGGGATAGGGGCTTCATGAGGTAAGGCTTCACACACAGTTCTAAGTGTAAAGAAAACCACCTGCAGAGAAAACTGCTGTCCTGCTCCTGGCGCTGGGTGCTCTGCCCAGGGTGGAGGTGAGGTGGGTTCTGCTCCTGGCAGGGCTCAGGGTCCTGGTGGGGGCTCATGTGGCTGTACAGCCTTGTGCTCCTTACACAGGGTTTGAAGTGTGCCAAGGCTGATGCCTCAGAGTGAATCAGGGATGTCATCCTTGCTCAGGCCTTGATGTATCATCACAAACCAACAGATCACGGTGTGCTTGGATACAGAATTGTCTTTACATGTGCACATGCTATACAACCCTTCAACACCCCTCTGCTGTCAGCCTCTCTTCAGGACAGCTGCACAATGAACAAATGGGTTTAAATGCTGGAAGATGTTCAGCACAGTTCAGTGGTGGCCCTTCTGCTTCTCCCAGATGTTTGGCCCCTGACGTCTGTCTTTGTGCTGACAACAGATGAAAGTGCTTAGGGAACTTCCTGCATTGAAAGTGGCTATGCCCTGACTCTGACTGACTGAAATAGGGTGAAGGAGGTGCTCATTGAAGTTTTGGTGTGATTAATTGCTCTGTGCTGTTCCTGGTTGATGGGCCATCTCATCTGTTGCATTTGTCTGCAGTGTTCTGCAGGGTGCGAGTGAGTCTCTGCATCAGAGCGCTCTAAGTGGGATCAGCTGTGGGCTTGTTCCATTCCAGATCTGGATGTTCTGTCAGGATGGCTGCCAGGGGCCCCATTGCTAACAAGGACATGGATCCTTGCATGCGCAGAGCTCCCTTCAGTTGCCATTTGCCTGGGAGGCACTGGGGATTTGAAGGTTCCCCCACGAACACAGCCAGGGTGGGCATTCAGTCTTTCAGTGGTGCACTTGTCAGCAGGCAGGTGGAAAGGCCCCTCCTGCTCCTCCTTGCCTGGCAGCCTGCATGGCTGAGTCAGACACCTGTGTGCAGCATGGGGATGTCTCTGGGTGCTGGATTTCAGCACCTTCCTGAGTACCGGGACAGGAGGCAGGTGAGTGAGAGCAGCACCTGCTGCTCCAGCTGCCTGGGGAGCCAAATGTGGGGTCAGGGACTCCAGGCTGTGCTGCACCGTAGTGGGGCTGTGGGTAAGGCAACCCTAAGGGCTCTGAGACCAACTGGTAAAAAATATGTAACCATAAAAATAAATCCAAGTACCTTTATTTTTGGAATAGAGCTCTTAAAGTATTCTTGCATGGAGATCTGTCTTTGAGGAATGCAATAAAGTGCAGCTGGAGCTCCCTTAAAGGTTAAAGGAAAATTGTCAGGAAACACAAAGCTCACGCTTTGATTTTCAGCTTTACCTCCTGCTAACTCCATTGGAAAACAGTTATTCTTCACTTACAGGAAAAACACAAACTAAATTCAGTTATTAAATTCAAATACCCACAAACATTTATAAGGAGCACCTGACTCGTATATGGTTGTTTTGTTTTCTCCCACAAGGGTGAGTGTTGGCTTCTGGTGCAGTGGGACCTTTGCAGTTCTGCTCAGATATGGGGACCTGGTGTTGGTAACACCAGACTTCCAAAACAAATGCAAAAGCTTTGCTTCAGCATAAGCTCATGGATTTGAAACAGATTCCAAAACTGAGTGTATTACAAGAGTTCACAGTTATGGAAAAGACAAAAGATTTGGCACCTGAACTGAAGTGTAAAAAGTGACTCGGAGGCAGAAATATGTGATAAAAAGCTTTGTGATTCATTTAATAAACCAAGCATGGGTTTCACAAGTCCCTATGGTTTTTGTGCTTATTCTTTGAGACTTTCACCTTGGCCTGAAGCAGAACTCCTTTGCGACTTTGCTGATGGTCTGCCTGAGTACTTACCTGCTCCGAAATACAGCAGACATTCTCCACTCCCTGTTAGCTGGCTGTTTTGCTCTGTTCCCCACTTCCAGCTCAGTGTTTCTCTTGTGCTTTTGACTTTGTCATAGCTTTTGCCCTGTTGAGCAGTTGAGCTCCAAAGCAGGGCAAACTCTGCTGATCTGATGGGTGTGCAGTGAGCGGGGACACATCTGGCCTGCAGCAGTGATGAGCTTTCCCACGTGGGATATGCTCAGCACAGGGCCCTTGTCTGCCCTTGCAAGGACAGGCACGAGCAGCTACCTGGTGAGCTCTTTGCCAATGTGGACTGGCCCCTAACCCCCTACCCCCCACAGACCCTCTAGGGCCGCCTGTACTGCATGTGGACAGAGCCTGTTCTCATTGCCTGTCCTGCAGAGGCTTTATTTCAATCCTCCCTTCCTGCTTTTCCCCCCAACCCTTTCCCTCCTCCTGGGGACACAGATCTGCAGTAGGTGTCTCCTGAACTTGCCTGAGCTCCCTGTCCCAAGCATCTTCCTGACTAATTCTTTCCAGATGTTCAGGAATTTTTATGTTTAGCAGTTTTGCTCAAGTTCTTAATTCATTCTCTGAAAGAGCAAACGTATTTTTTCAAATAGTATTATTTGAAAATTCAGACTGATTGTGGCTTCCCAGGAGCTGCTTCTGCCTCCCAGTGAAATGTTTTAGGCACTGCTGCAGCCTTCCACCCCTGAATCAGAGCACAACAGATGTCCATAAATAGCACAGAAGTTTATTTCCCGTAGCTGACAGCTCCGGGGCTGTCTATGGAGTCTTGAAAACACTCCATGCTGCACTTGTACCCAGCCAAGTGTCAGGTTGTTGGCTTGGACTTTCCCAGCTGCAGCAGTGTGGAGAAATTAGGGCATCTGTCCAGTGTTCCTCTGACTGGGACCAACAATGGAAAATAAGCGGCTCTGCCCATCCTCTCATCTAGTTTCCCGCTTAACTTTGTTTTTGGGGAGATCCCCCAGTGGTGGCACTGCCCAGGTCACGCCAAGGGGACAGGCAGAGGGTTTGTAGCAGAAGCCTCTCCACTCAGAGCAGGAGAAGGGGTGGCAGGAAAGCTGCCAGGGCACGGGAGCTGCCCAGCACAGCTTGTCCCCAAGGCCACTGGCAAGCTGCAGACATTTGCCATGGCGTGGCACGGGAGGGCGAGGTGCCAACAGGACTACACTGTATCCAGGGGAATATCCCTTCTGCTACCCCCCATACGGATTATTGCCAGGTGCTCTTGGACATGAGGCCATGAGGTTTGGCCGGCTTGAATTTATCTCCCAACCTCAGGGGAGCAGAGCAAAGGTCCTGTTGGGCTCAGTGGGGGGCTGAGGCTGGTCCCTGGCTGACAAGTGGCCATGGACTACACACAAAAATGCTCTAAAGCTGACAGCACCAAATGTTTCTTCTCCACCTAGCACAGTTGTTTAGGATTCAGTTAAGAACAAAACTGCATCTTGTAGGTTTTAATAAAGCTTTTGGTGAACAGTTCAAACACCAGGGGAGAAGCTGGAGAAAGAGGTTGAATTTATGGGAGCGGGAGGAGATAGTTTGCTTTCTTAGGAACTGGAAAAGATTAATAGTGTGCAAAGGCTCTTGGATTCATTCCTCACATAGCAGAATGGTTAGGAGACTTACTGGCTTGACGTTCTCCATTCTGCCTTCCCCAAGCAGCCTAGAGACTGTCTGGACTGTGGAGAAAAGGACCAGGGAGAACAGGGAGCCATCCCGTGTCAGCCCCAGTGAAGAGGCGGCTGTGGTATGCTGGGGGACAGAGGGGAACTGAATCTCACAGTACTTTGTTGGGAAATTAAATAGATGCTTAATATTTCTGTATGTTCTGATGTGTGGGGAGGCGCTGGTACCTGGGGAGGGGGTGGGAGTGCAGGGCAACAAGGCAGGTTCATCTTTC
Source organism: Corvus moneduloides (assembly GCF_009650955.1). Classification (NCBI taxonomy): domain Eukaryota; kingdom Metazoa; phylum Chordata; class Aves; order Passeriformes; family Corvidae; genus Corvus; species Corvus moneduloides. The sequence goes on from NC_045498.1 coordinate 3,469,746, forward strand.
CAGCACATATCCACTCCTGGACCCCAGGGTGCCAACAGCACAGAACCATTTCATAACAAGAATCTGAACCCAGGGAAGGTCCTGTCTCTCTCCCACCCCAGGCATTTTGCAAGCACCGTGTGTGCCGGTTCAGACAAATTTGGAAGAAAAATATCCTCTGAGAGAAGGCAGGTCACAACCAGCCCTCCCCTACCAGGTTCGAGAAAAAATAAATTTTCCTCGGAGGAAAGTGAAAGAGATAAAAACTATTTATTTAACAAACACACAGGAAAAGGATAATAATGCTAAATAATAAAACCTCTCACTCTGCTGAGAGAAACCTGGGAAAATTTCAGAGTCCTTCTGTAGAGGTGGTCTCTCTCCTCCTCCTCGGAGCTGGGCCTCGGTGGAGGACTCTCCCGAGGTGTTCTGATGTTGAAACAGTCCAGAAGAGAAGTAAGGAAAAAACCAAAGTTCCAGGAAAACAAAGTTCAACTCTCCATCTCTCTCTGGAGAAAAGAGGCCAAAAGCTGGCTGAAAAGCAAGCAGGGTGCTTCCTCCTGCTCCCGCTGCTGCTGTTAGAAGCAAGAGGAGTCTGTATCTCTGTGTCCTTGAACAAACTGCTTTGAGAAGTTTGCTCGGTGTTTTTTTTCCTCTCCCCCCTCTCAGGCTCAGTTTAAAGGCACAGAAAGGCACAAAATTAATTTCTAGGCATGGAGTAGCAATAGGGGATACACATCATAAAGTCACCCCAAGACATCATGTACCATGTGAAGTAAATCCTGAAGCAAGTTAAAATTCAAGAAAAAAGACAGGAGTTTCCTAAGTTCCACTGAACAGCCCAAAGCTTCTTTCCAACAGCCAAAACCTGCTGCCTCACTGGAGTGCAGGGCAAGGATGAAAAGCCACTGGACACACATGGGAAGCCACAAGACATGACTTCCAGACAAGCCAGAGTTTGTGCTGGAGAGGCAGACTGGCTCAGGCATTGCTTCAATGCTACATTCAATCTCATTTGGCTCTGGGATGACAGACAGCCTGTGTCCCCAGAGGCCCACACCAATGCAGCCTTTAGCATGGCCTGTGAGGCTGCAGCAGCTGTACACTCCCAACAGCCAGGACAGGACACAGCTCACCCAGACAGTGTGAGCAGCAGAAGCCACTGACCATGTGCCCTGCCCAGTCATCTCCCTTTGGAAGGAACAGTCATCGGGGCAGTAGATGATGGTCCCCAGCTGCTGGTGTGAGCAGAGAAGCTGGAGCTGGTGCTGGACAGCTGTGGCTATGCTGGGACAGCCAGGGTGAGGGTGGCAGGTCCTGTGGGGGCAGCAAAAGTGAGGTGCACACCAGAGTCCTGCCAGCTGCCATGCGTCACCACTGGTCCTTGGCACATCATGCAATGTGTCACAGCCTTCTCCCTTTCGTTTCCTAACATTCCCTCAGTCTGAAACCCATGAACCAATGCTGAGAGAAAACATCCACTGATGAAGCCAAAGCAGAAGTGAGCAAAGCTGTTCCTTTGGCTGGATTCCTCCAGCTCCTTGTGTCCCACTATTTGGTTTGAGCAAGAGCCACCTCCTCCTGCCCTGTGTACCTGAGCCATGGGGAGAGGACAGCAATCTTCAGTTGCTGTGAGGGAGAGCTCTTGTTTGTGGCTTTGCCAAGGAGAACTCCCTTTCATGGTACAGTTCTGGTACCTCTGCCCAAACCCCAAGGAAGGGAGTGAGAGCAGGCTGTGTGAGTGGGAAGATGAGGCTATGGAGCATGGCTTGCACAAGGAGTGCTTTTAAACTTCATAAATCTACTTGTGAGTCAGATAGCAGGAGCAGGAGAGAGGAGAAGTTAGGGATAAGAAAGTTGGTATAGTTGTGCTCGGAGGAGAAGCAGCCTGAGCAGCTCTGGAACCAAGAAGCCCACTGGTCTGCTGGAAGCAGGCGCTGGGGGGCACCTGAGGCAGTGACAGAAAGTTCTGCTCAGGAGGAACCTGAACAGGAGCCCCTGTGCAAGCCCCATCTGGGAAGCCAAGAGCTCATGTGGGCTGAGTGGGGTTTGGGCAGATGCCCCCCATCCTGTGCTGCATCACACCTGGCAGCTGGGGTCCCACACCCCGCTGCCTGTGGTGGGGGAAGACAGGGAACCAGGCATGTGGAAAAACACCAGAAGTGAATAATCCACCCCAGCTTTTGGTTTGACATGGCTCCCCCAGCTCTGAAAGGCTTCTTGGTCGGGTTTAATGAGATTAGTCTGTAAGTTCTGGAGATGTCAGCCTGCTGGCAGCTCCGTGTTCAGTAGTTCCTCATGCGCCAGGGAATGATGTTCATTTCATTGGCCTTGACTCTGCTGGATCAGGCTGTTGCTCTGCTTCTCAATTAGCTGCATCTGCGTGGCAGTAATGAGCTGGAGGTCAGACAGCCCAGAGAGGGGTGCCGAAAAATTCACTTGTGTGGAAGGGAGCTCTCTGTGCCCCCCATCCAGTGGATGATGGGGCTCTGCACCCAACTTGACCCCTGTTCCCCCTGGGAGCCCCACTGGGCTCTAGCCCCCCCTTATCACTGTAGTGGTGACACTATAGAGCTTGTTCTGCTGCTGGAGAGGCTGTGTTTCTGAAAGCTCCAGTGTGGGCCTGTGCTGACATTATTGAAGCTACTGGTAATAAAACATGTCACTACAGGGGCCAGGGCCACATCTGATCCTGCAAAGGGAAGGCAAAAATCCAAACAAAACCCAAAACCTCCAAAAAGCTCTAACCAAGCACATGCTGATGGGAGGGCTGCATTTCCAGGGATGCAGACACTAGTCCTGTCACCATGGCATGATGAGAGGCATCTCCTGGCCCTGCTGCGCTGGCCCTGCAACAGGGACAAGTGGCACACGGGAGGCACAGCTTCCCGGTGCCACATCCTCATGTATGTGCCAAACCCTCCCGGTGCAGGGAACTGCAAATAAATGCTGTTGATGCCTCTGCCATCCCGTCAGGGATTAGGACATGCTGGAGCAATTTGCATGGGGATGAAACTTGGAAGAAATGGCAAAGCTGAGGGAATATGATATTATTTATTATTGCCAGTTGCAAGGGAACAGCAGCAGCCTCCAAACTTGTATAACTCTGGAACATGACTATTATTAGAACGCAAAGTTAGCAAGCAATTAGCTAATTGCAATTCACATTGTCTGTTGGCAATTATAAGGAGAACAGTTATAAACCCCAACAGATGGAACTCAAATGGGTCAGTGTCTCTTTTTTTAAAAATTTTTTTCCATCCCCAAAAGGCATTTGCTGTGAGCTAAACTCAGGTTCTCAGCAGGGTTCATGAAAGCAGCCAGCCTGGGAGTCAGTGTGTGGCAGGGTCCCCACAGGCCACTGTCCTGCACCCCAGCCCTGCACATGGAGCTTGTCCTGTCCAGACCTTCCCAAATTACACAGTTTTGAGGCTGGAGAGTTCAGCTGATAGCGCTGTGGTTTCTGTCATTTACCCTCTGTGGTGGTGTTGTTTTAGGAGCAGTGGAAAAGTGGGGAGCAGAGAAATCCAGCTGCAATATGTATTTGTTCTCATCCAGTTCTTCATGACTGTACAACTTCAGGTAATACCTTCTCTTCTCTCTCCAGCAGTGACACAAACCGATGTCTCCCTGAGCATGGTTTCTGAATCTTTTGAGTTTATTTGAGGGATTTTCATTCCCTATTGAGGTTGAGTCAGAACAGGGATCTCTGCAAAGATGAGCAGGGGATGAAGCAGCGCTCTGCTTCCCCTCTCCTGTCACAAGAGATACCGGTGGAACAGCTCCCATAGGGCAGAAATTATCTAATACTTTTGTTACAAATGCCTGGGTGATGCAGCACCAGGACATGACAGAAGGGTGGAACGTAAGCCCTGGACTCGAGGTATCACTTAGTGCATGGTTTACATCTGTTTGAATCAAACACAGATGCTCCCACCTGTGACACTTTGCTATCATCTGGGTGGGTTTTCTGCTCCATGAGCTCAGTGTTAAAGGGATGCTGTGACAGGTGTCTGCCGAATGGATGAGAAATCATCATTTACCTGTAAAGCATTTCTCTGCTGAAGCATGTCAAGGTCCAAGCTGTGCACACAGATCAGTGTGTTTGACGCCAGAGGCATACAAGGGGGCACACAAGGAAGCCCGAAGACCCCAGGTGTTGCAGCCTGGCACATGCCAGTCTGTTCCGCAGGTTTATAGTGTATGCAGGAGTGTGGCAGCAAGGCTGCTGTGATACATGGAAACTCATTCTGCATTTCAGATTCCTTTTAAGAGTAGGGACCACTACAGACAGATTTGGCCTTAAAAGGAAGCATCACAGAAGGTATTCTGAGGAAATATTTCACTAAAGAACCTCATATCTACATTCAGACGCCTTGTGGCCATGGAAGGAGCTTTGCCCTTTATCCTTCCTGAATGTTGGTGATGCCAGTGACTATGGCAAAAGAACATCCTTGTTTTGGGTCAAGCTGATACAGACACGGAGACAGCTGGGCGATCTGAAACAGATTAAGCCCATCAATATGAATTTCATAAATAGCGATACAAACCCACTGCACACCTTCAGCTGATATTAAATGGGATGGGTTGGAATTCATCTCAGAGCAAATGCATTATAATGAAATGGAAACATCAGGTTTTGCTTAGAACCCCCAGGTTTCCCATAGGGGGCAGTTTATGTAGCGCCCATTTATTAAAGACAAATGCTATAATTTGGAACATATCTCATGGAGAGCAGGGGACTGGATGATGCAGGGAGCAGTAACTGGAGATGGGGCTCTGAATTTACAAGCCGTTGTTTTCAACAGGCTCTGCATATACTGCCACGCGTGATGAGAGCTGCCAGGTGCCCCAGTGTGCGCCGGGAGCCCTGGCCCCGGCCTCCCACCGTGCACAGCCCCACGAAGCACCAAGGGCCACGACCCAGGCAAAACATGCTGGGCTTCAATGTATATTTAACAGCAGACAGAAAGATAGTCCAGTTATCAGGAGTCAGGCAATCATGGACTATAAAAAGCAGGTATGGAGGGGAGGCCCGGCTCTGGCCCCGAGTGCTGAGCCCTTCTCTCTGCTCCAGGAATCCCCTGAAATGAGAGCCAGCTCCTGCTGAGCATCTGCTGGGGCTGGAAGAGACCTTGGCCAAGGAGCAGCAGGGATAAGGATTCCTCACCTCTGCCCAAGGACAGAGGGCAGCCTCCACATGTCCCCTCCTCACAGGTCCCGAGGCTCTGGTGTGTCTGATTTGGGGTTCTCACTCAAAAAGCCCTCAGAGGGGTGTGCCTTTTGGAGGGAGATCCTCCCCAGTTTAGCTGGTTCCTTTTGAGGCCCACTGGTGTCAGCACCCACTAGTCATCAGCCTGATGTTCCTTTCCTTTTATCAATGAGTGGTTCTGAACTGCTGGGCAAATGCTAAACAGTAACAACTGCTGTTATAGTCACATCTACAGGTAACTTTGGTGTCCAGTCAATTAACTAGAACAGTATATATTGCCTTTCTGAAATCTTTGTGGATAGGTCCTGGCATTGTGACTAGATGGTGCTGTTCTTTACTTTTGAAATCAGAAGTCCAGGACAGACCCGTCCTTCCTGGGCAGTAGCAGGCAAAACTACATGCATTGGGAAGCACAAATTCTACTCTCTGCATGTAGGAAAACTTTCTGGCTCAATGCAGGATGACATCTGCAACCATTAATTTGAATAAATTCCATTTTTATGCTCCATCCAGCTTTTAGTATGTCAGACAAAGCATTCATATGGGACAGAACATAAGTCCTGTGTGTGTTTCCCCTCCCGTGTGATCATCAGGGATCTGACATCTAATGCCACTGTTTCTTTTTCTTACAGAGCTCCCAGAGGTCAGCAGGTCAGCTCCTGGAGTCCTACCAGAAGCCATGGATTCCTTTTGGGTAGAAAGCCCCTCTGGAAAAAGAGGACTTTAGGATTTCTGCCCCTTCCTCATGCTGGGTACTGGGTGGGGAGGCAGATCCCACTGCAGTGTGCGGCAGGGACTGTCAGGGAGGAAATGTGCCCTGTAACTCACGGAAGAATATTGACATTGCTGCAGATGTGATCCACCCAGTGAGCACTGCAGGTATTGAGGAACCTCCTGTCATGATACAGGCAGAGGCAAAGGTGCTAGGCGCAAAAGCCATCACTCAGCATCCTTTAATGAGCAAATCAAATCTTGTGCCACAAAACTGCCTGTTCCAGGTGGCTTGTTCCTGGGAATGTAGCTGAGGGAAGATGTCCATCTGTGCTGAGCCTGCCTGGCCTCTGCACAGAGTAGAATAACCCCCAAAAAGGAAAATGGTATCAGACAAGTGATCTCCTAATTGCCTTATCCTGGTAGCTCCACATCTGGGAGGAGAGCAAGAGGGCAGGGAAGTGCATTGCCTGCCTGCCTGTACTGTGCAGACAGACTGGTGACAGCTCAGCAATGGAAATGATGCATAATAAGCCCTAAATAAAGTGTGAGGAACATGTTTGGGATCAGCAAATCCATTCTGACAAGAAGAAGCAAAGGAATGAAATCCCTTTTCCCAAACAGACTGCTAAGTCATGGACTAAATGTAATTTAGTCCCACTGAAAAATGGCTACTGAAGACTTATAGTTGGGGTCTCCCTGCTCTGATCCATGGGGACACATGCAAGTGTGTACCAGGGAACAGGGGCAAGGAGCCCTGGGGAGGAGGAGGCTTGGGAGTGGCAGCCACATTCTCCTCCTCAAAATGCTCAGGTTCTATTGAAACCACTTTGTCCACTCACATTTACAGCCAAGTTTGTCCCATTTCTCTACATCAGCCATTTATCATCTGCAAGGGGTGGCTGAAGCCAAATGTTCCCCTGACCTTCAACAGCCCCGTGAGCCTTTCTTCTCTGCTTAAGTGGGAGACTTAAGATAAGCCCAGAGTCTCTTAAACCTGCCTGCTCTGAAAAAACACAGTGGGCTGATGGGTTACAGGCTGCGTTGGCCAGCTGAACAGAAGGGGACTCTCTTCACAATTCTGTTGGTGCTGTAGAGTTTCTTGCCCTCACAGGACGACAGGCAGGCCAGAGAGCCCACTCAAGCATGTCACAGCAGGACGAGTGGAGGCCATGATCAAAGGTAAACAGCCCCAGAGCAGCCGTGCTGCAGCAGCAGTGCCGGGAGGAGCCCACGGGAGCAGCTGTGGGACCGCACAGCTTCAGGGCTGCTCCCAGGGAATGGAGACAGCTCCATGCTCTGTGCAAAGCATGATCTGATCCAGCTTGCTTCAGCTTTGCCCTGTTAATTTTCCATGTGTTTCTATGCCCACTCCCTCTGCTGAGCCACCTCCAGCAGGTACATATTTTCCAGGGAAAACACATTTTTTGTCTCTGTGCCCATGCTGGGAGATGCTGAGGCTGTTCCTGTGGAGGCCTGGGTGAGCTGCAGGGAATGGTCCTCCCTGGAGATCATTGGAACTGTGAGTCTTTAAGCAGTTGTTTTATGTTTTTTGTTGCTCTTTCACTTGAACAGGGGCGAAAAAGGTGGGATCCAGATTGCAGGTGTGTTTCTGGTACCTCTTTCTGTTTGGGAGCTATTGTTCCTGGTCTTTGTGGGCTGCAGTGAGGTTCTCTCACTGTCCCCAGGCCTTGGCAACCACAGTCCTGCCAGGCTCTGCAGTTTGGGTGCTGCGGGCCAGGCAGTAGTCCCAGGACACACATTGACAGGGCTGCATTGACAGCACAAGATGCAACGTTGGAGCACAGGAGGCTGCCAGGACACCTCACCAGATGAAGATTGCCTCTTTGTTCCTCTGAAAACCACAAAAAAAGTTTCTCTCTTCACAGTTCAGTGATGCCCAGACAAAGATGATGTGAAATCTGTGGGAAGACTTATTTTATTACAATATAGGAATGCACAAAACCAGATGTTTAAGCTTAGCTGTGGCTCCTCCATGTCCTGCTGTCCCTGCTCAGGGAGCTGCCTGCAGGGTGATGTACAACATCCCGAATGTGTTCGCTGATGTGCAGGTCTCCAAGAGCTGCTTGGAGTTCATGCCAATGCCACAGCAGGTCCCCTGTATCCCTCTGTGCCACAGGGCCTGGTGCAGAGGTGGCAATGTTGACATGGTGGAAGAGCAGGTGTCCCTTGGTGACCCCACCACCACTTGCAGGAGCAGCCCCCAGTCCTTGCCCAGCCACTGCCCGCGGCCCCTGCAGGTGCTGCTCCGTGGGGTCCCAGGGTGTGTTGCCTTTCTGTGGTCTCCTGAGGCCAAACCCTGCTCCTGGTTTGCTGGTTTTCTCTGCTGCTTCTCGGCTGAGTTAAAATGATCCAAATCCAGCCAGAGATGTGTCCTGGTGGGAGCTGTGAGCCGGAAGCTGTTTTGCAGCAGCCTGGGATAGCCTCTCCAGCCCGCCAGCCTCTGAGTCAACCCCAGTGCCATGGCTCCAGGTCCCCAGGCTGGAACAGGGAAGCAAGGCTCACACGCACGTCCAGCCTGGCAGCCTTGTTTGTTTCTCCAGCAGCCAGAATTTCATCTTTTCCGCCTCCACGCTGCCAGCAGAGCCCTTATCCACTGCCCTGACACCTCCAGGGTTTATTTCCAGCTGAACCACGCTCCATATGTGCTCCTGCCGCTGGCTGCTGGTTATTAAATTGGTGGTGTTGTTGCTCCTCCTGCCTCCATTCAGAAACTGGCAGTCCTTAAAAGCTCATTCATCTTGGGAGCCTAGTGGCAATTATAGCCTCATCCTGCAGGATGGGTTAACTCCTGCTCCCCCACCAGCCCAAGGGGCAGCAGTCACGCCTGGTTCCGATTAAAGTGATGCAGAAAATCCAGCGTGTTCCCCACACTGCTCACAGGAGACATGGAGATGGAAAGGGATAAAACAGTGAAAATTGCCTGGAGGCAGGAGATATGCTGGAATATTGTGACCCTGCACAGAGCTGCAGGCACCGTATCCCCTCGCTGGGAAGGACAGTCCCCACAGAGGGACAGCGACTGCAGGAATAATGGGAGAGGACATGGGTCTTTCCCCAGCAGGCCTTGTAAAATTTAATTGTAAAATTGTAAATCTGATCACCACTTATTGCTTTCCCACGTGTCAAGGTATTCCTGGCTATTGGAGGAAGAATTGGCAAATGTTTGTGGAGAATTTCAGGGACCATTCTCTAGGAGGTTTAGGCTGTGAGTAAGGAATAAGAATTCACTACCTGGAGAATTGCAAGGCTCACACCGATTCCCCCATTTCCAGTGACAGGAGGGGCTGCTCCCCTGAACGTGGTCACTGTTTAACAGAAAACTCCAGCAAATCAAATGCTCTGAATTGCCCCTTGCTACAAAACTCCTAAAGCACATGGGTTATAATGACCAGGAAAGAGCGAGCCGAGGGTTTGTGGCCCCTGTTTGAGCAGACTGTTTGCAAATCCTCCTGCTCCAGAGGTTCCCTCCAGTCTGCAAGTCAGAGCTAATGCTATAAAAATATTTTTTATGCAAGATCAACTCTGAAGTGAAATAGAGAAACGTACAAAGGAATCTCAATTTACCATCTGGCTCTGATGCTCCTGAAGCTCATTGCCATTTATCTCTGTCCAAAAGTGTGCTTTAAAGACACAATAGGAATCTTCCTTTGGGGAGAGAATGCATGTTTGGCCTTGAAATGTCAAATCGAACACCAAAGCTATGAGAAGCACATAAACACCAGAGAACAAACAAGCTCACTCCATACCTGAGATAAAGCTTGATTTTGGATGCAGAAATGTGTTTATTTTCTTGGAAAGAAGAAGGCTCTGGCCTTTCAGCAGTTACAGATTTTCTCAAGGGAATAATTTTCCTAGCAAACCTTGTTCCTTCTGTAATCCTTCGTAGCAACTCACCGAGTCATGCTGCCCTTGCTTAAAAAATAAGTTTTCAAAGCCCATTAGCAAATTCACAGGTTTTTTTTATACACTGAGAATTAAAGTGAAAACATAAGACCCAGCAAATTATTTTCACTTTATATACAGTCTCCCCAGTAAACAAGTGTTGCAAGAGCCTGTGTGCTGCCGGCAGAGCAGAGGGATGGGAAACAGAATGTGGTCACATGTGGTTTTATTCAGTGAGTTATTTATATAATCTGAAGTATAGTAACAATATCCTTGGATCCGGAGTCTCCCAGCTCCGCAGTCTCTGCTGATGGTGCCTCTTGGCTTTCCCACTGTGTCTACAGAGACACCCCTGAGCTCCCAGTGCTTCACGTCCATATGACACCGCTCCATTCAAGATCCTTATTCCTGGGAGTTTGGATCTGCAGGGCTCTTAGGCACATTTCCAGAGCTGCATCCTGGCACTGCCATAGTACAGCATCCTGCATCTTGGTACTCACTTGGTACACTATCCTGCATCATGGAGCCCTACTGGTATGTCATCCTGTGTCCTGGAACTCCCCTGGTACATCATCCCATGTGCTGGTGCTCCACATGGGCATTCAGCATCACCTGTGCCTGAGGCTGGCCAGGAGAGTGCTGTGGAAATATCTGAAGGACAGTGTGTCCCAGGAGCCTCATGCTCACTGGTTCTTACCTCCCTCTGCCTTTGCAAAGGCCCAGTTTTGTGCCTAGAGATGTCCAAAAGCACCGTGACTCTGTCTCCTCACTTTCTCTGCATCCGCTGGCATATAACGTATCTTCCTCTGCCTTTCCAAAGCCACCACACAAAGCGATGGTCCCTGTTTCCCACCCACCCTTGCCCCACAGGCCAGATCCAACTGCACAGTGATAGCCTCTGCTGCACCGTGTCCGCATCCTCTGGCACGGGGAGCCAGCACATGCCTGGGTTCTCTGGGAGGGCACAAGACGGGCATCAAGCTCAGCTGCTCGGCCGCAGGGTGGACTGCGCAACATTGCAGACTAGTGGCACAGGAGGAGATCAGCTGGGGCTGGGAAGGGCCAGGCGAGGCCAGAGCAAACCCGAGGCCATCAACAAGCACCTGATCCATTCCCTCTGAAGAAATCTCTTTAATCTTGCTGGCATTAGAGGTTACGGTCAGCCATCCTCCAGGCAGGTGAATGGAATTCTTTATTGTGCCTATTTGGTTATATCTTGGATAGCAATAAGGATTATCCTCCAGATTTTTGTGTCTCACTCGGAGCCCCCAGCATGTGTTTATAATTTTCTTCTCCCTTTCAGGCAATGCCAGCAATCTCCTGAAGTTCTTAAACTGTACCTGTGAAATTTAATGGCTGGACAGTGTATCTGACATATACCCCTAAAATTCAAGTGTGCTTCTCATGCTGATTTATGATCTTTTTTCTCCAGCAAAGTATCCACCATATTTTATCTCTAGTATTTGTCATGTGATTCTGTGTCAGAAAGGAAGGTCAGGCATGATGCTGTTCTGAATTTCCAAGGAGCAGCAGTAGGTGGCTGGCTTGGATTTCTTTAGTCTGGTTTGTGCTTGTTTGTGTAGGCAAAGGCTTCCTCATGGCAGGGACAGTCAGAGCACTGGGCTGGGCAGGTCCTGCCCCTTGGCCCTGGTCCTGCAGACACAGGGGAAGGCTGGGGTCCAGGGCAGTGGTGCTGGCACTGCTCAGGCCCTGCTCCCCTGCTTTGGCGATGCCGGGCCGGTCCTGCACAGGCGTTGGTGCTGTGTCCCAGTGCACGCAGCTCAGCCATCCTGCTTCACTCTTGGTTGCTTTCCTGTTATAAGCCAGGAGTCTAAAACTTGAAATAACCAAGAATAATTGCCCAAATTGAGGGGGAGGATGCTACTTCTCTTCCTGAACCAAAAGAAAGACAATTTATCATAAAAATTCTGTGGATTTTCCTACACACACACACACACGCAGACCGCTCCTGTGGAGCTGGCTGGGTGTCCCCATACCAGATTTTGGGGAAGATTTTGTGTCATGCTGTCCCCCTGGGGTGCACCCAAGGCTGGTGCCTGGCATGGCGTGGGGGGCAGCCAGCTTGGCTCCGGGGCCACAGAGGGGTTACAGGCAGTGCTTGGTGGAGGCGCAGTGCTGAGCTCCATGAATCTGTAATTGCAAATGTGGAGTTGTGGTACTGAGGGAATTCAATGAATCCACAGATTTCATATCTCCGCTGACCTTCTGTGGTCCATCAGTGGTCTAAATACTGGTTCCTCTTGTCTGTGGCCAAGAGTTAGCTCTTGGGTTTCTGAACAAGAACTGGCATCATCTGGCAGTCGATTTGAGGCTGTATGGAGTCATCAGCTCTGTTTTCTCAAAAGCTTTTTTCAAAAGTAATTTCTTTCACTGAACCTTTAACTGCTGCCCTCATCCCATCACAGCCCTTCCCTGCTCCTGTTGCACTCCCAGTCATCTCGTTCTTGCCTGGTGTGCGGCGCTGCTCCTCTGCCACGCAGCGATGACGGTGAGTGGTTTAAGGCAAACAGGCTCTGCTTCCCAGCCCGGGCACTGTGCATGGATCCCAGCTCTCCTCCACTGAAGAGCTGGAAGCAGGCAGGAGGAGGTGGAAATGCCAAGATAAGGAGCTGCCCCAGGACGTTGCACAAGTGGAGGGTTTGCAAGAGGGATCCAGTGGCACCACCACGCACCAGCGTATGCTGGGAGGAGGCTGGCAGAGAAATTTCTTTTCTTTTCAAGTGGTCATCCCACCCCTGTCTCTGCTGTGGCCAAGCGTTTCCAGCTTTCAGAAGAAATGGCACAAGGCAATCTGCCGCTATCCCCTCCACTGTGCCCTGGGGCGAGCTGTGGTGGGCACCGGCACTGCCACCATCCCTGCTCCTGTCTGGCAGCATGGGGCTCCTGTCGTGCTACTCCTGCATGTCTCTCCTGCCCTGACTCCTTGTGGCCTCTCCTGCCACCCAGTGCCCATGGCAGAGGGGTGGCTGCAGCCTCCTACAGGTGCCCAGCCCAGTGCTCACTGCCCAGTGCCCGGCACTGCAGCCCCAAGCACCCCGACACAGCCTCGGTAGCCATTGAGCCCAGGACCCGTGTCCGGGGACAGCCAGGCTCTTTTCCAGCCCAGCAGAAATCCATGGCTTGGCTCTCCGCTTCCTCCCATCTGCCCAAGTTTATTTTCCTTGTTTTCTGTTTATGAGCTAGGGGAGTATTGAATTTCCCGAAGTCACTGCCATCCATTGCCACAGGTCTCACACACAAAGACTCCCTCAATGCCAGGATCCAAGTTTTGCAATTGGACCAGTTCCCTTTCCCTTCAATCATTGTGGAAACAGCCTTTGTTTTGCTTCTGGATCTTGTTCCTCAGGCCCAAATCAAGGGCCACTGTCCAAGCCTGGGTTTTTTGAAATCCGATTTCACTGCTTTAATGAAAACAGCACATTTCAGGGGATGGGGCTGAGGTCCTTGAACAGTAGGATTTTTTCTGCAGGACTTGTATATCTGCAAATGCTGTGCTGTCCAGCCTTGCCAGTTCCCTCCAAACAGCAGGAACTGGAGGGGCAGGGCACAAATGATCCTCAGGGACTTGTTAAAAGAGAAAGCTGGCTCGGAATCTCCATTCCAACTGCAGACTGACAGCCAAGGTTGAACATCCTGTGCCCTCAAAGGGGCTGGGGAGCTTGGCAGGTGTGGGAGCCTCCCCACCATGTGTGGGGAGCAGGCTGTGGCAGTGGCTGTGATCAGTGGAAACCACCATCATGCTCTGGCTCCCCCGGGGCTTCTCTGGGCCCCAGGAATGTGGCTCATTTCACTAGAGTCACACGTTGCCTCCAGTGGGAGATGCCTCTGCACCATGTCCTGGCAAAAAGCAGCCGTGCTCCTGTGTTCTATGCATGGAACTCGCACCAACCTCAGCCTTTCCTGATGAAAACTCCATTTATTCTGGGCCTGTAGGAGAGGAATCCCCTCTAACTGTGAGCTCAGGCATGTGCTGAAACTGCTCTTGTGTGTGTCAGAGCCAGGGAATGGTTCTGTAATCACCCATTTTTGTTTAATTGTAACGCCCCTGTCCCACTAACTGTTCCAGATGCTCTTATGGGTCCTAGCTCTGGGCTCTAAACATGCTGTTCTCCTCACCCTGGTCCCCGCCCTTCAAGCACAAACAATGGTTTTGCTGGTTTTTGAGTCTTTTTTGTGCCAACGGGATGTGGGGAGAGAATCCCCTTCATGCCAAATTCAGTTGATAATAAAAAACAGGAAGGGAGCTGGATGCCAGCTTCAGAGGAGTTGGGCAGCCCGGGCTGCTCACTGTGGTGTGTGGGTGCCACCATCGAGCAGCAGCATCCCGAGGTGGGATGAGGGGGCAGGTGAGGGGAAAGTGGTGGGGTGGAGGAGGCTGGAGTTTCACGGAGGGATATGAAGGGGAGGCTGCACACCCCAGCAGCAATGCTCCCAGGGTCCCAACTGCAGTGCCTAGCGGGTGCTGGCTGCTCCCGGTGAGGACTAGGGATGCTGCAGGGGCAAGGCAACCTCCAGGCTCCACATCAGTACCACAGGGCAGGGCCCTGTGCTGGGCACAATCAGTGCTGCCATTATGTCTCAGGAAGGGTACTGAGGGCTGTGAGGATCCTGCATCTGGCAGCGCCAGGAGCACTCTGTGCCATGGCAGTGCCACCACCTGCACATCACAGCCTGCCCTTCCAGTGCCTGGCAGGTGCTGTGCCCACACTGGTGGCACCACTGCCCTTAGCAGTGGCTGTGGGCAGGTGGCCCAGAGGGCCCCTGACCAGTTGCTCCATCCTTCCCACCGCACAGCTGCTGTGGGGAGCCCTGGTTAACAGCCCACTGTCACCTTTGCTGTTCTTCAGGGGATCCTGCTGATTTGTCCCCATGCTGATGGCAGAGGTGGGGAGGTGCAGCTCCAGATGCAGCTGGGAAACTGGTGCCAACAGTGCTGGGGCCACATGGGGCCAGTGGCCAGAGGAAGGGGACCCTTGCTCCCAGGACAGATTGTCGCTCTGGTCTCTACAGGTTCCTCCATCTCCTCTTTTATCCCTTCTTTATATGTATTTCAGAATGATATAAATTCTCCACTGTGGACCCTGCTGGGTGAACACAAAAGAGAACTTGCAGGCAGGCCCAAGAGAAAGGGAGGATAAAAAAAACCACAGGAGAAAATTAATAAAGCATTTGAGAAAGGGAGAGGATGCCTCGCTGGGAAAGTGTGTAGCACACAGGGCTCCCCAAAGCACATCAAAGCCTGACTCTGAAATTAGCCCAACTGATGGGAATGTAAAGCAGGGGATTCTCCCACTGAGCTGTGGATTGAGAGTCCCCCCACAGGCTGCGAGGCACTGACATTTGTATTTATCCAGGCTCGACGCTCCATCATGGAGCTTTTCAAAGGGCACTGCTGGGACCCAGCAGGCCTTCTCCCCAGCGTGGCAAACATGGCACTTTTAATTACTGCTCTGTGCCGGCACATGTGCCTGACCCCCACACTAATTCTTGTTGCAATTACAGCGATCTAATTGAGTTTATTCACTCTCTGAAGCTTTTGTGTCTTTCTTCCTTGCACTCCCTGCCGGTGAGAGCTGGGGCCTCCATTGATCTGGTAGGTAGGGACAGGGGCAGTGCCTGGTGCTGGCCCTGGGGCCTGCTGGCCTCATTGTGTCCATTGAGCTGCCACTGCTGCTGGGAAATGCCAAATCCCCCCCGAGGCAGCGCCCTGGTGACCCCAGCGCTGAGCTGCTCGAAGCATTTCACCACACTAGTGAGTGGCGTGTGTTTGATGGCTCGTTTGGAGAAGCAATTTTACATTTTTATAGGAAAATTACTTCCAATTGACAGGGAAATGATGCCATGAAAGTGACAAATAGACACTCCGTGGGCAGGGGGGATGAGTGTTCAACAGAGACCAGAAAGGTCTTCAGACATGTTTGTGCAAATGGGGAGAAGCCAGAGACTCTTGGCCCCAGGACATCAGAGAGCTTGTGTCCCCATCTCCCCCCACACTCTCTGCAGCTGCTCAAGGGGAGTCTGAGACTCGCCAGGTTTGCAACATGAAAATGCACCTGCCCACCAGGGAGGAGATGCTTTTGGAAGGGCGTTCCTGCCTGACAGTGGTCTGTTCCCTGTGAGCACCAGCCCCATTATCAGCAGGTGCCCAGCACTGTGTGCCCCACAAGTGCCATTAGTGTCTAAATAATGACCTTATTACAGCCCCCAGCTGTGCCTTGCACCTGTGGCAGGTGTTGAAAGGTGGAGTCAGGAGCCGGCAGGGCCAGGCAGTGTCAGGGAGTCCCAGGCGAGTCATTGGGAAGAGCCCCTGGATGTTGCTCCTCCAGCTTTTTTTATACAATGGCAAATGTTGATGTCTACTGAAAACAAACAAACCAACCCATTTGCAAATTTCTATTGGAAATATTTTGTCCAGAAAACAAATCAAAACCACTTAATATTTTTTAAAAATCTGCTTAGCTTTTGCATCTCTTGGGAGTGAATTTTGCCTTCTCTTTTCCAGCACTCACCTGTTCTTTCTGTTTTTTCCCTTCTTGCTGTCTCTCTGGATTACAGGGCCATGGTGGGACATAATACTCCAGCTCCAGGGGCTGCTGCCACTGCTCATCACAGTGACCTCTTGCTTTTCAAGGTTACTTGATTAACAATAAGGAAAATAAAACTTGTTGGTGCTTGAAAATAAAATTTCCTCATGCAATATCAGCTGAAGGAATGCTGGACCTTCTACAGGGAAATGAACAAGGCTCCTACCTGAGACAGTGCCAGGGCTGAGCTGGGGCCCCAGGGGCACCTCCATTCCCAGGGGCTCCTGGAGGAGAACCTCTTCTTGGAGAGCCTGATGGGAACATCTGCCATGGCTTCTGCGGATGCTCTTGAAGAGAGAGTGAAGCAGACACATGGTGACTGGCACCCGGCCCAATGAGGGAGGAGGGAGAGGAATTAACTCTCATTTAAGTCCACTTTTGTTGTAAATAAACTATAATCACTTCAAACCTTTTGCTTAATCAGAAAAGGCTGTTGAACATTAAGTAAACCGTCGGCAGACTTGTCTTACTGCTGGATTAGAGATATTAAATGCCAGCAATGCTTGATTTTTTTAAGCTGTCCTGCAGCTGCATTATTAAAACAAACACATTTGCAGACCTGCAAAAATCCAGAAATGAAAACAAAAGATGAGATTGAAGCTTTCCCAGAAGCAAGATCTGCAATCTGGATAATTTTAAAATCTACGTTTAGTCTTCATCTTTTGAACCAAATAATGGAGGGAAATGACACATAATGAAATTACCACTGGAATTAGCAGCACATTCTCTAAAAAAAGCCAGGTTAAAACTTAGGAATTCCTCTGTGCAGAGACAACAGCACTGGAGCCCTCTCAGTGCCCTGCTGGCACAGAGGACTCCTCTGCAGCCCCAGGTTTCTGCTGAAGAGAACAAACAGCTCTGACTGTAACAACAATGCCATTTTTTTCAGGAACTGGTGGGTTTTCTGAAAGTTCCAACTTCTGAACTCCAGTAAACAAGGCCAGGCAGGCTCTTGCAGTTCATTAAGTCTCACCTGTATTTGAAAAAATGAAGGTTTCTGGTTACCTTGGTGTCAGAGAAAAGCTTGGAAGTGTGATGCCCAGGAGCCCGGCTGGAGCCAGACTACAGCATATACTCATCATTTACTCAAGGTTTGAGCCCTCGTGCTGGCCAGGGAGCAGCTGATGGTGCCAGGAGCTCCAGGAGGCCACAGGGAGAGCGACCCAGCATCTGCTGGGGCATGAAATTCCGCTGCTCCAGAACTGCCCCCAAATAGGTACTGGGGGGCCCCTGAGGATGAGGCATGGCCGGGAGCAGAGGGTGGAGTCCTGCCCTCAGCCAGGGTGTGAGCAGGCCCCTCCTTGCCTCTCCGGAGTTACGGAGTTACGCAGCCACTGCCACCCTGCCCACAGCTCTGGCATCCTTTTGTTCCTCCCTCCAGCCCTGGGGACAATAAAACCCGATTTTAAGGGAACCAGAGGAAGAAGCCAGCTTGGCAGGGCTGGGCACGCTGGGACGTGCTGCTGTCTCAGGACAGCAGAGTTACAGTGAGTGTCCGTCACTGACAGGGATGCCAGCCAGCAATTTATTTTCCACATTAATTTTGATTATGAGTTCTTATATGGTTGCAGAGTCCAATTTTCACAAGGGAAGTTTCCCCCCCTAAACACAGGACAACAAATCAGATTGACCTGAAGTTTTTCTTTCCTAAATTTCTTGTGGAATCTTGGCTGGATATAAGTTGTCTCAAATGCAATTACACTGTCATAAATAATTTTCCACCTCTTTTTTCCATCTCAACCATTCCGCTCCCCTGCGGTCAGTGGAAATTTCCCCCTTTTATTAGGTTAGACTCATTGGCACTGAGAAAAACTGTGCTCATGGCATCATTGTCTGTTCCGAGCCAAATCCTCGGAGATTTCCCTCCCACTGACACAAAAGCTGGGGCCAGGGCTGGATAACGGAGCCTGTAGCTGGGTGACAAGCTGCCGTCCTTCCATGAGCCTGGGGTCTCATTGTCCTGACTCAGGCAACACCCACAGGAGTGTCATTGACCTGAGCACCCGCACAAGCCTCGGGAGGGGCTGGAGCAGCAGCTTCCCATGGAGTCAAAGCTTGCGGTGCCTCCAGACAAACGCGCTAGAAACGCTTTGTTGGGGTGAGATGCTGGCGAGGGGTTATCACACACAACTCTCAAGGTTTTGGCCGAAATAAACCATTTGCTCCTCCTGCTCGGCTCCCTGCGCTTTCCTTGTGGCAGCGCCGGGCATGTGTGGCTGAGTCCCCCCAGACAAAGGGCCCAGCAATGTGACTAACAGCTGCCACATGTGGACATGTCCTTCTGCTATTTAGTACTTGACTGTGCTTGGTTTTACTGTGCTTTTCATACGAGCTGCATCCCCAAACCACTTCACAGAGCAGGCTAATTAGAATCATGGGTTCAGGGCCATGCGGGGAGGAAAAGCTCTTGGAGCCCCGCAGAGAGAGGGCGGTCGTGCTCCGCACCCGGGCTGCTCTGCAGGGCGAGGGACAGATCTCGCCCCGGGCTGTCACACCCAGGCCACGTCTGAGCAGATTCCATTAATTCAGCTCCTTCAAGGGCTGGTAAGCAATTTTCAGGGACCATTAAAAGTATTATTGGTCCTCAGCACGCTGTGTTGCTGGGATGACCAGTGGGAGCCAGGGCAGGCACAGAGTGGGATGGCTGTGGGGGGACAGTGTAGGCTGTGGTGCCCCAGGTTTATCCCTGACCGTCTGCCCAGCCCCTCCTCGTTCCAAACACGAGCACACTGCCTCTCCCGCCAGATGAAGCGGGAAGGACTGAGGACCCCAGCCCTCTCTGCCTGCTCCCAAGGCCTGCTGGCAGTCTGCAGGGCACAAGCAGGGCGTCTCAGGCCACAGAGCCTATTTTGCAATGCTGCAACAAGCCTCAAACTGTTGGATGTATCTTCTGCTGCAAGAAGTTTGTTTCTTGACACTTACTTCAGTGCCTTCCCAGCGACGAGACTGTCTCGCTCCAGCCTGACAGGGTTCTGGTTTCTGTCTGAATGAGGAGCGCTCATCCTTCTCCTGCTCCCGTGACTGCATGTTTTGAATTAAATCGTATCAGAGACACTCAGGAAAGTGTGAAGCTATTTTTATTTAGAGGGTGAAAAAGTCTGGGGAAACTAGAATTTGATGAAATTGCACTGTCCAGTATTAGTAACTGGTTCACAGGAAAGTAGAGAGAAGTCTGCAGCCCCAAGTCATGTGAATGCTGCCAGGACTTCAAGCCATATTACTCACTAAGTGGAAAGTCCAGGTAAAGCCCAACCCCTGGCTCCACATGTGGTAGTGATTTGGGCAGATCCTCTGTCAGAGTGGCTGACATCATGACGAGAGGTATTTACAGCCGACAAGGAGAACTCTACGCAGACCTTGGCCCCCCCTCCCTTTTTTTTGTTTTATTCTGAGCTGTTATTATAAAGTATTATTTATGAAGTGGTGAGAGCATAAGCAGCACAACCCTGCCAAACTTAAAGCACTTTTCATTTAACAGAATGAAAATTATTTTTACATAAGTATCTGAAGGAAAGATCCACAGATTCTGGACAGCTTTATGGAGGCAGGCTATAAATTCTGAGCTCACAAAACTATTTTTCTCACCAATAGGCTTCCCTTTACCTCTGAAAGTTTATTTTCAATAAACACAAATTGGATCCTCAGCAGTGTCCAGAGGAGGATGTTCACAGCTATCACTGTATCTAATCCATGTGACCTGTGGATCATTCCAGTGAGGCACTTGGGAACACGTTTCCATGTGTCCCAGCACTGCTCCTGCATGAGGCCTGAGGCTGGGGCGAGCATCGCAGCGGGCTCAGCTGTTACAGACCTGACCCAAGGCCACCCGAGACAGCAGTGCTCATCCTGCTGACATCCCTGAACCGTTCATTAGCTGGAACAGGACAAATCTCTCTCTGGGTCACCCACTTAACTCTTGTAGCAGAGGTCAAGTTCCAAGCCCGTGGGAATGAGCCAGACTGGGTGGTGAGCAGAACCCGCGCCCACCTCGAGTTCAGCAGCACTGGCTGCACTGGCCCCAGTGAGAGAGAAACCTGCTCAAAGAGGGGAGGGAGAGGCACCCATGCCCCACACTCCTGTCCCCTCCCCGTGCTGCTGTCTCCCATCGCTCAGGCACGCTCTATGATCTGTCAGCAGTGGTGGGCCGCTTGCCCCTTGTGTGGGGAACACCCACACCATCCCTCTCAGATACTCGAGGTGACCTGCTGACACTGGGGGTTCTGCTTTGCTGCCTCACCTGGCCAAATGCAGCCAGAGGGGGGTTGTGTTTCTTTCTCACATAGCTCAGTATGCCAGTTGCCATAATATTATTTTTGTTTGCGATCTCATGTCAGCTCAGAATGCTACTGAAATGTGTCCTCCCCTCAGATGAGGGCTGTAGGGAAACCACAAGCTTTTTGAAATTCAAAATTGGTAAGCAACGAAATTATGAAACCACAGGAAATGAAATGAGCAATTCCTGCAGTTCATGCTTTTCCCCTAAGCTTCTCCATTGCTCTTAGAAAAATGTGCATTAAATGGGGTGTTAGCAAACACTTCCTGTCCTCCAGTAAGATTCCCAGCTTCCCAAGTGCAGAGCGGGTGCTGAGAAGGATGGAGGGATGAGTTGTAGAGGGTAATGCTGATTCATTTTGACAAATACCACAAATGAAAAAATACATCAGGACCACTGGGCAGAGGCTGAAAAAGGACCCCCACAATGACAATAGGCAGTGACATCTGGGACCCGCCAGCACACACACTGATGGCAGCCCGGTGGCATGGAGAGCCACGGCTTGCTTTCTGCTCTGCTCCACATTTGTGGGGTGGTACTTTGTCTTGTTTTTGGCACCCCAGAAGTGGGACAGCTCCACACTGGGCTCCCTCCGCCCACAGTCTCTGCTCACACCAGGGTGCAGGACAGCTCCATGCCATTCTTTCTCTGCCTACTGCCAGCCCTGGGCCTGGCACTGGGCAAGGGGCCTGTTCTCCTGCTCAGAGGCGTTTTGACCCTTCCTGACCTTGTGGGGAGAAAGCTGCCCATTTTGGGAACATTAGGCACTGTGAAGTGATAGAATAGGTACAGCATGGCCCACAGCATATCCCCCTGCCCAGTGAGCCTTGTCCCATGCCGTGGAGCCCCGGAGTCCTTCATCCTCCATACAATCTTCGTTGCAAGTGCAATTACAGAGGAAGTGCAAACCAGCCGGTGCAACACTGACTATGGTTGACTTCACTGTCATGTAGTTTGTGTTTCACTGATGACACATTTATGGGCAGAGCAATGGCCCCTGAGGGTAAGTGAGAGGCGTCAGTTTTTTCTCCTGTTTGCAGAACACACCAGTTGCATGAATGGCTAGAAGCTGGAGGTGGCCATACTATCAAGCCCAGTCTCCAGGATGCTTGGAGGCGTGATTCAAGCTGCTCCATAAAATCAGTGACCAGAGCAGCTTCAGCCTTTCAATCTCCTCAGCAGGTACAGCTCTGCTGGCTCCAGAGCAGCAGGCCCATACCTCACAAGTGGGCAAACTGGCAGGGGCTGCTGGCAGTCCTTATCACACTTCATCTTGCTTTTGGACAGTCAGAGGTTGATGGTGCTCTGCAGATCCCTCCAAATCCTTTATCAAGCAGCCCAGCAAGGGCAGCTGCCCTTGGGAAGGTTCTGTTCCCTTGGAGGAACGGTCACAATCCATGGAGAGTGAAGCAGCAGCTCCCAACCCCTTGGCAGCATGGCAGGAGAGCAGCTGCCTGCACATCACACTACTGGCTCCAGTGGGGTGTCCTGGTGCCTCCAGTGAGCTATGAGTCTCCAGGATTTCCCCAAGAAATGTCAAGGGACAGTGCAGAAAATGACGCTTTTCAATAATAAGGAAATATTCCATGAATGAAACCAGATCTGTTTATTTTGAGTTCACTGTTGCAAATCATTGCAAAGAGAACCCAGTCCTACAGAATAGATCCAACATGGATGTGAACCACATGAGGTGCAGGTTTGATCCAGCACAGAAACTTTTTGAATTTGCTTTTTTTAAATCTAATTTCTTATTGAAACAATGTGGTTTGCATTAAGGTTTTGATGTTTTGTTTTAAAACCACACATCTAATTTTAAATGTTTAAGACTTATAAATAATACAGTAATTTTGATGCAGCCAAAGAAGATCTCATGAGAGAAACAGATAAATCAGTAAATCAGTACCTCATTTACATGTTTAACATGTGCCACATTTCATTCCCCATCCTCCTTGGATAGGACTCAAAAGGACTTTCCAAAGAATTTGCCCCCATATCCCTGCTTCATCCTGAGATAGAAACAAATTCCAGTTTGGAAAAAAACCAGCTTTTATCACAGATGTCAGCAATTAAATTGTCCATTAAATAAAACATTCACTCACCTTATTTTTCCCTTTTCTCATTTGCTGAGGAATATTTCCTTCCATAGCTGCATTCCTCTTTCAGCTTTCCACCGCATCCCTGGGCAGCGTGGGGCAGCTCCCTAGGAACGGAGCTCTTACGAGGGAGCCAGAGCTGCTCCATGGGGCCAGAACTGCAGAGCCCATCACCCTCCCATGGGGTCTGCCTGGGGTGTCGGCAGCAGTGTCAGAATGGGAAGTCCCCTGTGAGTGGTGCTGTGACACCCTGGGAGCCAACACCTCCTCCAGGGCCACCTTCGCCCACACAGATGCTCCCTGGATAACAGACGTGGCACACACAAAACCTTCAGGGAAGTAAAGAACAAGCTAAAGTTGCTCAGAGTGCCCACACATCCTTCTGCTTTCCATGCCTGCCCTCGCTGTCCCTCTGCCCTCCATGACTGTCCCCAAGTCCCTCTGCTCTGTGTGCCTGCACCCATCTCCCCAGCAAGGTCACCCACGCCAGCGCTGCTGCCACAGCAGCATTTGTTATTACCTACCTATGCTTGCACCTGTCCTCAATCAGATGATAACCACACCAAATCAACTCATTTCTTCCTGCTTCCCCTCACGAGAGCTTCTGCCTCCTGCAGAAGAATTAATTCCAGTAATTAATTCAGCCACTCTAGCCATGAACACAAAATGCCCCAATTACTGTCTCTCCTCCTGCGGTGTCACAGTGAAATCTCATTAGCACTTGATTACAGCCAGAACTGCACTAACGGGGGTGTTAGCTGTGTTAATGGAAAACACTTTCCTTTATCCTTTGGCAAATCCAGCTGTTTCCACCAAATCAATGTGGAATTTGATCTGGAAGAGTCTGCATGGCCAGGCTTTGGGGTCGTGAAGTGTTAAAGAGAACAGAGCTCCGTCAGTGCCCTGACCTGGGCTCACCCAGCACCCCTGTCTGCCTCAGCACCTCTGCACTCCTCATCGGTGCTGTTGGATTTGTTCAAGGTGCAAGGACCTAAATCTTGAGCCATTTTATCGGCTGATATGAATCAATGTGCAGCTCTCAGGCTTACATGAACAGCACCCTGCGTGCTGAAAGGGCTGACTGCCAGGGGAAGGTGTGGCAGGAGCTCCAGGAGCCATGGGACGTGGCTCCCAGTCAGGGCCTGGCACAGAGCCAGTGGCTGTCCTGGGGATGCCACGGTGGTGGAGAGCCCAGGCAGTCTCCTCCTGCCCATCCTGCTTCTGGGCATGCCTCCACCAGGCCTGCTGGAAAGATTAAAAGCATTCTTGATCTGACCCCAGTGCACATCTGAATTAGAAATAAATGAAAAAGGAGAGAAGACAAAACAATCATTTGACTTTTATTAAAGTTTCAAGAGGGATATAGGCCAATAATTCCTTTTTATTGGTAAAAGTACCATTAAACAATGCATTCCCACATCCCTTTCCACTTTTGGCTGTAAGGCGTCTGGCAGAAGAAGGCACTTTCCCTCTGGGAGCAGAGACATTTTGGGCCAGGGTGCCCCACACCTGCCAAGGGCTGCTGACCCATGGCTATGGCATGGAGAGTGTTGGGAGAGCAGGGAATCACGTCAGCACGATGCCCCCTGGCACTAGTTTCACAGGGATGCTGCAGCCCTGACCAAAAAGATAGTGTTTGTTTGGTTTGGCAGGGAAAACTGCTTCTCTTCCGCTGTTTATTGACATATGAATCAGAGCTGGCACTGGGAGCGAGGACTCCACAGTTGTGTACAAGCACGAGAGCGTGTGTCAGGCAGCGCAGTGAAAGCTGCAGTAATGAGCCCATTAATCATGTAATTCCCAGCCAGGGAAACCCCACAGTCCCCGGTGCGTGGGACACTCACTGCTCGGTGAGGGGAGCCTGTCACGTGGCTGCTGCCGCTGCCTGCAGACTCCCAAGCAGTTCAAGACATACGGATGTGAGTCCCTGCCAGTGCTCCCCATCACTGCCCTGCCACGGCCATGGGGGTCCCAGCAGACACCCCGGCCTGGCATGAGAGCATCCTCAGCCGCTGGTGTGTGGGTGCCTAGCTTGGTGTGCCGCATCCTCCAGTGCTCCTCTGACCTTCCCTAAGGGCTGAGCTGAGGGTGCCCCTGACCTCCCACTGGCAGGATCCTGGTGCTCCTTCTGCCCTCTACATCTGCAGCTTCATCTCACCCAAGTCACTTGGGTCCACATCCCTGTGGTCCTCGTCCACAGCTCTGCCCACACTGGTGACCCTTTCAGCTTCCACATGACCACAGCACATGTGCTCCTCACCTCTGCCTCCACCCCTGCTCTGCCTGTTCAGAACTAGCAGGACAGCTAGTAAAGAACCCAGCAATTTTTATTCAGGATTAATAGACACTTTTAGTCATTATTTTTCACAGCTTGAGAGGATTTATTTTGTTTGATCCTGGGATATAAAATCTTCCCCTTCAGGGAAATTCCCACTGAAAATACTAACCTAAATAAGAAGTTTTCTTGTAAAATCTCAGAAGGAACTTTCTTTTGAAAATGATGACACTTCAGAGAGAGTTTGCAATGAGTTTTACTTCGAGTGAAACACAGCCTGACCTTAATTATGGAGCTGTCCCTGCTGCTTCGTTAAACAGATAAATAACAATAAGAAGCAGATTTGCTTAATGTCACTACAGAGTTTGTGGGCCAAGTTCAGTACATTAAGTGCTACATCAGTGTCTGCACTGACACTTCAAGCAGGATAAATAACAAGAGACATTACATATGGGGGACATGGTGCTGGCGGAGCATCCTTCCTCCATGAGGTCTCCAGGAGCCGGTGCAGGTGGCTGTGCCTCAGGAAGTGGGTACGTGTTTTGCTGCATTTCTACAAGCTGGTCTGTAACCCAAACCAGGCCACATGCAGCACAGGAAAGCTGAGCTCCTCGTGACACAGGAAAACTTCTTTTTCTGTCTGCCCTGTTGCCAGTAGCAAGATTGACCTCTCCTCTGGGCTGCAGCTGCCCTGGTGCTGCTTGGTATCAATAAACTACTGGAGGAGGTTGGTGAAATTGGGAAAACACCAGATCGTGAGCACTGCACTGGGTCACCCATCAGCAGCCTCTTGGCAAACGGAGCAGCCAGCACAGCGTGTATTTCATTTGTGAAAGCAGAGCCCTGGCATGACTGCTCGTAATTTGGTCAGGGTGAATGAAGTGAGATCCTGCTCTGCTGAACTGCAGTCATACAAGGACAGTGCTGTGCTGAGTGCTGTGCCCGTGGCCTGGCTGGGATTAGGGCTCAGCCCTGCTTCGGTGGCCTCGCACAACCCTGGCTCATCACACATGGCCTGTCCAGCCTGCCCCTGTTGGGGCTCTTGGTGCACATCTCCCTCCCTGGCTGCAGAGCTGCATCCTGGGGAGGGAGGATATGGACCAAGGAAGAACAAGGGGATTGTCATCTGCAACAGTGCATTGGCCCAGCACCTGCCCTCCCATACCCAGAACCAGTTTCAAGAGACAAATGCCGTCGCTGCTTCTTGTGTTCTAGATATTCTGATTAAAGGAATGAAGCTGATTAATGCAAACCAGAAATGAAATTCAGAGAGAGGAGGGGGAGGATGAAAACCGCCCATTACCCCAAGCCTCCCGGGATTCCGGGGAGCTAGCTACAATAACCAGCTCCTGCTGGGCCCTCCTGCCCTGAGTGCCAGGTGTGTGACACACCATGAGGGCAGCGCTGGTGCTGGGGAAGCTTTGAACACAGATCATGCACCAGGCTCCTGGCTGGCAACAACATTGTGTGTTTGATTTTACTACAGCAAGTACTTCCACGAGGTCTGTGCTCTAAGGGAGTACAGAATACAGCAGAGATGCAGCCAAGAGCATAAAGTGAAGAAGATGTGAGGCAGGGAAAACCACTCATTCCTGATCTCATTCTCTTGGAGTCAGTGCAAAATCTGTCCAATCTTAGCATGTGAATTAACTGATAAATTAAACATGAATTTTAAGTTGATGACATCTCTTTAAATAAATAACAACATTGGTATCTTGCTTGCAATCAGCTCCTGATCAATTATCTGTGTTTTCACCATGCTGTTGCATAGTGTCTGCAGTTCCTTCCTGCACTGCAGCATCCTGAATCAAAGAAACCTTTCACATGAACATCATGGGCTGAAAACAATGGAACTAAACACCACTTCTTCAACTTAAATTGCTAACAGACCGCAAAATTAAATAGAATTTTTCCATCAGAGAACTCTCGGCAACAGAGTCAATCATGAGGGACCCAGTAACATCTCCGAGTAAGTGCTTAGGTAGTGGATCTTATCCTGAAGCTCTTGCTCAGGCACTGGGGAGCTGCAGCAAACAAACCCCAGAGCTGCCACGTGTCCAATGCCCTGACATCTGTGTATTGCTTGTGGTGGGTGCTCCTTCAAGTTCCCTCAGGGATATTGCACCTCAAAACAGCCCTGGTGATGGCTGGGGTAGCCGCCCCCGCCTCCCGTGGGGCTGGAGGTGTTGACGCTGTAACCTCGGGTCAGATGGATGGATGGACAGAGGCCATGGGAAGGTGTCGGGCTGTGGTGAAGTGTGGAACGGGATGGGAGGTGACATCACTGCAGTCCTGCCCCGTGCCCAGAAGTCCCAGGGGACCCTGCAGTGGTGGCAGCATCCACAGCTGGCCCAGCGCCTGGGTGTGGCTGGATCCTGAGGACTGGGGGCTTTTTTGTTAATCTTTGGTCCTAAATCTCAAAATAAAAAATAAGTTGAGTTAAAATTTATCCTTCCCCTCTGAATTACTTTCTTGGCAAAAGTTTGAACTGTGTGACAGCTGCTACTTCAGACACTAAAAATGCTCATTCATCACAGAAAATAAAACCCTCGTTGCTGTTCAGCCGAGAGCCCATGTAATCACCATGTAACTGAATTAGAAATGGGTGACTTTGCTCAGCTTCAGTTTCACACGATCCAGACAAGACCTGCTTGATTGACTCTTCTGGGAACTGCACTCTATTACAGCTTCAAAAATTCAATAATGTTCTGAAAAAAGCTAACTTTTATGACCTCAGTCAGTGCCCACCAGGCCTTGTGCCACGTAATGTTTATATTCTGAATTTCCAACATCAGCATGAGGCTCTTTGAACTCAGCCTTTGCTGGTTTTCTCATTGTTGGGATTGGCTTTCTCCTGTTTAATTGGAGGTGCAATGTCCAGGATCCGGGGTACAACACCCAGGATGGGGGCTGCATCATCCAGGATCTGGTGTACAGTGCCTAAGAGCTGTAAGAGCAGTGCCCAAGAACTGGAGGTACAATGCCCAGGATCCAGGGGTGCGCTGACCAGGATCTGGGGTGCAACACCAGCAATAGGGGGCTGCAGTGCCCAGGGCCCAGGGGTCCAAGGCTGCGGCCTCGCCACCGCTGCGGGGCTGAACCGATTGACAGCAGCTGTGGAGGCTCTGGCTCCGCATGGCCGCGATGGCTCCGCGCCCCACAGGGAGCTTTGCGCAAGGCAATCTGCTGTCAGGATTTGCACATAAGTCACAGGGTTTAACCGAAATCCAATTTGCCGGAGAGGAGTGTTGGTTTAGATTATAGAAGAACAATTCACTTGTGGGTGTGCTGGGAGGGGAGCAGGGAGGGCAGGGGACTGGGAAAGGCCCTTCCCTTCCCTGCCATCACCAGGTTTGGAGGAGACTCACCGAGCCTGAATGAAAACAAATGTAAAACTGATAGGTACATTTGTAACCCATTACCAGGCTGACTTTATGAAACTCTAAACTTGCTGGCAAGCGGAGGGAGGTGGCGGCTTCCAAAATATTTTTTCTTAAATGAGAAAGTTGCTTCAGATTGTGCTGGTTCATCTGTGGGCGCCTGGCTGAGGCTGAGGCCGAGCCCCCACACCTGGACCCTGGCTGCACCTCACTCTAATCACCTGAGGCAACACTTCCAAGCCCCTGGTGAACGTGTGGGTGTCACGTCCATGTCCCCCAGCCCCTGATCCCCACCATAAGGAGAAGCTGATCCATTGCCATGGGTGGGAATTAGCCAACAGGCCCCAGGGAAGTTTTAGGCAGGGAAGCTGGAGGCCATGGATCCCTGCCCATGCTTCCTTCACAGGAGGGGCACCACAGCCTTCTGGCATGGCAGCGGTGTGTGAACATCAGTATCCCATTATGGACATCTGTGATAGCCCAAGTACTCCCCAAGCCTCACCACGCCACCAGCTCGAGAGCCGCTGGGGAATGGAGACATCAAAGGTTTCTCCTTTATTAATGAGTCGTGTTCTGGCGACTCATTCTGCTCAAAGCACTTGTAGGCAATGCTTTAGCTGTTCCAATAATGTATCTGTCTAAAGCCAGTACCCAGCTGTGACGTAACACAGCATGTTCCCTGCTCTCCCAGGGACAGGGATGGTGTCACTGTAAAGGCACCACAGCCCAATGCTCTCTCCAGGACAGGGGTCCGTGGTGAGGTGTTGGCAGGGGGTCAGTGTGTGCCAGCATGTGTCCCATAACATCATTTCCACCTTTTCCCATCAGGGTGATGACATGATGGTGGCAGCTGAAACTCAGAGCTTGAAAGCACTGGCAGCTCCATCCAGACCAGGGGATCACTGTGGGTCCCTGAGCACAGCCAAAGAGACCCAGCTGTGGACTCGGTCTCTGTTCTGTTTTCATATTTACAGCTCTCAGTGCAGATTCTGAAAATCCTTACACCTGTCTTTTCCTTGGTGGGAGCACAGTGAGGAATCACATGAGGAGCAGGAGTGAAATTTCCCTGGAGCACCAGGCCTCCTGCAAGGTGGCATCTCCCTGCACTTGTGAGCAGCAGCGCAGGGTCTCGTATCGGGTTCCCATGTGCAAAGGAAGCTACCTGCCCAGGCAGGAGCTTTCATGGATATGCTCACACTTGAAAATCTGACCCTCAAATCTTGTGCAACCCACATGAATTTTGAAAGAAGAAATATTGGGTTTTATTTCTTAAAGGAAAATAGATGTGATTTCAGAATAAATCAATAAAACACGACTTTGCTCAGTGGAACAAGCCACGTGGAGACATGGAAAAATAAACTCTTTTTGATGGCTCCTGCTGAAAGATTCTCATCTCTGTAGGTCATGGGATCAGTGCTGGAGTGGCAGCACTTGAACCCTGGCAGGCAGCCTGCAAGCTCTGACAGATGTTCCTGGCACTGAAGCATGAGGATGCTTTGCCGATTGCTCCTGGGCTGGACAAGGCTGGCTCCTGGGCAGCTGCAGAACCCCATGTACCACGCTGGGGGTCAGCCTGAGCCTCCCCCTGCATCCCACCCCAGCATGGAGGTGGTGGGCTGCAGCAGCACTGGTGCCCCAGGGGGTAAGGCAGGTGTCAGAGGCAACAATTGAAGAACTGGGGCCTCACCAGCAGCCTCTGGAGATGCTGAAGCATCAGGAAAGGCTCCAGAGACACCAGGGATGCATCTGCCTCTGTCTGTCCCTTTCATGGATGTGGGTCCCAATGTCCTGGGAGACAGCAGCTGCCCACCTCTCTGCAGGAGCACCTGGTTCCTGCCCTTGCAGCTACGGCAGGACTTGGGTGCCCTTTGGGGCCTCACACCCCCTGGGGTGGCCCCTCTTCTCCATTCTCTTATGGGAGGTGACAGTATAAGACCATGAAAGAGTGATTCGAGAAGGCTGGCAGGACAGAGGGCCACTGCCAGCTCAGAAGGTGATACCTGGAGTCCCAGCAAAGTCACTAAAATGGGGAGAAAATTCTCATTTAATTTGGTTCATTTGTTATAATGATTCTTCACCGTGGTCCATATTAAACACTTCAGTGATTTTTGCCTCTAAAACCCTCTTGCAGGGATCGTGATGAAAGGTATATTTATTGTACTTCGGCTTGGAAAGTTGTTTCAGATGTTTCCAATTCATCAACCAGTTCAAACATCTGTTCCTGGTTGGGGCAGAAAAGCTTAACTCACACACACACACAAAAACTGCTCATTTTGGAGGGTTTTATGATGAGCTTTCTAATCCTGACAAGTTGTCAAATAGTGCTAATAGCCACATCACCTGTGGCTCCATCACCCCTGGCCCAAGGTAGGAGCCTGTGGCGACTGTGGGGCTCAGGGGGCTCGGTGATGTCCCCAACCCAGGGCTGCCCCTGGTGAGACCCCCTAGTGCTGCTGTGAGGGGCTGGTCCCAGCAGGACGTGACCAGGACTGCACAGCCGGACTGATAGGCCCTACTTGGGATTGCAAAATCTGGCTCTGAGTTGGAACGAAACTATAATATTTAGAAATACTCTGGTACAGCAAATCAAACCTCAAAGAAGATTTGGGGGAGAGGGTGGAGATGTTTCAGTGAGGCAAAAATCAATGACATTTTTTGGTTACAGCTTGTCAATAAACACAATCCATTTCTGTACCAAAAAAGGCAACGAGGTCATTCCAAACAAAAAGTCAAAGTGATTCATTCAGAAAATGTCAAAACAGGATGTTTTGATACTGTCAGAATCTATTTCCAGATTTCTTTTGAAAGATATTTTGGTTCAATGGACCAGGTTGCAGGAAGTGCTGGGATTTCAGAAGAAGAACCACATGCTCTGACAGGACAGGGCAGACACATTGCCCTCCCTGTCATTGCTCTAAGATTTTCTTCCAGCTCGCATTAATCCCGGCTGCTCGGCAGGCTGCGATGGCTGTGAGTCCCACAGCTCTGGCCCAATGGCTGAGCCCTGAGGCCAAGGTGACAGCAGCGCTGCTGGGCCGGCACAAAAATGAACCCCTCGAGTCCAGATAAGATGCACGCACATGGGTACACAGGCACACACATGGACACACATGGACACACACATGGGTACACAGGCACACACATGGGTACACAGGCACACACATGGACACACATGGACACACACATGGGTACACAGGCACACACATGGACACGCATATGCACCCACATGGGCACACACAGACACAGGTACACACACATGCACACAGATGGACACACAGGGACACACATGGACAGACATGGACACACACATACAAATATACGCACATGCACACACATGGATAACGCATGTACACACACATACGTGCACACAGACACTCACAGGCACACGTGGGCACACATGGGCACACACACATGGACACACAAGGACACACATGCACATGCACACACATGGACACACGTATGTGTGCACACACACACAGATGCACACGCACACATGGGCACACATAGGCACACACACATATGGACATATACGTACACAGACACACAGGCACTCGTGGTTTCTCCAGCCATGACAAGGGGTTTGGTGGTGGATGTGACTTTCCAGTGTGGCAACAGAGAGTGAGGAGTGAGATGCCACCCACAGCCCCCCCCCAAGGCAGGAACAGGAGGCTGGGGACACTCTGGGTACCCTTCTGGCTGCACTGGCAGCTCTGGAAAACAGTGGCTTTCAGCGCCAGGATGCTTTCCCAGGAGAGGGAGGTTCTGGGAATGTCAGCTCCTTAATTAATCTTGAGCCTTGTCACCTTCCTGGGGCGTGAACCCCTGGACACACTCTGCATCTGGCCCAAAGGGAAAGCAAGAAAAGTTAATTGAACTACGTTCTTCAGATTCACATAGAAGTTGCCCTGTTTCCTTGTGCCAAGCAACCTGAAAGATTCCCACAGTCTAATCTCTGGAGAGAGACAGGCTGTCTCATGACTCGGCAAGTGCCACAGATCCCAGACGGGTGAATCTGCCCTCCGGTGCCATGCAGAGATTCTTTAATTAAAGCCAGTGTTGCCATGGTGGGGTCCAGAGAGCTCCTGACATATTCAGGCTGGGGAACAGCAGCCAACACACAATCTTATTAGCACCTGCAGCTCCAGATGGTTATTGGATTGGGCTGCTTTGAATTTTTATTGTGTAGCCTCCCTGGTTTTCACCCCTCTGGCAGCATGAGGAGCAGGGTTGGGGCAGGTTGCAATCAGCCCTGCTCTGCCTGGCACCGGCACGTCCCAGCGTGACAGGACCCTCTCTGCGGGTGTTGGAGGAGCAGCAGCTTCTGCTTGGGCCTTGGGAATAAGGCAGGTTCTGGTGAGCTTGTGCCAGGCATGGACATCTGTTACCACAGCAGCTCTGTGAGTGGAGGAAGGAGCAGATTCTGCCCTCAGCCCAGGGAAGAGCTGCTGACAGACAGCAGAGCATCTTGCATTCACCTCTGGAATGGGAGAGGACAGTTCTCTCACAGCTCCCAGTGCTGCTGCCCATGCTCCCAGGCAGTGGCTGCCCTCAAGATGACCATCC
This sequence comes from Corvus moneduloides, assembly GCF_009650955.1. Lineage (NCBI taxonomy): Eukaryota > Metazoa > Chordata > Aves > Passeriformes > Corvidae > Corvus > Corvus moneduloides. Next base: position 3,502,743 of record NC_045498.1, read on the forward strand.
CACACGGGACCAGTCACACCTGTGGAGTTGGAGCAGGTCACACTGGTGCACAGGCACAGAGGGGCTGCAGGCCAGCACATGCAAAGTGACAGGATCCAGAGGTGCCTCCCATCCCACCCCATCCTGTCCCATCCCATCCCATCCCATCCCGTCCCGTCCCGTCCCGTCCCGTTCCATCCCATCCCATCCCATCCCATCCCATCCCATCCCATCCCGTCCCGTTCCGTCCCGTCCCATCCCATCCCGTTCCGTCCCGTCCCATCCCATCCCATCCCATCCCATCCCATCCCATCCCGTCCTGTTCCGTCCCATCCCATCCCATCCCGTCCCATCCCGTCCCATCCTGTCCCACCCCGTCCTGTTCCGTCCCGTCACATCCCACCCTGTCCCATCCCATCTTATCCCAGGATGGTCACGCTGCAGTTTTCCCTGTCCACCAGCACACAGCCCATCTGCTGAAGCACTGATGAGGTCTCTGGGTCTGCTCCTTCTCCAGATTCCTGGCAGACAGAATTCACCTTTTTGCAGTATGTCCCATATTTTCCAGCTTTATTTCTGAACTGAATGAAAATCAGAATGGCCCAACTTCAAAGCCGAGCCAAGATGCCAGGAGCATTGGGGCACCACCCTGGATGAGTAGAACTTTGGTACTCACTGAAGGGCAGAGACTTGCTGTTCTGCATCCTGCACGCCACTCTGCCATACCTCCCCATTCCCAGGCTCTCTCCGTGGCCAGTGCAATTTCCAAACAGGGTGTGCTGAAGCCTTAGAGGCACCCTGGGCCTTGAGGAGCCGGGCAGCACTTGCTGTCACTGCTGTTGTGCTTCCAATTAGCTCACATCTGCTCCCGCTCTCCCTGCGCCCACCCCACCTCAAGCGCCTGCAAGTGATTTTATGCAGCAATAACAGAAATCACGAAACCTGAAATGAATCTAAACAAAAGGAATCATTCAAATTATCCTTAACCCGTTGAAGGCCAGGCCCTGTGTGCAACCAAAGGCTGCTGTTTTAATGTGCTCCATGACACAGAACCAGCTCCTCGACCCAATGCTTGATGACCTGCAGGAGCACCTAACGGCACAGCTGGCCCAGGCTCCCAGCATGATGGGTCATTTATGTTGGGTGTGTCTGACGCAGATGTGTGGGGCAGTCCCCCACAGCATCCAGCCTCTGCTGTGCAAACTGGGGGTCCCACAGTGACACTTGATTGCAGGTTCTAGAGTTTTCCAGCTGGAAGGAACAGATAGATTTGTATTGGGAAAGTTGCTGGGGCATCCTGTTCTGCCCTCCCACCCATGTTATGTGATGTAAGATTTAATGCCTCCTTAGCTTATATATGCTGCTCCAGGCTCCACCTTTCAGGCCAGGCTCCTCCTGGGATGGTGAGATAGCTTTCACACTGGATTCTTTGGTCATCAGAGGATCATCTGGATGCATGCAACTGCTATGACTGAGCATCGGAGAAGCAGCAGAGAGCAGCAACCCTGACCTCAGCCCATGAATGGAATTGTCCTATTCCACGGCCACTCTGGGGTTCCTGCCCTGGAAGGCTCCAGATGTCCACAGCAGTTTTATTACTCTAGTCCAGAATTCTCTAAGGCCCAAATACATAAATAATAAAGAGCCCTTTTTTTTGTTTTTTCAGATTATTTCAGGAACGCACCAGCTTCTTTCAATATAGCCCAATTCTGAGGCATTTCTGTGGGTTGTTGCAAATGACCTCCAAGCAGGAGGTTAATGCTGGTGGTTGTGGTTAGCAGTCACCCACGAGCTGGAGGCTCCTGACACTGCTAACAAGGCACATGTGTGGGAACGGAGGATGCGGCGTGTGGCAGCACCAGGATTTCCTGTGTTTGGTGTTGACTGAAGCTCTCTGGCAGCATGAGATGCCAGGGCTCAGTCTTCTCTGACCTGCTGCAGCAGGCTCCGAGTATATGGCACTGGGCTGGCAGCAGGATGGTGCTGCCACACCAGCCCTGTGCTGACTCAGGGACTGGGGCAACGAATCCTGGCATGGAGGAGCCTCATGCAGCCACGAGCCTCTGAAAGGGAAGCACATGGGTGGGCAATATATTTTCTCCCTCTGCCCCACCAGTGGGTCGGCACACAATCTCTCCTTTTCTGATGATCTCCATCAATAAGGGTTGGAGGGCTCAGATTTGGGCTAAAGATCCACCTTCACCTAAGGCTGGTTGTGATCTAATATTGGTTATTTCATTACAGAACCCCGCGTCCAGGGACCTGCCCTTGCAGCTGACATCTTCTCAGCCTTTCTGTTCCAGCAGCAGAGGTGCTCTGCACACAGCAACCCACCCTCTCCTGTTCCCTGCTCCACTCATTCCCAGGCTCCAAAATTCCCAAATAAGCTCAACCCCAGCCTGTGTGGCTGACTGGGGACACAGCTGCAGAGCAGAGAACCAAGCACCATTTCCTCGCTGCTGGCATGGGGACCACAACCAGCGGTGGCTCGTACTTCTGTATCCCTTTATGAGTATGGGTGCCATGTGAACACCTGATAATTTGATGGGTAAAAAGGAGCATTAGAGATGATTTATGCAATAAATTAATGTCCACCATTCCAGAGAGGTGTCAGATGAGGAAAAAGTGGAGAAGGATGAAGGGCAGGAAGAAGGTAAGTTCCCCCACAGAAAGGTGGCTTGTCACCACAGATCTACATATTTGTGAAGCCCATTCTCATCTGTCTCAGTCAGATAAATCACTCCAAGCCCAGAATTTTCAGGAATTCTCCTTACAAGCTGGGTACTGCTTTGACAAACTGCACTGCCAAAGTGATGCCATTTTTACAGCAGCAGTGTCATTTTACTGTCATGTTGTAGCAGCTACTTTTGCAGAGGGAGACCTACACTCCTCTTCCTCAGCAGTCACAGTAAATGTGTTTTTCACTTTCTTACCATGCTTAAAAATAGCATTAAGTTTTTGCTGATCACATGATTAAAAAAAAAAAAAAGACAAACTGAATGATGCAGGGAGTAAAACCATGTGGCACAGTAAAAACAAATTAGGCTCACATATGTTTTGCGTAACCCTCAAGACTTGTCTGTATTAGATATTGGTAATGAAAAGAATATTAAACTCTAACAGCACAGAATGCCATATGCTGAGGAATTCAAAGAGGAACAATGCATTTGCACAGGATGCTCCTGAATGGAAAATGCCCACAAATAAGCATTTTTTTTTCCTTAGCTGCGGAAAAAACCCTATCACACTTCTACTTTTCCATAACTTTTTAGCAAGCTTTTAGGCACTGCTGTCACGTCACTGGAAGATCTTTGTGCAGTCATCCCATGATGCACGGGAGGTTGGGATACAGGTCAGGACTGGCCATATTCATAGCAGGGGCAGCAGTGTGGACCAGGGGCAGTGGCAGGGGTCAGGGTCTTCTCTGAGCCCCGGCTCAGTGATGGCCACCAGGAAACAGCCTTGGTTTTGCCCTGCATACTAGGGAGAGGCACGGCCAGCGGTCCATCCCCATCCCTGTCCCTGTTCCCATCCCTATCCCTATCCCCATCCCTATGACTCCATTCCCTTCCCTGCACCATCCCCATCCCACCCCACTGCGAGGCCCCCGGGCACAGCCCCGGGCAGGAACTCGTGTTTCTCCCTCCTGTTTACGAGCTGTGAGTGGGGATCCTCGCCGTGACTCACCGCCCGCAGCCACGGCTCAACCACAACTGTAACTTTCCAGTTTGCCTCAGAAACAGGGGGGAGGGCAGCATGGAGGGGGAAGAGCTGGAAAATGTTAGGAAAAGGCAGCAAAGTCTCTAAAGAGACCAGAGGCAGCTGAGAAAAACAACAAACGGTCTTAGTAGGATACTAACATTTTAACAAGAATTCCTTTAATTTAATCACAGTAAGATTCACCAAGAGGAGGAAGAAACAGAAAGCTTCATCTGAACATTTAATGAAAAAATCTTCACACTACGGTCCAGTGCTCCTGCAATTAATTCCCCTTGGTGGAGAGTTTCCATGTGCACCGCTGGAGTCAGAGCTTTCACGCCTTGGCATTTGCAGAGGAACCAAAGGGTTGGCAGAGATTAATTCACTTTAATCTTCTGCATCTTCCTCTGATGTTTGTGGCATTGCAGACATTGCCACAGCCACTCCCTGGGATGTCCCAAGCGGAAACACAAGAGGTAGCAGGAGGCTCTGTTGGTGAGAGCAGCATCCATGAGGGCTCCGTGTCCCTGACCCATGAGACCCCCAGGGTGCTTGCAAGGGAACTTGCAGTGCGATGTCTGCAGTGGGCAGGGTAAGTCTGCCCTGGGCAGTGGGGTGTCACAGCTGGTAAGTGCTTCTCTTGCCCTGCCCTGCAAATAAAATAAACTCATTCGGGTTTTACGTGGAGAGCAGTTTTTACTGCCGCTGAGCTCAGCCGTGGTGCAGAGCAGCCCGAGTCAGACAATACAAATGACACATCCTAAACGGCATTTTTAAAGGCTCAAAGCAAGCTTGTAAAGATTTTATTTGTGTATGAGGCTGTAATGAATAAAGGAGTTGGCATTGCTGCCTCCACCACCCTCCAGGAGCCCTGTCTGCCTTCCTGAAGGGAACGCGCCAGGGAGCAGTGACCGTGACGCCAGGCCCTTGGTGCCTGGGCAGCCATGGCACAGGGCTCAGGGCACAGGGCTCAGGGCACAGGGCTCAGGGCTCAGGGTGTGGGGCCCAGGGTGTGGGGCTCAGGGCTCAGGGCACAGGCAGATGTGGCTCTGACGGGATCTCTTGCTCCCCATGCTCGGGGAAGCAGGGCACCTCTCCCCATCACACTGCAGGGGACAAGGTGCCTGTTTACGGGCTTGCTGCTTTGGGAAGTATCTTAACAGAAACCTACTTTGCATTTAACCATTTTCCTTGGGAAAAAAGCAGGACACGGGGATGGTGAGAGGCCAGGGAGAGCTGTCTGGAAGCCCTTGCCCAGGACAGGCTGGAGCAGCTGAGCATTGACCTGCTCTGAGCCTGGCTGCCCCCCATCAGGCCACACCCAGCTCCCCAGGCAGCTCCTGACCCCCCCAGCCTCCCCAGCACAAAATCCAATGCTGCTCTTTCCCAGACACCCTTCCCAGGCTGCACACGGTGATTTCACCAGCTAATCCTGGGCAAGTGCTGAACCATTGTCTGCCCAGCGCTGAGCTAGGATATTATGGCTGGGAAAACTTCCTTCTGATCTGCAAGCTGTGTGAACAGAACTTGTTTAAAATAGCTGCTTTGACAAACAAACAGAGCCAGCTCCATTTCCATCAGCATCTCCCCTCCTCAAATATCAACATTTGCGTTTCGGTAACAGGAGATGGCCTTTGGAGCAACCACGGCCGAGGCCATGCGGATCCTCGCCAGCATTGCTGGCAAAGGGCAGGAGTGAGGAAGATGCTCAACGGCCAATTTGGGCAGTGACAGAATCCCTGGTGCCCCAGCAAGGCCCTGCCAGCAGCCACTCTCCCTGCCCGGATCGTGGCTCCACAGGGTGCCTGAGTGGTGAGAGGCACCTCAGGCACTTCAGGAAGGGACTGGTGTTCCTGGGTGCGTTCCCTGGGATGGAAAGGAGCATTGCTGTCAGAAAGCCCGTGAACCACAAAGCATCCCGAGGACAGACTTTGAAGCCCACGTTGTTTTCATTTGGATGTTATTATTAAAAAAGCCACTTGCGTGTTTTCTGGTAAAATGGTTTGCTGCAATGTTTCCTCTTCTCCTCCCGCTCCAAGATGAACCCGACAGGAGCATACATGGGGCCTGACTGTGTGGATGGGATGGGATGGGATGGGATGGGATGGGATGGGATGGGATGGGATGGGATGGAGGTAGCTGTCTCATCAAAAACCTCTGCAAGTGACCAGGGTGGAGGTGGGGGCAACATCCTGGGCACATGATGTTGATATATGATATAACAGGCCTAGTTGATGCTGGGTGCCCAACCTGCCATCTCCCAGAGCAGGGCTGAAGCTGAAAAAAGGGCAAGAACTCTCTGGGTTTCCAGTAGCCTTGCTGCAGGCAGTGCAGAGGCAAAGGGAAGAAGTTCTGTGGAAGAAGAAGGCCGAGTGGCTGGACTGCTCTGCAGCCACTGCTACTGCTCAGGGGGCTGTGGGGTTGGGCCACCCACCTGGCAGCACAGCCCTGCATGGCCGTCACAGCTGTCCCCATGGGCAGGGCCACGCTGCAGAGCTACGCTACAGAGCTGTGTACCATGGTGCTGCAGAGAATCGGGTTGTATCTAGAGGTGTTTGATAAAGCCAGTTAGGCTCATCCAAAAATGAAGCAGCATGGCATTGGGACAGGAAGGAACCTAGGAGTGCTGCTGCTGCCTCTCCAAGACAGTTCTTGAGAGGAAAGGTTGTCCTGTGCTTTGGAAATCACTTTCTCTGACTTTTAAACCCAGAGGATCCCTGCTTAGCTGGAAACTACCCCTCCAACAGAGAAAATTAATTATGTCCCAAAGACAGTGCGAGAAGCAGCAAGGAGGCCAGCTGGAAGCAGCCCGAGTCCTCTCGCACCCAGGGCCAAGTTCCATTTCACATGACATCAGTGGGTGCTTTGGCTGCGATGCCAAAGTAATCAAGGTCTGTCCCGGGTGCAGACAGCTGCCTTCATGGAGAGGAGAAAATCCAGGCCTCTGGATGGTGCTCCCAGTTCCCTCCCTGCTCCTTGTTTGTAGGGATTTGGAGTGTATTGCCCTGAGCCACAGTGCAGGCTGGTCTGTCCCCAAGCTGTCATGCGGAAAGCGGGACCCACCAGGCCTGTGCAGTCCCATCTCCCAGAGAGCCCCAGGAAAGAGGAGCTGGTTTGGGACTGGGCATCCTCCTGCCTCTTCTGTTGCTGGCCACAGGTGGCAGCCCCAAGGGGCTAGGGAAAACAAGGGGCTGACTTGGGGGTGGTGGGTGACTGTGTGCAAAGTCCCTTTGCCCTTGGGTGAGGGCAAGCGTGGCCATGGGAGATGCTTTCAGCCCTGGGGACTGGGCATGGACTGGCAGAGAACTGTCTCCAGGGCTTCTCATCCACCCAGATCAGTAACAGGACAGGACCCTCACTGAAGGAGATCACTTGACTCCAGTAACACCCCTTGGAGACAGCTCCTGCTGGGGTCAGTGCCCTGTTGGGTGACTGTGTGTGCAGCCCATGCGACGCACAGCAGCCCAGGAGAGATGTGTGCAGCCTGCTCCTTCCCACACTGAGACAGCAGCACTAATCCTGCAGACACTGTGAAGAAGGTGTGAAGTGATACAGCAGAGTGAAGAGAGGTCTAGGGACAGCCAGGGGGACACCACCATCCTCAGCTGCAGTTGTGTGTCAGGGATGGTCCCTGCTCAGCTTAGGTATCTCAGCTCCCTGCACCCCTCTCCACTGCTGCACCAGTCCTTCAAGCCCAGTTCACCATGTGGTATGGGGCCATTCCTCCTGGGACTGAGCAGGGTCACCGGCAGAGGTTCAACACAGCTCCTCTGAGTCCCTCCCTGTGCAGCTCTCAGGCTCCAGCACAGCCAGGCAGCCTTGCCACGAGCTGGGGAGGCCTCGCACCATGCGCTGCCTCCCCTGCCAGCAGTGTTCAGGTTACACTTGACATAGTGAAGTGGAAGCAAAATGGATTTAATTTATTTACTTTTTAAATGCAATGGTGGAAAACAAAACATGTTGCAAAAGTTGTTTGTTTCGTACCAGCTCTGCACAGACCCACTGCAGAAGGAGTGGCTCCTGGCAGCTCAGCTCTTCGGAGACTGGCGATTGCTGGGCTGACATGCTGTGCCGAGGACCAGACGGCTGCTGGAGACACCCTCCCTCCCTAGGGGCTGCGCTGGGCACAGCCAGGCCTTGGACCAAGCCAGCTCCCCGGCCAGGGTGCCTGTGACCACAGGGGCTCCTGGGACCCCTGGGCTGCAGATCCAGTGCCAGGCAGAATCCGAGCAAATGGTGAGGCAGAGGTGCTGTCAGTGGGGGGCAAGCTCCTGCCCACCCTCCAGCAGTGCCCTTGAGCTGTTCTGCCCCATGCCTGCTGCCTTCCAGACCAGGGGCAGGGACAAAGAGGGGGTACCCCTGTCTGGTACCTCTGGGGAGAAGGGGCACCTACCGATACAGCTAGCACCTCCTCAGGCGGGACAGAGCATGTGCATGAGGTGGGAGCCATTGGCAGGGCTCACTCACCCCACCAGCAGTGGGGCAGCTGCTCTGGCAAGGGGCTTGGCAGCAGCGGGGCTGGGGGTGGTGTGTCCAGAGAGCCCGGCCCCGTGATGCACCCCAAGGCACCAACCCCCTTGGTCTAAACTTCCCCGTGGAACCATCAGCGCTCAAAATTTATGAGGGACCACCAAGCCTGGGCATTGTCAAGCACCTAATTGAAAACACTGTAAAGGCAACACGGCAACATGTCCTGAGAGCTGATGCTGATGGCCACCCAGGTGTCTCATGGCACCCAGGGTCCCAGCACAGCATGGCTGGCATGCAGTGGTGGTGCCAGGCCAGGATCCCACTTGGTGGGCACTGCTTGGCTCCGGGTCCATCCCTGTCAGGCATCTGTGGAAAGGGGAGAGGCCCCAGGGAAACCTCCCACAGATGTGCTGCCTACCACGCAGGAGGGTGCTCTTTCCCAGAACTCTGGTTAGGAGATACTCATGAGTTAATTAATTCTTGAGTTTTTAAGCAGAGACATATTTATGAGCCCTGTAAGAGGCTGGGGCCCAGAGAGACATTTCTTTATTCTTTCTCCAGCTCAGCTGAAGGAAACCATAAGGGGAAAGAGCGACTGAGCCACGAAAGCATGGAAGATGGACTTCAGCCTGGTGATGGGGAAACAAACCCCAACTTGCCAGGGTGGGAACAGTGGCCAAATGACTGCTCCCTTCCCTCTCCTTTGTCTCCTCGTCCTTTGTTTACACTTGGTCAATGGGTGCCGGGGTATCTCCAGTTTGAAGTGCAGATGTGAAGCCCACATGGGGTTTGAGTGCCCACCATGAACCTCTCCAGCTCCTTCAGCTGGAAGAGAGATGTCATGGTCTCATTTGTCCCCTTCCCTGACACCTGTGGGGAGCACTGGCCCCAGAATTCCAGCTCCCCATGCCAAGGGGATCTGGCAGGCTCTTGTGTCAGGAGATGTAGGGCATGGCTGTAAGTGGAAGTTGCTGTTGGTGCCAGCAGCCCAGGGAGCAGAGTGCAGCAGTGCTGAGAACATCAGCCAAGGCACCAATGTAAAACCAAGAGTGGAAGACACATCCACTGTGCTTTTGTTGGGCTCTGCTGCATCCCAAGCAGCCGAGAAAATGCGTGATGGGGACAACCAGATCCCTTCCTGGGCAGGGCACATTTTTCCAGGCTAAAAGCTTGGAACAGAGGCTATTTTGCTTTACCCCTTTCCTCAGAGTGAGCTGCTTATGGCATTCCCTGTCTCTCTGCAATCACCAGTTTATCTATCCACCTCAGATGATGCTTCCTCAGCTTTACTGCGTTTCTTGGCCAATAGTGGTGGAGAAATGTGGCCACCACATGTTGGCAGCAATTGAATCCTGGGCACATTTTTTCTCTGCGCAGCCTTTAAGCTGTGGGAACCATTTCAAAGGAAACCATTCCCCCTATAACATGCTTGTGATCTGAAGATGTCTATTTAGATGGCAGCCCGGCATTAATTTAGCAATTCACTACAGAGTTTGGCGTGATGTTTAAAGCACTAAAATAAATTGTGGTGAAGTAGTTTCCCTCAAACCAGATTGTGTGGTTTACATTATTTGTCAACCTTAAGTACAACTGGCATGTTTGTATCACTCATGCAAAGCCCCATTGTGCCTCTCTAGAAGGGGGAAGAATCCACACAGAAATGCATCCAAGTTCCTGCCCCGGCAGTTTCATGTCCCTGGGAGATCTGCCCCGGAGGCACGCAGCCCAACTGGCTGGAAGAGAGCCTGGGCTTTCCTCAGGATGATGGGTGTTAAGTGCAGGCTCATATAGGTTATATTACAAAGGGCCGATTTAATCAGAGGCAGATTTGTGCTCTCTCCCTGCAGTGCCTGAACTCCACCGAGCCACGATGGCTTTGACACACACGCGAGCGCACACACGCACGTTGCCATGAGAACCGGGCTGTAGGGTAACCTGGGCGGCTGCTCGCCCACCGAGGAGGGTGCTCACGGCCAGAACCAGGGACAGCCTGCCCTGCTGCCCCACCGCTCGTGGCCTCTTGCCCTGCCCGATGTGCCCAGGGTACGGTCGTGGCCAGGAACGGGAGGGAGGGAATGAACAGGTGAGGGAAGGCTGCCCCGAGCTTCTCGGGAGCTCGACGGGGATCTGGGTCTGCCTTCTGGCAGCTCCTCTCTCTCCGAGGGGCTGATTTGATGATATCCCAGGCATGCAGACAGCCAAGGGGAGCCGGGACAGGCTGCAGGCTGCCGGCCTCACGCAGGGGACACCTGGAGAGGTGTTCGCCTCTGTTCAGGCTGAGATGTTGCCCCAGCCTGGCTGGAGCACCAGGCACCACTGCGGGGTCCCCTGTCGCTCCGGCCGTACCTGGCTGTCCCTGCTGCCCTTGGCTGCCGGTGATCCGTGTTCCGTGGGGACGGGTGCGGGGTCAGGCGGGGACAGCACGGCGGCACTTTCGCCAGCGCCGCCGGGAGCAGGTTGGCGGGGCGTGCTGTGGTGCTGCGCCTGCCCCTGGGCGAGCAGGCGGGATCTCGTCTGTGATCTCAGTGCTTTATCCCTTCCTTCCCTTCTCTCAGTCGCTGCAGCCAGAGAAATCCCCGGATGGCTGTCACAGCTCTCCGCACACAAGCTGGCTGGCAGCGCCGAGGGTGTTTCATTCCTCCACCTCCCAGCGACTCCCCGATGCCAGAAGAGCCGTCCTGCGGGAAGCGGCCGAGGCTCTGCACTGACACAATTGCACTCGCACATCTCTTCCAGCCCCCGGCAGCTGTCGCAGGCTCCCAACTGACGGTTCTCCCTATCCTACTGAGCTCACATCCCGGGACGTCGGGACCATAGGGCAGGTTTGCTCTGCAGGATAGAGGCTCCCTCCCCTCTTCCTGGATGGTGTCATCACAGGCCCTTGGGATCACTGTCCAGTGACCAAGGTTCTGCTGTTCCACTCTTCCCGCCTGCCCCCCGAGCCCCTCTAAGTCTCCCTCCCTCCACCTGCCCCCTCCTCTGCAGGTCTCTGGGCCCTACTTGGAGCATGTTCCCCCACGGTGCCTCCAGAGCAGCTTGGTAGGCGTGTGACCTCCATGTTCTTCTCGCAGGAGCTCCTCAGCTGCAGCTTCTGCAGCATTTCTGAATTGTAAGAGACACCCAATTTTCTGGAAATTAAATTGAGACAACCAAAAGCTCTGTTGCTCCCCAGAGCCGCCTGTGCTCTCTGGCCGTGGACATGTTTGTGCTTTCACTGGGTGATGGTAGAAACTCCTTCGCTGGAATGGGAATCCCAAGGGACGAGCAGAAGCCGAGCCAGGCTGGGCAGATATGTGGCAGCACCGGCTGCAGCCCGCGGATGCAGACGCCCGTCCCCTCTGGTCCCAGGTATCCGGACAGCGCCTGTTCTCGGCAGCGTCTGTCGACGAGACACTGCCCAGAAGGGCTGCACAAAAGCTCCCAACCACGGCATTAAGTAATCGTCACATTTTTCTTCTGTAAGGATTAACGTTCCTGCTAACCTTGCAAACCTTCATTGAGCCATTGTCACCCCCCGATTGTGGCGGCACAATCGCCAAGGGATTAGGGTGTCTGCGGAGCAGCCTGTCCCCGCTATTGTGCGCTCCCGGCGGGGGGAGGAAATCCTGCGACATCAGCCGATGAGTCCTTGCGGCGGGGACGCCAAATTCACTGCCGGCCGGGCACACAGCAGCCCCCGGGGTGCCGGGGGCCGAACGCCGGCGGTGGCACCTGGGAGCTGTCCCTGCAGCGGGTGGGTGGCCGGGAACCCGGCTGGGCCGATGGCACCCGCGCGCGGGGCTGCCCTCCCAGCACGGGCAGCCCGTGCCCTGGGCACCAGGGAACCAGGCGGTCCCCAGCCCTGTCCCCTCTGGGCAGCAGGTCTTCCTGCTCAGCTTTGCCAGTGACTGGGTTCTCGAGTGCCGAGGAAATCCCATAAAAATTTAACAGGAAATACAGAGCCATAAAGGGAACTTCCTGGCATTTTTGTCAGCTGTCGGCAGTGCCCGCTGTGTGCGCTGTGCTCAGACACCTGGCAGCCACAGCGGGACTGTGGCCAGGCCAAGATGGATTAGCAGCTCATTCCCAAGGCCCTCCCTTTGGAGCAAGAGCAGATGAGCATGGCAGCAGCACAGACCGATGTTCTTGGGAACAGGACTCCAGATTCTGCAAAGCTCAGGCTTGCAGACAGGCAGGACAGGCAGAAGCTGTGTTGCAAGGATGCAAGAGGAAAAAGGAATGCTAAAGCAAACCCAAGATTTATGCATGTAGGTCCCAGGAGGGTCCTACAGAGCTTATAAATGACAATACATATTGTCATTCCAACCCCCATGCTCAGTAGCAAAGGAAAAGGAGTGGGAAGTGTCTCCAGCGCTGGGGCCATTGCACAACAAAAGAGAATGGAAAACAACCTCATCTGCTTCTCCCCAGCATTTGGGCAGTGCATCAGCATCCCTAGTCCCATGGTGCTTTCCCAAGAGACAGAACCATCCCTTTTAGAGAGCCATGGGGAGGATGAGGACAGGAGAGTCCCGAGTGTGGTGCTCAGAGAGCAGAGCCCGGCATCCTCCTGTTATGCCCAGTTTGGACTGCTCAACCAGCAAAAACCAAGCTCCAGCCCTCTGCTCCATGCAAATAAGGACTCTTCCAACCAAGAGAGAGTGAAGTCTCCATCATGGATGTCTCTGAGTCCTGCAGGTGTTCATTTCTGGAAAAGAGTTGGAACAGGCTTATGGGGAGGCTGGGCTGGGGCTGGTCTCCTGCAGACCTGCACCAAGAGGATCCGTCATGCCAGATGCAGCATCTGCCCAGCAGGATCTGGACTTGCCAGCCCTTTGGCAGGGCACTCAGTGTTTGGAAGCCAGGATTGTTACTGCTGTGCAGTGGGCTTTCATGGCAGCTTTTCATAAGCTTTGCACGTGTTTGATAGTACAAATAGGAACTGAATCTCCCCACAAGTGACAGCAGCCTGGCTGCCTGGGGCCTGCTGGGGCTTGAGAGGAAAGATGTCCATTTACATTCAGAAACTCTCTGTACCCACTGGGCACATGGGGACAATTTGGCTTCTCTTCTCTGGCATCATGGCAGGGGAAGGGCTTCTCCCTCTACCTTGAGGATGTACAGGTGATCACACATGGAAAAACAGCACTCCTAAAACCAGACAGCAACCTGGAGCTCCTCTGCTAAATCCTGCAGTGGGAGCTTTCCCTAGACACCTCTGCTGAAGGCAATAAACGGGTTTTGCATTTTGATCTCTTTTGCTTCATCTGGAGTAACTTTGAGAAACAAGTCCTGCAGTCAGGCTCTCTCTTCTTGATCTCATCACCGGAGGCTGAAATGAGCCCCCATGGACAAGGAAGGACTGTTGAGGGCACTCAGAGTCTCCCTGTGCCTCTGTGGGGCTTCTTCTTGTTGAATCCTCCTCAGATCACACCCTCTGTTCCATCAGAGTGTCCATTTCCAAAAAGCAGGTGGTGACTATGGTGACCAGGATCCATCCCGAGACATCTGGAGGGATGCTGATCTTCAGAAGGCAGCAGCAGATGGGCCTAGTGCCTGTTGAAAATTAGGCTCTGACTGTATAGACTGTCCTTAAAACACAAGCAGCTGCAAAATTCTCAGTCTTCCAAAGACAGGAGGTGGTGATGCCTCCACTTTGCTGTCCTGGCTTGTTCTGCATGGGGCAGAATGTGGCCACGCACACTCAACGGCTGCAGTGAAACTGGGAAAGTTTCACTGGATTAATTTTTCACCAGAAAAGGTCATGAGGTCCAGGATGGGTGTACCACCTTGGGAGCAAAAGTCGGCTGATGCCAGCGCAGCCACCATCACGGCGGTCCAAGCCACCGCAGTCTCCGCTTCACTAGCTCAGCGTGACCCATGGCTATTGGCTATTCCGGAGATGGTTCCCATGAGGACTTTTTTTTTTGGTAAAAATGTTGAACAATTCTGGTTTCATCCCCCTCCCCCCCCCCCATGTGGAGCGGGAAAAATTTTGAAATCTTGAACATTTTTGAGGGCTTAAAAACAATTTCCCACCCAGTTATAGCCACCAGTCTCATCAGGATGTGTTTGAAAACCCTCCAGCAGGAGCTGAGCAGAGCTGGTCTCAGCTGGATACCACTCTCAACGAGAAATGCCGTGGCAAAGGGTCATGTTTCTTCAGAAAAAAAGTATCTTCAATAGCTCAGGAAGTTATTAGTGTCTGCTAACAATAAGAGCTTTGGATTGATTCAATAGATGCTCATTTTAATTGTAAAATGCCAGTAATGAGAAATGTGCCATCCAATGACTCATTTTTCCCTTGTAAAAATTATTGGACATTTTTATTAGTTTTACAAATGACAGGACCTCGTATTTCTGAGAACGCTTTATACAAGCCTTGCACAAGCCCACTCTCATAAAAGCGTGTCTGTGGTGACATCCAGAGCCACAAGAAGGGGAGCGGTAGAAAGGCCCAAAGTGGTGAGGACAGCCCACAAGTGGAACTGGCAGGACCGAACCCCAAGAGGGTGGGAAGGGGTGGATACAGCACCGGAGACATGAGCCCCGGCACTCCTTCCCAGCAGTGCCTTTCTGGAGAGGCACGGGGCAGGCAGGGGGATGGGTGCCAGTCGGCGCCCGGAGGTCTGCCCGGCGCGGAGCCCCGGCGCGGGGCAGCCGCCGCGGCGCTGAGCGGCCGCCTGGGCGGGCGATGTGCGGGGCGCAGGGAGGGCAGAAGCCAGCCCCGGCCGAGCAGAGCTGAGCCAGGTAAGCGCCGTCCCACGGCACCGGGCAGAGCGGGACCACGGAACCTCCTCCTGCGCTCCCACGGAGACGCTGCTTCGCGCCGCTAGCCCAGCGCCCGGCGTGATCCATCCTGGCGTTATCTGTGCTGGAGACAGCCGGGCCCCGGTGCGCGGTGAGCGCAGAGCTCGCCTGCCCTTGGTTTGCGAGAAACACGATAAGGGGTCAAGCGCGGCCAGGGAGACGGGGCAGGGACACCGGGAGATCCCGGAGCAGCCCGGCTGCAGGAGCAGCGCTGCTGGACTGCGGCTGGACGGGCTGGAGGGGAGCGCCGGCAGCAGTTCCTCCTGCTCCGGAGAACAGCAGAGCTGCTTTGTCCAGACTGCGCTCTTTTAAAAAATCCAAGCGATTTCCCATGGAGAATCAATTTGCACAAGGGGAAGAAAAGTAGTTTTAGAGAATTTGTCATTTCAGCGTTTCATTTCTCTTCCCTTGCTGACATTATTTGTGTTTTTGTTTACATATCCTCATGAGAAGTCATCTGTGACTCTGCGTAGTGTACCCGTGAGCTGGCATGATATGACATAATGCAAGAGCTGAGATAGCCCAACACTTCTATTTTAGTTTGGAGGATATTTTAAACTTTATGTTATCCAGGGAATTTCTGAAATGTTTGTCTTCATTCCAAGCCAGAATGAAAACAATTTTTGAAATGTCGGAAGTTCCCGTGAACCAAGTAGCGAGAGCTTCCAGCTCCACCATCGTGCGTGACAGGGTGGCTGGGGGAGAGGCCCCAGCCTTTTGCAGGAGAGTGGCAGTGGGCACTGGAGAGCAGGGAATGGGTTTCTGTGCACCAGAACACCCCAGGAGGGACCTTTGGTCACTTTACTAATTCTCTCTGGTTTGTGGGGCACCAGTCTAGAAAGGGAGAGGCTCAGCAGGGCTGCAGGCAGGAGCCTGCTCCGAGTCACCAGCCCCAAAGCTGCATTTGCCAAGGCTGAGCTGCTGTGGGATAGGCAGGGCTCTGTGGGGGCCGCAGGAAGTCAGGGTCCACATGTCCCTGTGTCTGGGTGGAAAGCGCTATCAGGTTCCCAAAGTCTTTGCCTTTGCCTCTGTGCTGAGACACTCAATCCTCAGAGCTTTGTTTTGTGTACTCTGGGAACTGACAATTTGTAAAGACATGCTGCTGGGCTAATCCTCCATCAGCTCCTGGAGCAGAGGCCAGCTGGATCTGGCAGCTCCCTCCCTTCTCCCACTTCAGCTTGCTAAAGCAGTGAGTGTCTGTAACCAGTAGCTCCCAGGTTTTGACTTATACGCAAAGCAGAGCAGCAGCTTTCCCAGCCGGCAGCCGGGACTGCACAAGGCACCTTGTGCCAGTGCGGTGACCGCAGGGCGGCAATGCCGGCCCTGCCAGCGAGGTGTGTGCACCATGTGGACCCTGGAGGTGATGCCAGCCTTGGTGCTGAACTCATCTTAGCTCTCCACGCGCCTCAGCCATTGCTATGCCCTGAAAATGCTCTCAGGGAAGGGAGCTCTTTCCACAGCATGGTTTGCTGTTGTTGCACTCCACAAGCTGATGCATCAGGGAAGTGATAAAATTAGGCTCTAAAAAAGACACCTTCCTCTTTGCATGCAGGAAATCTCACAAAGGGCAAAGGGCCAAGGGTCCCTTGCCCTTCACCCCATGCACAGAGCTCACCCACAGCACAATGGGGTCTCCTGTGTTTGAGGGGGCCCTGGGAAACTGTGGGAGCTGGGTGTCCATCAGACTAGTCCCTGGAAAATGGGATCACCCTGCAGCCCTAGGTGAGAAGGTACCAGTGCCATTGCTTGGCATGTACAAGGCCTCAGATTTCAGGAAAACTCATTTTTAAGCTATTTGGGATCTGTCAGAGCAAATGAGTTGCAGTTTCTTGGTCCTGGTTTAACTCTGGGAAAGCAACTGTGTTACAAATATTTACCTGATGAGGTAAACCATCAATATCCTTGAAACTTACATTAAAAAATACTGGACTAGAGCATCTTGTGGGTTTTTCTTTTTTCCCCTGCTGATTTGTTTCACAATATGCCAGAAGCATGGCTTGAGTTAGGGCTTTGGCAGGGGCTTTTATCATGATTGATATAGTGGAAGATAGAAAAGAAATTTGGTTATCAGAGGATGCCAGAACTCAACTTCCTAGCACATACATTCAATAATGCAAAAGTTCTCCTTTAAAGGTCTCCTTAGAACAAATCCCAGTCATCACAAAACTCATGGAGATCTATTAAATTACATTTTAATAGTGGAGAACTCATTCCTGGGCCAGGTGCAGCAGTGAAAGTATGTTCTCTCTTAGGCAAAAGTAGCCTCACCTCCCATCAAAATTCTGAATGTTACCATGTGAAAAACTTACTTGGAAATGAAACCCCAAAGCTCTCAGGGCAGAGGCGCCATGAGAGACCACCCCACCACCTGCTCCACTGCCCCACTGCTTCTCTGGCTGTCTTCTTGATTCTCCTGCCCTGTGCTGGGATTGGTGTGCCTCCTGAAAAAGCCAGGCTCAACCCATCTCTTCCTCATGTGGTCATCCTGTAGATATTGAAAATATCTACAAATGCAGACACGGGTGTCTAAAGTGTCTGGTGTGCGCACTTAGCGCCGCGGTGCGGGGTTATCGGGGGTGGGGATGCAGGGGGATGGGGGATGACGGGCGGTGATGAGGGTCAGTGATACAGGGTGATGTGGGGTGATGTGAGGTGATTCAGGGTGCTGATGTGGGGTGCAGGCTGGGCCAGCCTCACCTTGAGGTCCCATATAATGAACGCATCCAAGAACTGAAAGGGGGAAAAAGGCAGAAAGAGAGAGGGCAGAGCTGCCATAGTTGTACGACCGGTCCCTCCCACCGAGGGAGCCTTTCACTCCTCATCCTCCCCATCTTGGCCTCCCCTTGCCCTGGCTCCAGGAGCCTGAACCTTGAACCTGAACCCAGTTCCTCCCTCCTGGCCTCATCCTGCTGGGCCTAACTCTTCTCTGTGTCCGTACAGTGACCAAAACTCCCAGGCAGAATTAGCTCGTTGCTCAGCACTGCATCCAATAATTATATCGTTTAAGATACAGTATGTAGACATTTCCCATCCACACCAGCAAAGCTCTTGGCTTTGCTGGAAACCTCTGCAGAACTGCTGTGTGGCAGAAGGTGGCTGGGCACAAGCCGAGACATGCGCCCTGGGCATGGGCACCGGAGAGTCCCAAGCTGTAATTAAAGTAATTACAGGTGTTCTGCAAATGGCTCAGATTATAGCAGAGCAAGCACATCACTACGGCTTTTGCTGCACAAGGTTTCCCTCCACGTGTTTTCTGCTGATCTATTCAGCTGCTTTCAGTGCAATGATGCTCCTGGGCCAACCTGAAAATGTCCCTGCCCAGGGGACAAGTCTATTGTTAGTGAGGACATGCAGACAGGCACTTCCCACCCACTGGTGTTGTGTCAGTACAACCCAGAGCACCAGCAGCCATTCTGTGGGTAAGCAGGAACATCCAGCTCATGCCTGGGGCATTTTCAAACTACCTCAGCATTTCCAAACTATCCCAAAATGCCCCCGGGGTCCCAAAACTGCCTCGAGTCCCTTCTGCTTCAGCCTGTTCTCTGTGGGCACAGCTGGGCCAAGGAGGAGCTCTGTGTCACTCCCAGTGCCAGCCCAGCCTCCAGGGCTCAGCTCTTGCTGTGGCAGGTGACCCACGGGGCGCTTGGGACTCCCAAGGTTACCAGCCTGTCCCTATACAGTGATGGGAGCCCACATCAATTACAGGCTTCCTGCATGTCCTGCCTGTGGGGTTTTGTCACACATGATGTCCCACATCTGGGACTCACCAGTTGGAGATGGCAGTGCTATTTCCATGTTGAACTGTAGCTTTTTTACCCCCAGCCGTTCCAGGGCTTACAACTATTGTGTTGGGTTTTTAATGTTGCAAGAATTTATATTGGGAAAAAAGTGCTTTTTTTTCCTCTATGCCTTGGGAAATGTCATCCAGCAGGAATGTTCCCAAGAGCCGATCATGGCTGAGAGAAGGATGGGTTTGAGCAGGGGCTGCATGTCCAGCTACCATCCCTGTCCCAGTCTCCCAGGACTGGCTCACAGGGCTGTGGCTCCCTTGGGTGCCCCATCCGTGCTCCTCAAACTCTGCCCCATGGTCCTGGGGGACATCAGCAGCAGCAGCAGAGGCAGGAGGGAGGGAGCAGATGCCGGCAGAGGGACAAGCTGCTCACAAAGCCACTCCTGCTGCAGAGGCTCTTGGTTTCATGTCCTCTTGGCTGTGCCAGTGGCCTCTTCCACTTCCAGCTCTGGATGGAGTTTACAAGAAATGCTGGGAGTCCCAGCCCTGTGGTGTGTCATCATTCAAGCTTCTCTTTAATAGCATCCCAAAGTAATTTATTTTTCCCGAACATCAAAGCCCCCCGAGTGACGCTGGGAGAGGAAGGGCTTCCCCCCAAACCCCGGTGGCTCCTGCACCCCTCTGCCCTGCTCGCGGGGGCTGGACACCCTCCTTGGCTGTGCTGGGGAAAGCGATGGTTTCAGGTGGGGCCATGGAGCCAGGGGAGGCAGAGCTGTGACACTGCACGCAAGGCGAGAAGGCAGATCTTCCCCCTGCAAACACAAGTGAGGTGTATACATATTGCCCTGCTGTGAGGGTGCTGATGCCTTTTCCAGGCTCAGCATCACAGCACAGGCCGCTTTCAGGAGCAGGTACCAAGGGAAAAAGAATTATAATGAGAAAAAAGTATCGAGGAGATGCGAGTCTGTATCTCCTTCTCTTCTGCCAGATTTCAGAGCCACCCTCCACTCTCTGGCATGCCAGGCGCACTGCACATGCAGGCAGAGCATCTCCTCAGTTGGCCCTCTGTGCTCAGGGTATCCCCCTGTTCCCCCGTGCTGCTGTCCTCCCCAGCTGCATGAGTTTTGTAGAGAGAATTTAACAGAAAAATTGCAGCAGTTCCTGCCTCTACAAACACAGCGTGCTGCTGTCCCTGCCAGCACTCCATGCTGGTTGGACTCAAGGAATCTGTGACATCCGTCCTGCTGTGATCTGTAACAATATTGGGATTAAATTAGCTTCCCTGAGCTGCAGAGAGGTCAGTGTGTAAGGCCCCTGGTTAATCCAGCAGGCCAGAGAGAACAGAAGCCTCCCTGCATTGGGAAAGGAAAACAACGGGGTCTGTTTGCAATCCATGGAGCTAATTCAAACAGCATTCCTCAAACAACAGGGGAAAAGGGCCTTCGGAGCAAATGGGAAAAGAGCGTTTCCCAACATGCGCATAATGTTGCTCCTTGGGGAGAGGGGAAATGTACAGACTGCACGGACGAGGTGCCAGAAAACCTGGCAGGCACAAGAAAGGGGTTTGAATAGCCAGACAGCTGGTGGGGCACACAGGAACTACCCCCTGCCCTCGGCATTGCAAGCCTAGAGCAGGTCAGTCCTGCTGGACCACTCCTGACCGGCCCACAGGGAGCGGGAGTGCAGGCAGGCACCCGGCTGCTGCCTGCACCACATCTGGGGCAGGATGGGGCAATTCATCCCACCCACCTCTGGGATGACAGGATCTTGCTCTCCTGTCACCTACGGAGAGTTTTACACTGAAGCAGTTTGTATGGCTCTGCAGCTTGTGGCTCTCAGCACCAATCTGGATGACGATCCAGGGACAATCCCAGATGGAGACGCTTCCAGCATGGGCTGCTGCAGGCTGCCAGTGCTGCCACCTCTGAGCGCAACCCGTGAGCAGCACTGACTGGATGAAAGCCCGGGCTTGCTTGGGAAGCAGAGGCATGCCCTGGTGATCCTATCAGGAAGTCAGCTCCACATCCTCTGGCTCTCACATCTCCCATAGAAGGCATGATCTCGGTGCCCCTGTGCCTGACCCTCAGCGCAGGCTGTGCAGCCCCTGCCAGCAATGCAGTCGTTGTCTGGCATCCAGAGCAAGTGTTGATGCAGTGAGCAGGCACTGGCAGAGCCGTGTTCCTAGGACTCAGGCTGCAGGTGTTCAGGTGTTATTACAAACAATTGCCTGGGCTATCAGTCATCCTGCAGCAGAGAACCCTCAGAGCAGCAGACCAGAAAAGACCTCATGTCCAGTCTGGGAGTGTCACAGACACTTCAGGACATACTCGCTTTCCTTCTGCTTTCCCTGTGAGTGTCTTTTCTGCTTTTTGCTTATGCTGAGATATTATCAAAGGCTGATGAGGCACCAGGGATGAGTAATGCACCCTCTGTGCCAGCTGGGAATTTGTAGGCACTGGTAGGGTTAATGCGGGTCTGAAAGAAGCTGTGGTGCTCAGTGCTGGATCTGCTTGGTGCAGACCTGGGTACACCCACAGCCCCCATGTCCTCAGCTGCACCAGGGGTGAGGGACATGGCTCCTAGTTGTCCCTGCAGTCCCCTGGGCAGGGTTGGCCTTCCCTGGATATGCCTTCCCCCCCTCATTGAGAGAGGCAGAGGGTTTTGCAAGGCAGGAACTATAGAGGGATGAAATTGGACCAAAATATGGCAGGTTTTTAATGTAGAGGAGAACCACGTACTTTAAGGGTGGGCTAGGGGATGTGGGGGAATTGGCGCTTCCTGTGCAGAGACAGAGTGAGCTTTGTGCAGAGCTGCTGCGCCTATGTCCCCACCAGAGGAGCCCGGGGAATCTGCTGTGGGTGTCAAGGAACCCTCTGAGAGTCAGAGCTCTGCTTTCAATCTGAAGTGGCTTGGCATCTTATCCTGCTAAAATGTGGAACTTCATGT
Organism: Corvus moneduloides; assembly: GCF_009650955.1. NCBI lineage: Eukaryota > Metazoa > Chordata > Aves > Passeriformes > Corvidae > Corvus > Corvus moneduloides. The sequence continues at coordinate 3,524,356 of NC_045498.1, forward strand.
CCTTTTGTACAGGAGAGAAACAACCTGTTTGAGATTAATTTAGGATCAGCCTCAACAGTCATTAGCTAAAGAAAACCAAGCCTGTAAATGAGCTCCTGTCAGAGGGGGAAGAAATGTAGGACTTGATGGTGGATTTTTTGTGCAGGGCATTAAGGCAGGATTTAGTGTGATTTACCATCCTCTGCAATGACACCTCTGGCACCAGGGAGCTGTGAGTATGTCCCTTTGCCTTCAGCCAGACCCATTGCTCTGTTGGCTAATTACTGCTGTGCTGGTAGCCCTGCTGCTGCGTCTGGGTCTGTCAGCATTGCCAGTACAGAGCTGTGACTTCGGGGTTTATTGCTCACTTAGAAACGTTTGCTTCAGACTGAAACTTGATCTACGGCTGTCAACTGAGGCTGCAGCACTCCAGTATCAGAAAGGAGGTTTGGCTGTTCAATGTGCATGAAATACAGATCTTGGGTTCATCAGATTTTTTACTCATACAGTCAACGGAGTGATGGTGTCCCTGACAACATTTGATGGTACTTGAGAATTTCCTAGAATAGAAAGTAAAAAAGCTCTAAATATAAATAGAAAAAGGTCTTTGATATGGAGACTTGCAGCAGTGACGGCTCAGCATCTGCCAACAAGCAGAACACATTCACAACACTCCTATGAGATAGCAAGGATCTCAGTGACATCATTTGCAAATAGGAAATGAGGGACATTTAACGAGCTGCCAAGGAAAATTCAGGATGAATAAAACTTCCATGTACATGAGCACTAACACATACAGCACAAAGGAAAAGCTGCAGAAAGGGTGAGTTTTCCCTCTTGCCTGTGTTTGGGTTATTTTGCACCTTTGTGTTCACAGCTGCCCCCACACAAGCGCTGTGTACAGCAGAGAACATGGTAGGTGTGTGAAGAATTCATGAGGCTCTCTGAATCTCTGTGTCTGGGGGGCTGCTTGATGCCATGTTCTGTATCCATAGCCTTGCCCTCCTCTTCCTCAGGGCTGTTGGGTCCATACCGAGTCCCAGTGAGCACACCAGGGCTCATGCCAGCAAGCTGTCAGGGATGCTTCAGTGGGGGCTCGTGGGCAGCAGAGTGTTGAAGGGGAACTGCCCTGGCCCCAGCAGGGGATCCAGGAGAGATTCAGGAGCCACCATACGGCTCATGACATCCTTTGAAAGACCCTGTGCCCTATGGCTTCCAGCTCAGGGCCCTGCAAGCTTGGGGAATCTCCCCCAGGAGACTACCAGGGTTCATGGGCATGTCATGCCAAGGGACCACCTGGCCGCTTGTCACATACCCCCGGGACAGCTTGCCAGGGCACCAGGGCTCTCAGCAGAGCACCATGGCCTTGAGCATCACTTTAGCCCTGCGAGAACTGGGGATGAGGGTCAGTCATGGCTGGGCACCAGCTGCCGCCAGCCATGCAGCACTGCTGGCCCTCGGGAGGCTGGTGGACACCAACTCCTCTGTATGGCTTGTACAGGGACAATGGGTCCAGCACGGCTCCTGGGAACACCAGCTGCCGCCTGAGCCCTGGTGCAGGATCTGCTCATCCCACCAGGTATGATGGGGCTCAGGGAAGGTGCCTGAGCACTGATGTCCCCTGTTCACCTGCGTGAAGTGGGGTCTGTCACGTGTCCATCCTGGAGTGCAGGTGGAGGAGGGAAAGGGAGCTGACAGCACAGGGAGGAGAGCTCCCAGGCTGCTCAGATGTGCCGGAGGGCAGGTGTCCCAGGCAGTCCCACTGCAGCCATGCTGTTCTTCTGAGCAGGAGTGTTTCCTCCTGCTGCACAGCCAGCAATGGAAAAACAACCAGGCTCTGAGCTCTTCGCCTTCATGCCTTCCCCCCTCCAGAGGATAATAAGCTGCTTTTAATATCTGACATGTTTATTAACAGATGCAGCTGTGACAGCTGATGACTTCATATGCCACTTACCACTAAAATGTTAGTAATAACTCAGAATTAACTGTCATAAATAAAAAAGACTACAAAGACAACTTGATGGTGTGTCACTCTGCAGTAATTTACTGAGACCCTGTTGGCTCTGGATGCGAGGCTGGAAGGTCCTTTGTGGAGCTCCAGTCCGGGTTTTGCAACAGTCACAATATTTTGGCTGGATATTGTCTTAGGAGGTGGTACTAGTGGGGTGGAATTCCCTCATGCAGGAGTTTGCACTGGATGCCTTTACAAAGCTGGATACTCTGGTAATAATAATAATAAAAAGCCCCTACCCAGTGGATGGGGACGGAGTCTACAGATTGAGCCCAGGATTTATTAATGTGCAAATTGCTCTGATATGATCACATATTTTCTGCTTTGCATACGCAGGGAGCAGCGTGGGCTGATGGAGTAGGAACTAGCCTGAGCAATCTTTACGAACTGAGATCCTGTACATCGCAGAAGGGTTTGTTTCTCCGTGCAAAACCTGGGACCCTGTTAGAAACCTGCTTTAAAAAACGAGTGACCAAAATACCCAAATGCACCAGACTTCTCCATGAACTCGCCATGAATATATTTTTCATTTTTTTTGACAGAAACGTGTGTGTTACTTTCTCTGGAGGAACTGAGGAATTTTGTAGTTGGGCTTATAGTATTTTAAACCTGAGAACCCCGTAAGTCTTTTCTGCAATGATGAGGGAGTGACAAGTTGGAGGTAAGGGCTTCAGCATGCATGTTTGTGTCGATGGAGCTTTTGCAATGTGGCTGCTAATGAGGAACGCGAGCCGTGTCAGCATCTGACTGCGGGTTTGCCTTGTGCAACGTGGATAATGAGTTCAGACAATGAGAGCTGTGTGAAATCACAGCACGATCTGTGGGATCCCCTTTCTCCCCCCCTCCCCCGAGGTGCGTGGGGCTTGCAGGGAAGCTGGGCTGCTGCTCGTGTCCCCTGCCACTGTGTTACCGTCCCGTTTTGGGGAAGGGGACATGGAGAGCTGGTCGGCACATTGATCAGCTTGCTGGAGCTCGTAACCAATTCTGGACCAGCTGCAGGGTCCCTTCGACCACGGTGCAGCGGGTGGCCGTGCCCTACTGCCCTCCCACTGATCGCAGAGACAGGAGCAATGGGAGGACGGGACAGTTAAGCTGCTGCTGTCTCGGTACTGTTGTAGCTACACCTAACCCAGCCTCCTGCCACGCACCCACGGGGGCACAGCAGGCGCTTGGAGAGCGTGGGGTAAGTACAGGCTCTGTGGCGTTTTGAATGGGGGATCAGTGGAGAAATAGTTAATAGCGATTACGGCAATAATTAGACGTGGTGTGAGCAGCTGGTGCCGATGTGCAGGGGAAGTGCTGCTGGATCCAGTGCTGGCTGCCATGGGTCAGTGAGGGCTCCCGTAGCTGGGCTGGGACGCAGCTCCCCAGCAAGGGTGTGGGTGAAGGTGATGCCTCAGCCTTGGTTCTCTGTGCTGATGGAGCTAGGTGCTGCAAGATGTGAGTGTGGGTGACTGGGGATTGGTCACCCCTGGGCTGCTGGAGTATTTTATAGGCTCAGGCATGTATGTTCCCTTGAACGGCCCTGGGTATAGAGGATCACAGTGTTCAGGTGATGTGGTTTGGGTTTAAAGAGGCACCTTACAGTAAAAGGCTTTGAAATAGCGTAATACTGGCAGCAGAAAATGCTGCATGACAAGGCACACATGGAGCCTCCACTCTGTTGCACAGGGGTCAGCAGGTACTCACGCAAAAAAATCCTGCCACATGGAGGTCTGTGAACTTGGGGCAGCGCTTATAATGCAGTTTGGGATGGCCAGGTCTGCGCTGATATCCTGTAGGGACTGGGCACTTGCAGTGAAACGTCTACCTGGAGGGTTCTCCATTTGGAATGATTTTGTCTGAAGTCCATTGGTGACTCTGGAGTGGATGAACTCCTGACTCCATCCTCTCACCCCACTGTGGGGCCAAGATTGTGAAGGCTGGGTGGGAGGATGGCAGCAGCACTGCAGGCCTGGGAATGCCAGTGCTGCAACATGCCTGGAAACCACCCTGGAAAAAAGGCTCGTTTCAGCTGGATCAGCTCCCTGGCCCCGGCGCAGCCGCTGCGAGAGCAGCAGCACCACCCTGAGGGACGCGGCGGGGAGCAGCCAGGGTGCAGGCACCCGCTCTGGAGATACGGGGCAGTGATCCCCTGAGCGCAGCCAAAACGAGCCGGCCGTGCCAGCGTGTGCAGGCAGCAGCTGAGCCCAGCATAAACCCCACGTTTCCATCAGCCGAGCTAGATGTGAGCTGGCAGAGCTCTTCCCGTACCGTGAGGCTGGGGCTGCGGTGAGCAACAGAGCCGAGGGCCGGGTCAACCCTCCTGGCCTATGGGGACAGCCCCGGAGTGGGACAGAGGGGACCATGCAGCTGAGAGAGGTGGCACTGGCAGCAGAGACCCTTCCTCTGTGTGGTGTGAGGGTGACCTGTCATCTTGCCAAGGATGAAAGTGCCTGTCTTTGCCTAAGGCCTAGCAAATACCAACAGGCTTCCTGTCATACCCACCACCAACCTGCCTTCAGGAAAATCCTCTGGGACTGCAGCTTCCCCACATGCCCATGGGCAGCAGGGTGGCAGGGGCTGGCTGCAGGATGTCCTTCATTGCAAACCACCCTGAGCACTGCCAGGCCTGCAGAGCTCTGAACTTGGTCCCCCTGTTCTAGTGGTGCAGGGTGCTGTCATCCCACAAAACAGCAGAATTTGGATGGGCTCAGTCCAGGCTGGCAGCAGCAGCTGGTCTGGAGGACACCCTGACTGCCTGCTCACTCCCTCCTGCTGACCGCGTGCTCCGTCCTGCCACACGCCCAGAGCTGAGGCTGCGGGTTGTTTTTCCCAGTTTGTTTTCCTCTGTTGCTGGAGTTGATGCTACTCCTGGCTCTACAAGGCTCAGATTTCCCAGGCAGCGATGTCTCCGTGGGAGAACCACAGCACTGGGAATCCCTTCAGGAAGCTCCACTTGGCAGATGGTTCCTGTGCACATGGCCAAGCAGAAAGCCCCAGGTGCTGCTCCGGGCTTTGCCCTGGGCTTCAGGCTTTGGGTCTGCCTTTGCAGATCAGCACAGCAGCTCATGGTTCACCAGGCTCCTGTGAGCCTGGAAATATATGTTTACAAAACTGGCAGGAAGGGTCTGGGGTGGAAGGAGCTGTAAGCCCTTGTTTGCATGCATTTACATAGAAATAAGAGGGGAATTGCTATTGAGCTGAATGTGCACACTTGTTGTAGGATGAGCCTCAGCACCCCTGACTGTGCTTCCTGGTTTGCGTCAGACACCCCTGCTCCCCACACCCAGGGCTATAGCTGACATGGTGTGTGTCCCCCCCTCACCTCCTGGGGCACCTGCTGAGCATGTCCTGGCTCAGCAAAGGGCCTTTAGGGAGCCAGCCCTTTTGGGGGAAGAGCCAGATTTTCAGTGCTCTGGTCTGTGCTACCCCAAATTGGGCTGTTCTGTTTCCTGGTCTGAAATTTGGTTCTGCTGTTCTGGTGAGTTACTGATCTGTGGGAGGCTCAAAGCCACCCGAGCTGTACATAAGAGACACAGGTTTGCTGCTCCCAGGACTGCAGTCAGATCCCCAGGCAGCATCCTGGTCTCAGCACAGAACTGTGCCTGCCAGGGTGATTCCAGTGCAATTCCAGATGCTGCTCTAGTTCTGTGGAGAAGCGGCAGGCATGGATCCTGCACCCTGCTTCAGGGCTCTGCCTCCTCCTCCAGAGCAGCGTGCTGCCTCTGCACTGGCATGAGGGCCATGGAAATCCCCCTGTAAAACGTTTCCTGATGTTTTACAGCACTGAAGCACAAGCACTCCTGGAGGGAGGCCTGTGGCACTATGGAGCACAGCGTTACTTGGAGCAGCTACTGTGCCAGGCACTGTGCAAGGCGGGCAAAGAGCTGGTGCCGAGTGGAGCCACGGCTGGAGCTGGGGGCTGGAGCTGCAGGGGCTGAGGGGCTGCTGACCCCCAGAGCAGCTCCCACTGCCAGGCCAGGGCAGAGGGGTGGTCATGAGCAGCAGCCTCTCCTCAGCGTATTCACCATCAGCGGGTCACAGCATAGCTCCGCAGATGCGGGGAATGCAGTGCAGGAGTTAGTGGAAGAAGTCAGACCTCAACAATGCTGTGGATAGCTCTGCTGCCAGATTGGGCTTTATTATTTTATTTTTTCAGTGAAGTTTATGGGTTGGGGATTTTGCAGAACTTGGCACTAGGATCTAATATCAAATGAAGACCTTCTGGTTCGGAAATTTGACTTAATGCAGCCTTCTTTTATTGCTTCAAGGATTAAGCAGAACAAAGTGGCTCTGCCTGTGCATGTGCAGAGATGTTTGCTGGAGGCACGTGAGACACCCTGTGGCAGCTGTGATGGCCAAGCCAAGCATGGTGGGACCTTCCACTGAAGAGGGTTTCACAGTGCTGCTCCTGGAGCATTAGCCCTGCCGACAGGAAAACAGCCCTTGGGAACACAGCAGAAGAGAGGGACTTTCCCAAAGAGAACAAGGGCCCAAACCTGCTCCCTCAGCCCTGGCTGCTTCTCTCCCACGGTGGGGCTGGCAGAGCAGGCAGGGAGCTCTGCCATGGGGTCACCAGCGCAGGCAGTAGGGTGCAGGCAGAGCAGACAGCGGGCTCAGGGAGCACCAGCAGTGTGGGCACATCCCTGTGTGCCTGTGGAACAGGGACAATGGATACCCAAGTGCCATCATTGGTATTTGAGGGGCCTGTTGAAAGCTCCACAAAGGCAGGCTGGGGAATGAGCCGGCAGCACAGAGCTGCTGTTGCCACCCACAACCTTGCAGAGCCAGACTCTGCCCTGGGGCTGGGATGGCTCAGGGTGGTCTCTCCTGGGTGCTGTCCCCTGGTGTGGGGCTGGAAGACATGGGATCAAACTAACCCGTGTGAGACCCTGCAAAACCATGACTCTTCCTGCAGGAAGCCAGTTTCTGCATATTCACACCCCTCACTGACTACCAAGAGGAAATTCAAATTCTCTATCCAGCTTCAGGACCTGGAAACCCAAATTCCCCACCTCACAGCTGGTGCCCAGCTGGCTGTTGGCAGTGACCTGGCAGTTCCCAGGAGTTCATTCCTAGTGCTGCTGTAACCAGGTTTGTCCTGCCTCCAGCATCTGGTCCTTCTCTCCGAGGCTCAATAAACCTTTGGAGAGCCCGTTTACATTTCAGATCCCTGGTACATCCAGCAACAGGCAATATATCAGCAATTTAGTTATTGTGGATTACGTCTCAAATATCCTGGGGATATAATGTTGGTCTTTCTCACCTTGTGTGTAGGAGGACTAATGGCAAATTATCTGGATGGTTTACATTTTCTGGTTTGTATTGGAGCTCCCAAGGACCAATTTATCCTGATTGAATTGCAAACAAGGCTTAGTGCCATCTCAGATTCAGGGGCCAGGTCTCCCCATAAATGAATTCAGAGCAATTCAGGTTACCCCAAATTCTTCCTGTAGATGGGATAATGGTATAAATCCTGCTGATGTTTAGACTGGAAATTGTTTGTAGCAACCTGAGCTTGACTGATATGACAGAACTGCTTGGCTGCAGTAACAGAAAGAATCATAATTCGTGTCCTGTGGTGAGGATGGGAAGAGCTGGCAGTCCAGCCAGACGGCTCACCACAGACCCCCAGGTGCTCGTGGGGGGGATTTGGAGACCTGTGGATCGTGTGTGATGACCTGCCAAGACACTGACTCTGCAGCATCTAGAATGCCAGTGGCCTTTCTGTGCTGAGGGAACAGCTGTGGCCAAGCCCAGGCTCTCTTTGGGCTAGAAAGCAAGGAAACAAGGAGGAAAAAGCGTGTGCTTGCTCGGTTTGTGCCGCGGTCTCAAGGTTTCCCACGGCACCTCCCTGCCCTGACTGCCCAAGCCCTCGGAGATGGGGTATGTGGTGGTGGCACAAGCTTCATGCTGGCTCTTGGCACGCTGGGGCTGTGTTTGCTCCCTCCGGACATCCATCCCTGCTGCTGTCCCCACGCTGGGGGACTGTGCCCAAACTGTGAGTGTTGTGTAAACACGGCGTGTGCTTCCTGTGAACGCGCTTCACCCGCAAAGCCGCCGTAATTAAAAACCGGGGGCCGCGGGAGCAGGGGCGGCACCACGGTCCCTCCGGAGCCGCTGGCACTCGGCACTCATTTGGGGAGAGTTTGGGTTGTGCTGCACTGACGTGCCTGCTCACGCCCGCTCGCATCGCCAGGGTCCTGTGGCTGTGCTATGCATGGCCGGGCTATCCCACACCACCTGTCCGGAGGGACCCTCCTGACCCGCTGCCCCCACCTCGCAGGGAAGCCCGGCGCCGTGCCCAGGTCCCTGCACAAGGTGCAGAGGAGCTGCGGAGAGCCCCGCTCTGCACAGCTTCCTGCTCCGTAAATACTCTCGCAGCCCGGCTTGAGCACTTGACAGTGTTTATAAAGCAGCTTGCAGCAAACAGGCTTGGAAGTGCAGAACAAGTTGGTGTTTACACAAGTGACTAATTATTTATTTGAAAATCCTGTGGACGAGCCGTGGGCTGTAACGACAAGCACATGGGGAGGGCTGGGCTCCTGCCCCGGCAGTCGCAGCAGGGACACAATGAAAAGTTCGGAACCACCAGGGCGGGGGGGACCAGTGGCTGTGGCCCCACAGCGCCCGATGGCCGCCAGCTCTGCCGGCACAGGTGAGCCAGTGCTGCTGGGAGGTGCTCACAAGGGCACAGCTCAGTGTCATGGCATGAGCTGCCACAAGGTCACATCTCCCTGCAGCAGCTGCCGGCCCACACCTGCTGCTGGGGCAGCCCCCTCCCTCCAGGTGTTCTGCTGTGTAGCCATAAGCACCCTTAGGTGGGCCGGAGCGGGGGGCTGCTTGGGCCAATGGCCTCTCAGCAGGTCCCTCACCCAGGGTGGGCCAGGGAGGGGACCGGCCCCCTGGGGACCGAGTCCATCCCAGGCTGAGGCCGGGCTTGCTTCCAGCACTGTCGCCACCAATCGTTTGGGGCATCGGTGATTGCGCAGTTATTATAAAGGGATTAAAACAATTTTCTGTTTCATTTGACTTCACAGAGCAAGTGTTGTCGCCTTTATTTCCACACAATGTCTGCCGTTGGCAGGGCTTTGCTCTGCCAGCTGTAGAGAAGAGTGGGGCCTGGCTTGGCAGTGCCAGAGCTCTTGGTGCAGCATGGAACTTACCCTTCCTTCACACCAGGCACAGGGAAAACCACTTGAAATCTATAGGGAAAATGCCCTGTCAGCAGCCAGCTGGAGCAAAGGCTTGGGCACTCTCAGGAAAGGATGGTACATGTGGAGTCCTGGGTGCTGGCTGGCCGTCAGGCAACTGGGCTTCCTTTCTCTCTCCAGAAGTTCACGCAGAGCCCTTGGTTTGCTGCCCAGCCCGTCCTGCTGGTGTTGCCATCCCATCACTCTGTCCTGCCAAGCATGTTGGGCCTCTCTGCGCCATGGGTTGGTGAGGGCAGTGCGGCACTCGCAGCCGCACTCGTTGCCCAACACAGCCGTGCTCGCTGCCCCACACTGGGCTGTCTCTGCTGGGGGGCCGTAGGAGCCGGTGAGCCTGGGGCAGAGCAGCTCCTGCACTCGGCCCTGTGCAGGCACAGTGCTGACCCTGCCCTGTGCTTCAGGGAATGGGAGATGGGAGGTTTGGAAATTGCCTCAGAGCAGAAACACAGCATTTTGGGTAGCTTGCAGAGGATCCCACCCTGTCCCCAGACAGTCCCAGCCCTGGCTGGGGACTGCGGGCTCACTCTCTGCTAGGCTTGACTACCAGCCCCAGAGGTGCCCACTTGATGGGAAACATCTTGTGTGCCTGGCACCCGCAGCAGCCATCTGCTGCTTGGGGAGGGTGGCCCAGGGGTCTGGCTCTATTTTAAACAAGTTCCAGCTATAACTCTTTGCAGCACTGGCAGATGGCAAAGCTGCGCTGAGCATTTCGACGGGTGCTGATTATTAGCAACAGGGACTTATGGATGAGGCTGGAGCACAGTTCTCCCCATACCGTTCCGGATGCCACTGTCTACCAGCATGTTCAGCTCACCCTACAACCCCCGTGCTCGCCCCCAGCCATTGTGGGAGTGATGCTGTCTGTCAAGTTAACCTGTTCTCCTCTTCTTTTGCAGTTCCTGCCAGTGTACTTGGAAACTGCAAGCAGCTAACGCCCGCTGCCAAGCCCCTGATGGGACTAGGGCCAAGCTCCTGCACTCCTGACAGGGATGAAGGTAGAGCCATGTTACCTGCTACCTAAGCTCGCTGGTGCTGATGTAGCTTGTGGATATGGTCCCAGACCCGGCTCTGTGCACAGACTCTCAGCTCTGATCCCACCTGAGACGATTTAGCGGCAGCAGAGACCCCAGCTGTGGAGCACGCTCCCACGACCACCCCACGACGGAGGGGTTGCAGCACTGGAGAGTTACTATGCAGCTTGGACTGCTTGTGGTGGTGGTTTTTCTAAGCTCAATGGATCTAACAGGCAGCAGCAAAGTGGTGAAGGGCAAGAGGCAAAGACGAAGTATGTATGAAATGCTTTTCTTCTCTACTTCCTCTCATGATGCCATGAGGGTCATGCTGGTGTGAATGTGTTTATAACACAGGGAGCTGGGCAGGGCCTGTGGTGCCCCAAGAGCCCACCGAGCTCCCCCAGTCCCACTCCCAGGCAGACACGCACTGCCATGTCCCCTGACGTGCCACAGCTCTGAGATGCAGTGTGCCCTGAGGTCACAGGGGCGTCAGCTATGCCTCCAGCTCAGAGGGTCCCTGGTGGGGCTTGTGCAGGGCAGCCAGGCAGAACTGGCACAAGAGCAGCCATGGGCATTTGCCCTCCTTTATGAAAGCTCATGTTAGAACTGTTTTACATTAAAACTGTTTTAAATTAAATTATATAAAATTGATTTTATATTAAAACTGGGACTGCTGAGCCCTGGAAGAACAAGGAAAACCTGACGTCATGGCTAATGCTATAAAGGGCAATTTCCAGCAAGGGCCCAGTTTATACCTTTGCCATGGATGCTGAGCTTGGCACCAGGGCCCAGCACTGCAGGAGGGATGGGGCTGGATCGCTGGGGGTCCCTGTGTAGAGGGGCCAGGGCCCACAGTGCCAAGGGGGTCCCAATCTAGACCAGTGAACCCTCTTGGCAGCTGGGGGCTGAGGACCCTCCTGCCTTGAGTGTCTCTTCCCAAGGCTGCAGCAGCCCCCACACCCACAGGCCCGGCAATGGGGCTGGGGCAGGCTGCAGGGACTGCCAGGCTCTTGAGTCATGGCAGGGGGACAGGGCAGCTCTCTTACCTCTAGTCCTGGCATGTGAACACTGTGCTGCTCCGCGCTTGCTTTTGAAGTGTAGTAAACACGGTATTTAAAAGAATACATCTTTTAAATACACAGCTTTTCTATAAACAAGGACATGGCTTGCATAATAAACTAATAAAAATAACCTGCATTCTAGCCTGCAAAGAATGCGATTGGTTTCAAAACAAGCAGCATTTTATATGATAATTAAAAGCAGAAAACTCTCAAGACATGGGATTGAGTATTTTTCTTGGACTGAACGCAGGAGCTGAGAACACATCTCTATTTTGGGGGCAGTGACACCTCCCACTGCCAGAGAGAGTTTAACATAGGCAGGGTCAGAGTGAGATCCAGCCTGGGACGCAGCATGGATGGAATTAGTCAAACAGTTTTGCTCCAGGACCGTGCAGTCTGGTCCCTGCTGGTCCTTGGCATGGAGGCACCGCCAGCTCCGAGTGGGGAGGCAGCAGGAGGTGCAGGACCCCTGGGCACTTGCCCGTCATGAGTGTCTCCCCGCCGTGGGCATCAGGGCTGATGGGCAGGGCTGGGAGGCAGTGGGCTGGGGTGGACAGTGCTGGGGCTCCGGGCACAGCTGGTGGCTGCTTCTGGGTCCTGCTCCTCAGCACGGCCACTGTCGTGACTCTCATGCTTGTGCTCGGCACAGCGCCGGCGCCTGTGGGCATCAGGGAGTGGGGCCATGGTGTCTGGCCGGAGCAGTCCTGGGAGTGTGTCAGTGCTGCAGGACCCTGGCCCTTGCTCTGTCCCAGTTCCTGCCCTTCCTGCCAGTGGTTTGGGGTCACAGCTGGTGCCTGCAGAGCCCAGCACTAACCACTGCCTCTCTCCTGCTCTTCCAGTCAGCACTGAGCTGAGTCAGGGCTGTGCCAGAGGTTGTGACCTGTGCTCTGAGTTCAATGGGTGCCTGAGGTGTTCCCCCAAACTCTTCATCCTTCTGGAGCGGAACGATATCCGACAAATTGGGATTTGCCTGCCTTCTTGCCCACTGGGATACTTTGGCCTTCGCAATACGGACATGAACAAGTGCATCAGTGAGTGTGGGGCTGGGAGGGAACGGGCATGGGCAGGTGGCAGTGTTCTGCAGGGCAGCACGTGCCTGTGCTCAGGTGCAGGAGGTGCTGTGGCTGTATGGAAGGGGAGAGGCAGGGCTGAGCATGGCAGCCATCTGCCTGACAAGAACCCCGCTCAGCACCACATGGGCATGCTGTGGACCTGGGATCTTGCAGGACCTCTGGGCAGTTTTGTTATATGGGCTGCCAGACTGGCACTGGTTTCCTTTGGGAGGGGGGAGATCCTTTCAAGCATTTAGTGCCTCTATTGCTTCTCTACTGCTCACCAGACTCAGGCAGCTCTGAGTGAAATCCTTGGCTTGCATCTTGTAGCCAGAGCACCAGAAAGAGCTGGACATGGAAACATGCGATCACTCCCCTGGCAGGTCCATGCACAGCATCCTCATGGCCAGGTTTCCATCTAACTCCCTTTCCATGCAGCCTGTCCTGTAGCTGCAGCTGGAGCCGGGACTGTATCCTTTTCACTGTCCCGTTTGGCTGACTGATGCTCAGCTGAACAGCAGCCCAAAACTTTCCCATCCTACCTGATTCTGTCCTGGCAGTGGCTGCTGCTGGATGTGAGAGCTGCAGCACAGGGCTGTCCTGCACAGGAAATGGTGCAAAGAAAACTCACTTCTGAGTGGCACAGCCAGGCCTGGCAGGACGCTCAGAGACATGCCCTGGCTGCTGCAAGACCCCTGGGAGCCAGGACTGGGCTCTGGTTGGCTTCATGAGTCTTTTGTTCACATCAGACTACATGATGGCTTTGGTGTTTGGTTTTTTTTCCCCAGAATGCAAAATTGAGAACTGTGAGTCCTGTTTCAGTCGAAACTTTTGCACAAAATGTAAGGAAGGTTTGTATTTGCACAAAGGGAGATGTTACGTCACATGCCCCGAAGGCTACGCTGCTGCCAACGGCACCATGGAGTGCAGCAGTCCTGGTAAGCAGCCTCGGGTCCAGCCCTGCGCTCGGCGTGTCTGGTCGTGGGTAGCGCTGCAGGGGGATTTAGGTGATGAACTGAACCCCTCATCATACCCGTGTTGAGGGGGTGACAGCACAGCCCTTCATGGGGCAGAGCCCTCTGGAACCAGCCTGGATGGGGAGCAGCCCCTGGTGTTTGTGAACTGTGACCCAGAGTTGGTGTGTTCTGGCAAGGAAGGGGGTGCTCAGGGACTTAGGAAGCAGCTGAGGAAACACACACTCCCTTGCAGCCTAAGGTGGGGGAGAGATGCAATGGTGGGTTCTGGGATGGCCTGAGTTGGCAACCCAGGAATGGGAGTTACAGCTGGGCTCTCTTGTTATCCTGGCAGCACAATGTGAAATGAGTGAGTGGGGGCCATGGGGGCCCTGCTCCAAGAAAAGGAAGCTCTGTGGCTTCAAGAAGGGCAATGAAGACCGAACACGGCGGATTCTGCAGGCTCCCTCTGGGGATGTGTCTCTGTGTCCTGCAACCACGGAGGTGCGGCGATGCACTGTGCAGAAGAACCAGTGCCCCGAAGGTGAGCAGAGGTGGAGTGTCTCGCCATCCCTCCCCACACCCTATATAGGTCAGGCACAAGTACTCAGCCAACTGTCCAGTGTCACAAATGTGCTGTGCAGCTCCCGACCCCTCTGAAGTGCAGGGGATACAGATGTGACAGCAGCTGGAAGAACTGCAGGTGGAAGGGGCACAGCGCCCAGGGGGTGATCCTTGGCACAACTTGCCATGTGTGCCACAGGTTTCAGCTGTTTTAGCTTCTTCCCTGGCCAGAGAGCAGCCAAGGGTGCATGCCTGCGTGCTGCCATGATGGGAGTTGCCTTCTCTACCAGAATGCTTAGGTCTGTTTTTCCCAGGAATTAGAGTGTCTTCAGGAAGGATGGTGGTCTGGTTATCTTGTTACAGAATGGACAAGGATTGCAGCTGTGTTGAGTGTTCTGAGGGGAAACAGTTCTGAGCAGTAACGAAATGCACAGGAATTAGCCAGAGGGGCAGGGGGAGGTGGAGATGGCCAATCTGTTCCCTGATGCCTCACTCCACTTCACACTGCCCCTTTGCTTTACTGCAGGGAAAAGGAAGAAAAAGGAAGAGCAAGGAAAGCAAGATAATGGGAATAGAAATCGGAAAGACACCAAAGACACTAAGTCTGGCACCAAGAAGAGGAAGAACAAACAGAGAGGGGCCATGGTGCCCACGACGCCCGCTAGCCCTGCCCTGTAGCTGGCCCTGTGCGTCACCTGATGGCAAGACTCCATTGCTGCTATGTATATGAAAGCTTTATTGAACAGAGCACTGCTACACCACGTACACATGTCCAGAGACAGACACATATTCCAGACTGACCCACAGACCGACAGAGGCCACACACACAATACTTAAGGAGGCTGCACACACACCCCGCCCAGGACTGTGGAAGAACGCTGCTGAGGAGTGGGAGCATACACAGAGGCTCCCCCAGGGCTCTGTGGGGACACTGCGGGGAGGAGAAGTGGAGCATGAACCAGTGAAGGACCCAGACATGGGATTGATTTCATGATCAAAGGTCTCAACTGGAGCCCGAGCACACAGCCCCAGCACAGCCGCACTCAGCCAGGGGATGAGACTGAACCCCACATGGCCACTCTCCCTGACCTGGGACCCAGACACACACAGCAGTGGCCTCTTTCTCTTCCTCCACCCCTTATTTTGTGTTTTAAGCTGTATGACTTTATCATTGCGAATACATGTTAAAAGTTTGTGGTAAGAGGTCAGTGGTATCTGCCCTGAATCTGCTTCAAAGAATTATTTCAAATTAAAAAACAAAACAAAACAAAATCAAAATGACAACCAGCTTCCTGAGTGTGTGGTTTCTACCTTGGCCCCTATGGAGGCTGGTGTCCCACAGGACAGAGACTCAGTTGTGGAAGGGAAACTCACCAGAGCTTTAAGAAAATCCCAGAAAATGCTGCCAGCTGCACTGCAGCCACAAATCAGCCATCCTGCGTGAGGGACCCCAGCTGCACCCCGCTGAGCCCCGAGGAATTCCCCACTGAAGGATCCAGTTAACACACAGCAGATTGAGAAAATGAGAGGTTACAACAAACCGCAGGTTGCTGAAACATTGTGACTCTGCTCAGACAGTCACAGCTGTGGGACAGTCTCAGGCTGGGGACAGCTGGTCCGGCTGCTGGACACCACCCTGGAGTATGGCAGGAGGGAGGCAGGTGGGAGGGGGAAGGCACAGCTCAGGTCGTGCAGAAGAGAAACAAATTTTTAAGTTGGGTAGAAACTACTTGTCTGCATCCCACTGGCTGGAATTCCCTGGATTCTCCTGCTCTGCGAGAGCTGACACCTGAGCAGAGGAACTGGGACAAGGACTGTGCAAGACAGACCTAGCGAGCCCTGCATGGGATGCATGGGAACACTGTCTGCTCTGCTCAGGGAGTTCTTCCTTTGGCTGTCTCCCCACTCACTGCCCTGGTACTTTAAAATGTGCTTTCTCTGTATAAATATGTAGAGATACATTTAATTTCTTGAGAGTTCAGCAAAAACTCTCTGGTCCCGAGGGATGGTGCTGTGGCTCACAGAGATGTGCCCAAGGTGGATCAGGGACATGCTGCTGGAGCGCCAACTCCCCCAGTAGGGCAAAGGGCAGGGGAAGCCTCACCCCAAACTAACCCTGGTGAATCCAATCTTCGCTGCACTCACTTCCATACCACCCTCTGCTCTGTGGTTTTGGAGGGCAGAGTGAGCCAGTGGGTGTGCAGGGTAGCCTGCGAGAGAGCACCCTGTCCCTCTGAGGGGTCACCTGCCCACACCCACAGCCCTGGTTCTCTCCTGTGGCTCGTGACGCCCACTGTGGACTCAGCTCCAGCACAGGACACCCCAACTCCTTTCACCCAGCCACTCCAGGGCTGGCTTGGTTCAGTGCAGGGTGTGGAGGCTGCACAGTTGTTTCGGCTCCAGAGCTGTACCAAGCTCTCTGTGACTGCTCTGCTGGCAGAAAAACCTTTCAGCCCATCGTCCATTTTGTGTTTAAGTAAACAAGAAGCTGTTATGTCTTTGAAAGGGGATTCCATTTCAGCACGATGATAAACGACCAGCATACCAAGCAGGGGGAGAAAGAGGTTCTTAAAAGTCATCCTTTCAGTTGTTTATGGATCATGTTCGTATGATTTCTGAAAGCTTAGCTGAATGATCCAATCCTACCCTATTTTCTAGCCTGTGAGAGAAGTATTTTGTTTGTGCCATGGCATGGCACGTAAGCAGAACCATTTTCCCTTCTACTTTTACCAGCACCCACCAGTCACCCATTGGTGAACCTCAGCTCGCTCACTCGCTCTGCCTCCCTCCTGCTGCCATATCCCCATCTAGTTCTCAGCGAGGATTAAGGAAAAGAGAGTGCATTAGGAAAGTTTTCTATATGAGGCACTGGTAATGACTTGATTCTCTACAGTAACTCCTGACACTATTAGCACAACTATTTCAAAACTAAACTGCATATAATAAATCAACAGAACCTATTTTAGAGAACTCTAGGGATTATTAGAAAAACTGACAAACTTCTTTCTGTTGTAGCCTTTCCCCTACTTCCTTCCTTTTTTCATAGCAAAATGGGAAGAAAAAGGGACAAAGGTAACAGGAAGTTTAAGATGCATATTAAGACTATCCAAGATTTTTCAGTAGGGTTGATTTTAAAATTAAATTGTTTTAGAACAATTAGGAGAAAAAATATAAAAAATAAATCCAATTTCTTTTCTTTTTTTGAATCAGCTCAAGAATTGTGCTTATTCCCACTCCCAGAGAGCTAGTTCAGTTATGAATTTAGGAACATTTTTCCTTTGACCAATGTGAACTGCACGCTGAGCTCCCCAGTCCAAGCTGAGATGTCCTTAGCTGGGTGATGTCACCTCAATTCACACACATGTGAACGCTCTCTTTCCACACACTAAATAACCCTGTTGTGGTGTTCTCTCCACGGCATCACTGTAAAATACACATCTTTAAACAAATAAATCAATAAATGGGTTTGCTGAACCAGCTTCATTTGTTTATTCACCAAAACTGGAGTCAAACCCCAACTATTCAAAAATGTCCACAGACAGAGCGAGCCTGTCCTGAGAGCCTTCTGCCTACATCTGACAGCCAAAGGAACCAACATGGATCACGGATGGGAATGTCGCTGCTCCGACTCCTGCACGTATTCCCACCCTGTGCTTCGATCAACTTGGTGCTGAACGGGAGAAACAGCTGCTGGATGGACAGACAGAGAGATCCTTTGTCAGGAACTCTACTGCACCGAAAACAGCTTCATTTTCCCTGCTGAACAATCTGGCGTAATTCACTGGACAGAATTCCATTAACTCAGAATCTGCAGGATGGTTTCTAGCCAGTTTCCTCAGCTTTTGAGCAATCCATCCCATGCCATGGGGGAACAAAGGACCAGGAATAATGGACAGCTTGCAGTTGTGGGTTTGGAACTGTTTAATCGCTCTCTCATTTGCTGAGATTTGGAAGCTAAAGCAGATGAATGTCACCAAACACAGGTTGGTTCTATCACATTCTTAACCCTCTCTGGGTAATATAAGTCTGTATTTTTCATCATCTACAGTCAATGAACTGTGTGCACACAGACTCCTCACACAGTAATTCAGTGATTTTCCACACCTAGAGAGGTGGAGGCAATGTATATACTCCTTAGCCCATGTTTATGTTAAAATGATTTCTCGCTCAGGAGAAATCTTAGCTTTGATTAAAGGAAACAGAGTAGGAGAGTGAAACAGGTTATCTCCAAAACTATTGTTTGGATTATGTTGTCTGAGAACACTAAAAGGGATAGTTCAGATATATATTTACAGATTTTATGAAGTCAATAGACTTCACAGAGAGAGATTATAGGCATCGCGTTTTAAAAAAACTTTATTAAAATTACAGAAATCCCAGTGTATTTAATCAGTCACCATAAATAAACCACCCTGATGGCATTTGAGTACACGGTAATACATCACACCCAACTGAATGCCAAACCATAGCTTGGATGGAGCCGCTTGCTGGAATGTCACGATTTTTGAAGAACAGGAAAAAAGAGGCATCCAGGTAGGTGGTATATTATGATTTACAGCCTGAGGTAAAGCGCCAGTTTAGAGGCACTGACAGGGCCTCAGCAGCCACAGCCCCTCCTGTGCCACAGAGGAGCCCAGCCTGTCAGGGCAGAAGTTACTTTTCATGACTGTTCAAATCAAACCACAAGAAAACATTCATATTTAACTGCTGTAGCTTCCAGAGTGCTGGTGAATTCCGGATCCGCGGTGCTGGCAGATGTTCCCAGAGTGAAGCCGAGGGCTCTGCAGCCTGCATAGCTCTGAGCCCGCTGCACGCTCCGAGGGCTCCATCCTGCTGGCACAGCTCAGCCTGGGCTCTCAAAGTCCTCTTACACCTTTTTGCCTTTTACCTTGACTTTAGTTTTCTCCTCCCTCCCGACTTCCCCTGTTGCTTTCAGTCACCGTTTTGGGAACTCCAAATCCAAGGCAACAATCCAGGATCACTTTGTTTTTCCTATTCAAGAGCTGTCACACCTGGAGCCTTTTGCCAAGGAGCCCTGCCTCCTGCTCCTGCCAGCTGAATCCCTGGGAAGCCGTGCCTGAGGAACGGAACTGGGAAAGCTACTGTGTTGATAAACTGCCTACAATGTCTTCTGCTGTGATTTTGAAGATGAGCTACAAAATCCTTGTGCTCTGCAGGGAATTGCTGCAATAGAGGGAGATGGCTGATGCTGCTTTATCCTGTTAAATAAAACAGAGGAGCTCAATACCACACTGAGAAAGGGCTCAGAGTGCAAGTCCAGTCTTGTTCTGAACTCTTGGAAATCTACTTTTCCTTCATTTAATTGACAAAATCTGTAGATCATACAAGGAAGACAGTCCCTGCCAAAACTCCAACATCACTAGTTTTTAATAACACAATGGGAATAACCCCTCAGAACATATGTAATTATGGGAATGAGTCATTCCGATGGCATCACGTAACCGCATTCACTGGGATCTGACAACGATGAGGCCACATAAAACTCAAAATTATTTCATTTCAGCTCTGGTTGGGACAGTGGTGCTGAGGAGCTGAGGCCACGTAGCAGAGGCGACGGACAATCTGTGACTCCGTTGTCCTGGCTGGTTGTGGCACAGACAGTGTCCTGCTGCAGCCAATGGTAATAGAACAAGAAAAAGCTAAAGATTGAAATGGGGGGGATGCATCAATAGCAAAGGAAAAGCTCTGAGTCATAGAGCAACAAAACATCACTTGAGTGGAGCAAAATATCTGACTGGCACGTTATCAGATACACAGTAAACAGCCGCAGCCTCAGGGATGCTGCAAGTTAAACACCAGCTGCTGGCCCCAGTGATGGAATTTGGGTTAGGGAATATGTGAGAGTGAGGGAAGTGCAGCAGGAAGGTGCCAGTTTGAATGCAGGTCCCACACATTATCAGTAGGATCTTTTCTTGTGAGAGAAAATCCAGGCTCGTAGCCCACCCCAATGGGGGTGTGAGGCATGCTGCGAGCATGGCTGGGTAAAGGGCCTGAGCCCTCCCAACAGTGTTTCCAACCTCTTGGGAATTCAGCACCCAACTCTGGGGCATCCCCAAGACAAGTTCTCCCTGCCACAACCTCCTGCCCAAAGCTGGCTCGCTCGGTCTGTTCTCTCACAGAAAGAGATGGTGACTTTCTGGCTGCACCCCAAGATCTCTTGCTAACAATAAAGAGGGAGTTTTCTTAAGGGAAAGGAAGAAAGAGTGGGGGAGAGCAGAGCAAGTATTACTCAACTATTTAGTCTAAAATTTTGAAAATCAAAAGGCTCTTCTGACAGATTGATATCGACTGTAATAGAAAACACACTTGTCTCGGGAAAACTCTTCTACATGAGCCTCCAGTCTGATAGCTTAAACAATTATCTACAATTTGGAATTGATTTTTTATGCCCACATCAATATGTACTTTTTCAATGCCCAAGGCACAGATAATTCTATTAAGAGAAAAACCAGAACGTGTAGGCTTAAGCCAAACAGCCTCCAACTCCAGACTCTGTCTTACAAAACATGTCCCAAGGCCTGACTCATCATGGCTCCCTTGTACAGCAGGGACTCTACACCTCACAGCGCAATGCTGAAAATCATTAAAAGAACAAAATCCCAGCAGCTCTGTTATTGTTCTGGGTTTAAAGGAGCATTAGCAGCACCAGAAGGACATTGCACTGGCTGGGAAAACTCTGCTGCTAATAAGTGTTTAGGAAGGATGGGCCAGAGCTGTGTTTTGGGGAAGTATTCCCCAAGGTGCTGAGCTTGGCCCTAGCCCAAGCTCTGGTATCAATTAACACTGTTTCAGTTCAGCTTTGTTCATTTCCCCTAGGTGAGGAGCTTTCAAATTGCTATTAAAATCTGGCAGTAACATGAATGTGGACTTAGACTTTGGACACAAAACTTGCACAGATTTGATTTGTTAGTGCACTGTCCATGCAATTCTTTACAAGCACATAAAACACCAGTGTTGTTATTGCTAATTTTTAAAATTCTTTGCCAGTAACCCAGAAAGAGCAGCCCGGTGCGCCTGTAAACACCCACCAGCACTGCTTTATGCTTGAGTCTCTGCTGCGGCAGTGCCCTCTAGCAGCCCCAGTGCCCCTCCGGCTGCCCCAGTGCCCCAGCAGCCGCCCCAGTGTCCCACGAGCAGCCGCAGTGGCCCCATCAGCCCAGTGCCCTCCGGGAGCCCCAGTGCCCTCCAGGAGCCCCAGTGCCCCTCCCGCTGCCCCAGTGGCCCACCAGCAGCCCCCGCACAGCAGCGAGTGGCAGGGAGCGTTACTGTCGCTCTCCCGAGCTATTCCCATTATGCGTCTGTGAACAAACAGCAACTCCCAAACAATGGGGGCTCCCGTGCCAGCGCCCCCGCCAGGGCCTTCAAACACCCCGCGGCCCCGGGCCGGACCCGGCCAGACCGCAGCGCTCCGGGGCGGGCACCGGGGGTGTGACACGGAGCACAGGGGCACGTGGGGGACACGGGGGCATGTGGGGAACGCGGGGGGACATGGGGGGACCCCGGGACTCCCGGGGCCGGGCGGGGGCCGAGCCCACGTGTTGCCGGGGCAACCGGGCCCGCACGTGGTTGCCCGGAGACGCCGCCCGCGTCTGCGGCGCCGCGCGGCAGCTCCCGGAAGTGCGTCAAACGCTGCCGCGCGCCGGAAGTGCCGCGCGCGTGTCTCCGGCCCGTCCCGAGCGCTCCGGGCCCGGCCCGCCACCGGCACCGCCACGATGGTGAAGCCGCGGTACAAGGGCCGCTGCTCCATTAACCCCTCCCGCGCCAGCACCAACCCCGGTACGGTCGGAGCCGCTGGCCGGGCCGGGCAGGACCGGACCGGACCGGACCGGACCTGGGCTGATATTCTCTTGTCTCCGCAGATCGCGTCGGGGGCGAGGGAGGGAACAACATGCGAGACCGAGCGACCATCCGGCGCCTCAACATGTACCGGCAGAAGGAGCGCAGGTGAGCGCGGTGGGTCGTGGCCTGGCCGCGTTCCCGGTACCGGCCGGGCAGGGCCGCGCCAGGGACAGGCGACAGAACGCCTCTTTACTGGCACGGTGTCACTGCATCGTGTGCTCTGTAAGCCCGTGAGCTGGGGAGCTTGATCCCGAGCTCTCAGCAGCCCAGCGATGTACCAGGAATACAGCTGGGAAACACTCGATGCATCTGCCTGGAATGTCATGAGACCCAAAACACCCAGAATTCCCGAATTTCCCACAGCAGCGTAGCTCAAAAGCTCCTCCCCCCAAAATGCCTGAAGAACCTCAGCTCCCCTCAGCGTCTTCACAGAGGGTCCCCCTGTGCCCCAAGGAGGGACCTGCTGCAGCACCCTCTGTGCTGCACTCAGGGATCGCTGGCAGGGGAGCAACGCCCACCGTGTCGGTGCCATGGCAGTTCTGAGAGTCCTGTTTCACATCAGCACTTTTGGTTTCTTTTGCCAAATTTCCCACTGTTTGGAGAGCAAACTGGGAGGAGGGATTTTGAAATATTGCTGAATTTAAACTAGGTCTCATCTGGTGAATCCTGTATTGATGAGTCCTGCAGAGCTGGTGGGCAGAACTGGTTAAAAGGCTCCATGAGAGAACACAGTGGGATTTACTAGAAAATGGTACTTGATGCCTTTTGCAGCCCCATGAGCCCTTCCTGGGCTGACACAACCAGCTGCAGGGAGGGTCTGGCCAGGCTGGAGTGAGAGCAAGGGCTCTGACTGCCATTGCTGCCGCTCAGGGTTGGATTAGCTCACCTGCACGGAACGCGCAGCAGAGCCGGCTGTAGGTGAAGGGTCTCTCTGCATTTCGTGGCTCTGCTTCTGGCCTGGTACACACAAGGGCTGGAGGGGTCAGTGCTGCTCCTGTGCACTGACATGTCTGCAATTGTCCCTTAGGAACAAACGTGGCAAAGTGATCAAACCTCTGCAGTATCAGTCAACAGTGGCACCGGGCACAGTTGCAAGAGTGGAACCAAATATCAAATGGTTTGGTGAGTTTTGTCCAACTTCCAGACTCAGAAAGCTTAAAAGCTGTTGAACTTAGTGTGTTGAAAGGTGTTAGTTTTGGAGTGGTGGTCTGAGAGCTGTGTGGGACAGGTGCTGAAAGGGAAGGTGAGGGACCCCTGCTGTTGTCGGCCCTCACCTGTACCTGTGCTTTGGGGGTTTGCTTTCCACACACTCCCCTAAGAGTGGTTATTTTGGCTGCTATGGGCATTTCCTGGGGTTTGCCTATGCGTATGGCTGTTAAGTGTCCTAGAGATACTTTTAAAATTTCATTTAAATGGTGGAAAAGAAAGGGATTGGCTGCCTATTTGTGCTATTTGGGCTTTGCCTCAAGTAAAACCCTCAGGGTTTGTCACTGGTATGTTTGATCCTAGATGGAAAGTTCATGTTTTATTAATGTCCCCAGGGTCTTTGGAGCAGTTAAGATCAGGAATGGCCAGGTGTAATCTTTGTTTTTTACATGCAGGAAATACTCGTGTGATCAAGCAATCATCCCTACAGAAGTTTCAGGAGGAGATGGAGACTGTGATGAAAGATCCTTACAGGGTGATCATGAAGCAAAAGAAGCTGCCCATGTCCCTGTTCTATGACCGGATCAAACCACACGTGGGTATCACTCGCTGTGCAGGTGTGTGCACAGGGCTGCCAGGACAGTGATTTACCTGTGAACAGTTGTGCTGTCTCTGCTCAGTCTGGGGAAATATTGGGTTCTGGAAGCCTTAGGAGGGGCAGTGGATTCCTTGGGAAGGATGGTTTTGATTCCCTGTCACTTTGGGCATCGAGTGTGATGGCGAAGAGAGATACATTATTTAATAAAAATTCTCATTTTCCAATAGCAGATTACCCCAAAAATTATTTCCTGTGAGGGTGGGCAGGCCCTGGCACAGGGTGCCCAGAGAAGCTGTGGCTGCCCCTGGATCCCTGGAAGTGTCCAAGGCCAGGTTGGGTGGGGCTTGAAGCACCCTGGGCTAGTGGAAGGTGTCGCTGCCTGTGGCAGGGGAGGAACGAGATGGGCTTTAAGGGCCCTTCCAGCCCAAAGCCTTCTGTGATAGGTTATGATATTATCATACTATGATCTAATTTCTGCTAGGTTCGTGTGCCAGCTGATGTTCTAATGCTTCTAACAGCTCCTGGGCCTTTTTTGAGGCTGCTTTGCACTGCAGACCCTCATGCGATGAATTTGAACTCAAACACGTGTGTTTTATCCTGTATCAGAAATTCTTGTTCATTCAGCCTTTGTTTCTAGTACATCAAGTTTTAGTTGCTGCCATATTTTTTCACGGTGTCTAAACCATTACTTTGGACTCTTGGTAGCTATTTTGTCATATGGAAACTTTCTAAGTTCATGTCATAAGAACGTTATTTAAATTAGGGGAAAGGTTGTGTTAAAATGTGCATTGCAGAAACAAATTGCTGCTTTCAGCGATAGATTGTTTGCTGTTCCAAGAAAAACCAGCTTTCATTGCAAGCTTTTAAAACTGCAATTTTGATTGTAATTATCCCTGACAAAAATCTGAGAATTTGGCGAGATTTGTGCTCTTGTTAGAAAAATAAGAAATGATCAAACATAGCAGCTGAATTTTCATCACAGTTGTTGTAATTGCATTTGACACCATTTATGGTGGAAGAACTGAAGCATGGTTTGTTGGCAAGTGCAAAATGTTTTGTTGCTTATTAAATATCCACTCTTGTGTTTCTCAAAGCTTGAGCTGGAAAACTCAAACTTTGTTAGGGAAGTGCCTGTCACTTGTTACAGGCTGCCAGGGCTGTGCTGAACTCGGGGCTCCTTCACTGTGTGTCATGAGAGATGGAAAAAATGGTACTTGGGGTTTATTTTTTTACCAACCTATGTTTCCCTCAGACCTCCAGAGTTCACATTCTTGACACAGAAACATTTGAAACAACGTTTGGCCCCAAATCACAAAGGAAAAGACCAACTCTGTCTGCAAGTGACATGCAATCTCTGGTGGAGAATGCTGAGGCCTCGTCAGAGTCTTATGACCAGGGCAAAGACCGAGACCTGGTGACAGAGGACACCGGTGTAAGGTGACTGGAAAGGAAGAATGTTTCATTGTTTACATGTATGAAAAGCCAGCCTTGTTTTTAAAGAAGTATCTGGTACCTCCATGAATGCTGTTACTGTGTGAGGAGTAAGGAAAGCCGAATATGGGATTTTGGCTAAATACCAGCTATTACTTGGGCTTTGTCCCATCTTTTGTCTGTAAATGGCTTTAGAGAAGAGAAGAAGACCCTGACCCTGTATCTGTGGTTGCTGATGTTTCTGGTGATGTCTTCTAGGGATGAAGCACAAGAGGAAATCTTTAAGAAAGGACAGTCCAAAAGAATCTGGGGTGAGCTCTACAAGGTAAATGGCACTTGGAATTTGCAGCAGTCACATCTGTCAGCCTTTACACAGTTAGGGGCTTCAGCACAGCATTGAAATCCTGTACAGCAACAATGAGAAAGAGTAGATTTTCATTTCCAAATCTGCCTGGCTGAGCTTGGTTCTTGAGCTCTTGTCCTACAGGAACAAACATTCTCAAAATCCATGATCTAGAAGAGGACTGGCAGAGTGAAGGTGTAAGTTTCTCTTGGATTCCTGGGTCTTCACCACAAGTAAAAGAGTCATGTTCCCTTAAGTTTCTTTAGGCTAAAAACAGCTGGCATGTTGATAGGGTCATCTTGGGAGAGCTCTGACCCTCAATTCCCCATGAGCTGCCATGGCTGCCAGAGAGCTGGAGACTGAGTGAATTGGGGTGGTATGAGCAGTTTGTGTGCTCTCAGTGACTCTTAGGTGTGAAATTGCCTGACTTTTTGCTCTGAATTTCTGAATGTAGCTTAAAACCTTTTCATTTGGATCTAAAAGCACTCGGAATGATTGAGCAAAACAGATTTCACTAAGAGGCTGCCAAAACTGCAGGAAAAAGCTGTGAAACAAATTCACTTGGCTTGAAGCAAGTTGTAAAATGACAGCTCCCTGCTGTAGTTACTTAGTGGACTAACAGCAGGTTCCTGCTTGGTTGTGTGTTTCATATTGATCCAGAAAACATCCTTTATACCCTGATCCATTATGAAATGGTAGAAGGGAGCTGTTGCTGAATGGATGACAAACACTGGGGGTTTGTGTGCTGCAGCCATTTAGTTTTCCCATTTGAGTGTAGTGTTTTCTTTCCCTGGTGCATAAGAACAGGTAAAAGTCATTCAGCTGTCCAGGCTGAATTTGGAGGGGATTTAGGAGAACAGAGAGTGGAGCATCAGTGGATGTTAGTCTGAACTTCACTAGTCTGTGGGGAAGTAGCAGTTTGTGAAGGATACAAGGTTTTAAAATTAATGATGTAGTTTCAAATATGACTAGTTTTCATTTGGGAGGTACAGATATTTTGCTTTCTGCAAAATCCTTTACTTCAGTGTGAATTTTTTATTTTTCAGGTGATTGATTCATCAGATGTTGTTGTTCAAGTTCTTGATGCTCGGGATCCCATAGGCACTCGCTCCCCTCATGTGGAATCCTACCTTAAAAAGGAGAAGCACTGGAAACATCTCATTTTTGTCCTGAACAAATGTGATCTCGTTCCTACTTGGGCCACTGTAAGCACAGTCCTGCCTATTATTCCATGGACCTTCTTTGTTCCTGTTGTAGCTATGCTGTAGCTCCATGCCAGTCCCCATGCTGGTCTGAAAGGGCGTACTGCAACTGGGGCACTGGGAGTTCTCTGCTTGCCTGCAGTAAAAGTAACTATTACCATGTAAATCTGTCCAAGTTTGGCCAAGTTGAGCAACACACACCAGCCACAAATTCCCTACTTCCTCTGTCTGGAGTTCAGTTCAGCTGTTGTCTCCAGAGTATGCTGAATGTTAGTCTGCCTAGGATCCATATCCACCCCAGCTGGTTTGATTTATGTCATTAAAATAATGAGTTTTAGCTAGCAGTGAAGGCGTTTTTGGGAAATTGTTTGTCTTTTATACAAACAATACTCAGTGCTTTTGGCTGTTGGGTTGGGGAAGTGCTTCAAAGGTTCTTCCCTAGCAATATTCAGTTGCAGTTGTGAGCCCAGTGCAGATGCTGTGTCCTCTCTGAGCACATAGTGTCACTCTCCAGCCCAGGGTCTCTAACCCAGTCCTCTTTGCCTCTCCAGAAGCGCTGGGTTGCTGTCCTTTCCCAGGAGTATCCAACACTCGCTTTCCATGCCAGCCTCACAAACCCATTTGGCAAAGGTGCTTTCATACAGCTCCTAAGGCAGTTTGGAAAGGTACAAAATACAGAACAATTTTGGGGATCTGTGGTTGGTTGGGGGGATTACTGTGTGGTCTTCTGCTTTGTTAGCATTTGGGGTTCAGGACTGCCGTGGTAATTCAGGAGGTAATTCCTTCACTCCGAGGTGTAAAAGGATGTGTTATTTCTCACCAGTTACACTCTGACAAGAAGCAGATCAGTGTAGGATTCATTGGTTATCCCAATGTTGGCAAGAGCTCAGTGATCAATACCCTGCGGTCCAAGAAGGTCTGCAGCGTCGCCCCCATTGCAGGGGAAACAAAGGTAGGAACATCCCTGTGTTAAAGATACAAATGTGGTCGAAGGCAGAATTCATGTGAAATCAGCCTAATGACCTTGTCAAGTTCTGCACTGACCTGCACAGGTTGTGTGACACTGAGGAGAGGCTAATGGACAGTCCCTGCTCTGAGGCACTGCTCTGGCAGCGTTCCCAAATTCCCACTCTGCTCTACTGCAGTGCTGTGATGGGAACGCTCAGCTGCCCTCGTTCCCTGTCTGCGCTCTCCTGATCCAAACACTGGGTCAGGCTCTGTTTCTCTGACTCTGGTCTTCAAAAATTAAACAAGGACTGTGTGGAAGGCACTGATGGGGAACTGCTGATGTCTTTCAGGTCTGGCAGTACATCACCTTGATGCGGCGGATTTTTCTCATTGACTGCCCCGGGGTGGTTTATCCATCAGGAGACTCGGAGACAGACATTGTGCTGAAGGGAGTGGTATGTGTCTGCACTGGATGCTGGAAAGCTTTCCTGTTGTCACTGTGATGGTCTCAGAGGGATGAGTGCACACTTCCAAGGGTTGATCCTCTACCATGTCTTTTCAGGTTCAAGTTGAAAAGATTAAGAGCCCTGAAGACCATATTGGTGCCGTGCTGGAAAGAGCCAAAGCAGAATACATCAAGAAGACATACAAAATTGATTCCTGGACGGATACAGAAGACTTCCTTGAAAAACTTGCTGCTAGGACTGGAAAACTGCTAAAGGTGCAACATCTTCCTGCATTTGCGGGCTGGAAGAGCATGTGGCCTGTTCTGAACATGGGACATGGGAATGTTTCTATTGCTTACAGGGCATGGGAGGGCTGTGTGCCCTGCAAACACAGACATAAATTGTTCCTGTGTTTTTTCAGGGCGGTGAGCCTGACTTGCAGACTGTGAGCAAGATGGTTCTCAATGACTGGCAGAGGGGCAGAATCCCTTTTTTTGTGAAGCCACCAAATGCAGAACCAGGTCAACCAGGTCCCCAGGTGAGAATGTGATGCTTGTGCCTCCTCTTCCCACATATTTGATTTTCCTAATGGTATTCACTGCTGCTTTTCCCAGAGTGCCATGAGACTTGGGCAGTGCATGTCCTGGGCTCTGCCCAAGCCTGGTCCTTCAGTGACACTTGAATTTGGTGAAGACCAGGTGCTCTTTACAGAGATGTCTGAGCCATTACTGACTACCAGAAATGTCAGTAATCACGTTGTCATCTTAGGCTTTTTCCGAAGAGACAAAATGGAAATGGTTCCTGAAGATGGTAGGACAGACTTTGGGGGATAATATATCCATGATGCTCTTCCTTGCAGCCTCCTGTGTTGGAAGCATCTGTGACATCCAGCCAAGATAGTACTGAGGAGAAAGTCTCTGAGTCAGTGGCATCAGGTGTGGGACCAGAAGAGGGTAACAACACAAACACCGAAATCAGGCAGCTCATGTCCCACGTTCGGCAGAACTTCGGCAGGATTAATGTGGCACCTCAGTTCTCAGAAGAAGACCTGGTTCCTGTGGATGTGCCAGGTTTTGATGACACAGACAATGATTCCTCTGGAGAGGAGAAGCAGGAGGAGGAGGAGGAAGAGGAGAATGAGCAACATCAGGATCCGGGAGAGGAGCAATTGCAGGTGGCTGCACCAGGTGCCCAGGAGAGCTCTAAAGCAGTTCTTAGGGCTTTGGAGGACAAGATTGCAAAATACAAAAAATTTCTGGATAAAGCCAAGGCCAAGAGATTCTCAGCAATAAGGTACCTGAATCTGTCCAATACACTGCAGGGGAAAAAAGGATTGATGAGGCTCTGCTGTAGTTTGACTCCATTCTTGACTTGCCAAAGTTCCCCTGTGCTGCCACACACAAGTTGCCACAGCTTATCTGGCTTAGCTATAAGGGCTGGAAATTTGGCCAAGTAGCAGTTTTGTTTTTGAAAGATTATTCCAAGAAGTGCTATTTACCAGCAAATTAAAAATGTTCTCACTTTTGGAAAGCTGCCTCTTAAACTATGGATTAAAATTACCATTTTCTTTGTACTCTGGGCAGCAATACTGTCCTTGGATCTCTCCTTGATGTTGGGTAATACCAAGGCTGGATATGCCTGGGTCTTTGTGCATGTGCAGAGAATCCTGGCCCATACAGCTGGCCCAGTTTTAGCAAAGCTCACTCACCAGCCTTGTGAGGACTGAGATTTCAAGGTTTGAGTGCTTCGTTTTCTCTCTCACATAGCGCATGGGCACAGCAACTCCAGTGACAAGGGTACTGCAATATTTTCGTGCAAAGACTGTGGCTTTGATGCTGACGGGGGACTGGGATCTGCTGGAGTCCAATGGCTTCTCAGAGGTGGTCACAGTTTGTGTAACAACAATCTTTTATTACTGGTTTTATCTTCTGTAGAATCCCTAAGGGACTGAGTGACAAAGTGTTTGCAAAATCCATGCAGAAGGCTGAAGAACCCAAAGAAATTGAAGACAGAGGTAAAACAAGATTAGTAGATGTTCTTAATCTACATTTGGAAATCCTATGAGCCAGAGAAAAAAGGGCGTTAAGGGGAGAAGCATCCACTGGATCCCGTGTGCAAGTTCTTTTCCCCTAAAACTACTGAAATCTCCCTTCAGCTGACCCGAGGGCTGCTGCTGAGCTGCTGTAGCCTTCCTATAGAACACTTGTGTGATGGGAGACATCCCTCTTAGTGAGGGAAGATACAGTCAGGGCAAGTGTTGAGTTCCAGCAGCCTGGGCTCTGGGCAGGCTGCAGCCAAAGCAGCTCCCCTTCGCTGGGGTGTTACACAGGAAGGAGTGGACGGGGTTTGGGATGTTATAAAAGCAGAGATACTTCAGGCTATAGGTTTTGCTATAGCTTCAGTTGCTGTAGTCAGTTTGAGTAAAGGCACAATTGGGTGGGAGACAGGACTGGAATTTTCCTGGACTTGAATGGGGCTGGAACAATCTGCTTCTTGAGAGCAGTTTTCACTGTAATAGCTGATGATTCTCTCGTGAGGAACATTCATGTTGTTTGGGTAGAAACTCTTAAATGCAGCCAAGGGAATATGTTGCTTGAGGAGTTGAGATGGTGACCTCAGTTCTTCAAACAAATGAGTGTTCTGGAAGATACCAAGTGTGTGATCTCTGCTGTTTGCAGGCAGCACAGAGAAGAAAAGAAAGAGGAAAGCAGAAGAGGAAGGTGATGGTGATGATGACCAGTTGGATAAACAGCCTTGTAAGAAACTCACATCCAAAGAAGTAAGTGTGATTTCCTATAGTACAACTGAGCAGGGAAATAAGCTGGCTTTTTTATCCTTGGATTGCCTGTTATCACTGAAGAGCTTTGAGACTTTGGGCATGAACAGAAGGGGAATGAAAACTGATTCTCTTATGAATATTCTGTCACAACTTCTGTTACACCCCTCTTACCTGACTCTGCACACCAGACTGCATCTTGTATCTTGCTGACTTCCTCTGTAAAGACTGAAGTGGAGCTTACTGTCAGAAGAGCCGGTGGGGGTGGGTTCCGTATAGAGTCATATTAGTAACATTTTGTTTGAAATTATTTATTTTACTTAAGGCATGTGGAATGCGAAGTGAACACCATTGGAGAGTTGCAGACACTGAGACTCTGGATGCTGGGGATTTGCTAATGTGTTTTGTGTTTGCAGAGGAGACGAGCCGAGAGGCAGCAGCGCTCCAAGAAAGTCGGAGTCCGGTATTATGAAACTCACAACGTGAAAAATAAGAATAAGAACAAGAAAAAAACTGGCTTGGAGGAACAAAGATCAAAGCACAAAAAATACAAACATAAGCAATAGCTGCTTATTCTATTAAATTTTACATAAAACAGCTCTAGTATGCGGTGGCTTTTTTTACTATAAAACTTGTGGTTCCTGTTCAAAGCCCAGTGTGACCGGTCTGTCCTGGCCCCAGGAGCAGCATCTCTCTTTGTTTCTGCATCATCTGAAAGTTCTTTTTGCAGTTGGAGCTGATGGTATTTCCACATCACCGTCCCAGGCCAGCAAACACTGCAGTAGCCAAGCAGCTATTCCAGTGTTGCTCAGTGGTGGGGTTTGGGTGGGTTTTTTTCTGGAAACTGGCTTTATGGGGTTTTTCACATGACTACAGGGAATTCTCTTTCCCATGTTCACTTGCTATGTAACCAGCTGCTTACACAGGTACCTCAAGCAGGGATTTCATTTGCTTCCATTGAGAAGTGAATCTATGACTGCCATCGTGCCCCTTCATTTCACTAGAAACGATCACACCCAGAGCTTTGGTGTTGCCTGTGCTCAGTTACTGCTGATGGTTCCAACAAGGGATTTTGATGTACAGTTGACACCAGCTTGCAGGTACTCAAGGAAATACCCCCAAGACACCTGTCCAAGAGTGAGCCGCCATTTCTTTCTTGGTGCATGTGACTTATATTTCTTGTAGACACTTTTATATATCTTCTACAACATTTTCAAATTAATAATGTCAGAAGTTAGCATTTAAAAATATTAGTTATTGCTTTGAAGGTCATTAGCACGTTACCAATAGGCAAGTCCCAGACAAGTTCACTGTTCAAAGAGCTGACTGCTGAGATGGCACTGAAAGAGGGAACAGTAATTAATGAAGTTCTTGAATTCCAACTCTTCAAGAGAGAAAGAACACAGTTACACTGCCTGCTGTTACTGGTAAGTGAAAACTCAAGATCGTTTTAGGAAGACAAATCTTTGTCACTAATTGCAAGCTTCTTGCTCTGACAGCTCTTCTGAGCCTGCCTTGAGGACAACAGAACAATTAATTCTTTGCTGCAACAATGCTTTCAAGTTGGGTCTGAAAAACAAATGAGACAGTGAGACAAATTAGATTCCCTAACATAAAAAATAAACCTGCAGTGCTATGAAGGGCTACATTTTCTGTTGCATGTTCACTGTGAGGAGCTGAGGGACGCTGCACTGCTGCCAGGAGAGCCAGGCCAGATTTGTTCCCCAGCCGTTCCATTCCTACATGTTTTATAAATTAGTTTGTCGTTCCTGGCATGCACACTTGTTGCATTCTGGGGGGAACAGAGCTGGCCTTGGCTCCGTACAATGAGAGACTCGGTTTAGAATGTGAAGCATCGAGGGGGAAATTAAATAAAAGCTGTTGAAACAGTGGTCTAAATTCTCCGATTTCAGGCTGGACTATGTGAGCTAAATTAAGTATTTGGCTCTCTAGCATTTGGAACACAAACTGACTCTGGGACAAGAGTAGCGGGGAACAGCAAGTTTTGTGATTACTGAGACAACTTGATGCCAGTTAGTGGATTGATGGGAGCAGCCACCACAGTAACCCACAGCAGTGGCACACAGCTGGTGAAGTACAGGTTCTTCAAGGAAGAAATGGATTCAGGGGCAACACATACATCTGATCCAAGATTTTGTGTCCTAAAACATTCCAAGACAGCCTGAAAATGTGGGTTAGAAAGTAGGATCTGCAGGAAAAGCAGCTTGCTCTAAGGGAAATATTTTTAGCTGTAGCCAGAAACATTTGATGTTGTTCAGGGTGACATTCTTTCCTTACTCAAAAGATGTGGGATTTTCCTTTTAAAAATGAAGTACAGAGCAGAAGCTCTGTTCTCCCCAAAGCCACATGCACAAATAATTATCCAGTCCCCGCACAGTTGTTCTTGGGTAATATTTAATGTTAAATGGTGTGTTGTGTTACTAGGGCTTTAATGGCTTTAATGAGAACTTTACCACTAGTATTTGGAATTCTGGATTTTTACTGACCTTCAGCTGCTGGTTTGTCCGTTTGAGGAACAGAACCTCTTCGCTGTGTTTCTTCTCTTCTATTTCTCGCCGTTCATTTTCTTGCCTTTCAATAGCCTCACATTTTGCTTTCTCTTCGCTCACTTGTTTTTCCAGCTCCCTGTTTTCCTCTTCCAGCTCTGCAATCTTTGAAAACAGTACGGATGTCTCAAGTTTTGTTGGCAAATAGTCAATTTGCAGTTAAGACAGGACAAAGGTGTGTGTAGTACAGTCTTTAAAGCTGTAGAACAAGCTTCAGAAGTGCAGCTAAGCCCAAGGACAGTGAGCTGAATATTTTGATGGTCTTTGCCGCCATCCCGTGGAAATGGAAACAATGGATTTAAGGATATAAAATTTGCTATCATGTTTTGTAGCACATGCAGAACGCTCACCCCATCTACCATGGGGTGAACAGCCCCACTCACCCTTTTCTCCATGTGGGCCTTGCCCTGCTCGGCCTGCAGTGCCTTGCGCACGCCGAAGGCTACGCTGCTCTCGTACAGCGCCTGGTAGGCAGACAGGGTCAGCTGCAGCTCGTCCCGGACCCGCAGCAGCAGCAGCCCCCGCTCTGCACAGCTCACCGTGGTCTGGCGGATCAGCTCGTCTGCAAATAAGAACAATAGCCTGTTCTTTGGGAGTGCTGGACACACACAGGGCCAGAGCTGCTCCTCTTACCCATTCCCTGCACCACACAACCAAGAATTTACTAGAATAGTAGTAATTGATTTGTTTTGTTACATTGCAGCTGTAGCATTAAGTGCAGCAGGTAAAAGCCGAGTGATGGTACAGCTCCTCAGGTAATGCCAGTGATGCTGATCCCCTAAAGCTGTAAAAGCAAACACTTAAAAATGTGTAATGACTTGTTGCAGTTATGGGGGAGCTTTCAGAGGATCCTGCTCTCCAACCTGGGGCCATCCCTCGCCTTTCAGAGACCAGCTCTCTGTCATTAGAGTGTGTAAGGTACACACGGGTTTAAGTTACTTTAAATAAACTGTTGGTTTAAGCGCAACTAAGAGGATAACTAAGAGGATTTTAAGCTGGTGTTCATGTGTAGGCATCTCCTGACAGCCTGTCCTTTGAGTGTCAGCTGTGTGAGGAGCACGAGCACCGCGGGCACTGACCAAAGCACTGCGTGTAGAGCTCCCTGCGCACGGGGCACAGCCCGGTCTCCCGCGCCTGCCGCTGCTGCAGCTGCCGGTCCAGCTGCTCCTGCAGCAGCACGACGTCCCGGCGGGTGCTGGGCGCGGTGGACACCTCCTGCACCCAGAGCTTCTGCGCCTCCTCCCACTCCCTGCCAGAGAAGCACCCGGTCGTTACCGGAGTCACCGGGCGCTCGCCCGGCGCTGCCGGCCCCGGCCCAGCCCCGCTCACCGCGGCGGCAGGATGGCGTTCAAGAGCTCCTGCGGCTGCTGCGTGGAGGGGATGCTCGCGGGGGTTCGCGGGGGGGTCCCCTTCAGGGGGTGACCCTGCGGGAACAGGAGAGGACAGCACCGTAGGAGCGGGCGGGGGACCGCGGTCCTCTCGGCCCCCGGCCCGCTCACCCCCAGCGGAGCGCGGTATCACCCTGCGTGCCCCCCGTCCCCGCTCACCCCCGCGGAGGCCCTCTCTCCCCGCCGGGACACCAGCGCGGGCGGGCAGTACCGCAGCAGCGAGTCCGGCGGCGCCGCCATGGCGGCCGCGGCCCTGTCACCATGGCGACCGCGCCGCCGCCACCGCGCGCTGCCCCGCGCAGGCGCAGCAACGCCCGCGCGGAAGCGCTCGCGGGCGGAAGTGCTCGCGGGCCGGAAGTGGCGGCACTTCCCGTCGGGACGGGCGCCATGGAGGCGGCGGCGGGGGAGCGGCGCCGGGAGCAGCGGCGGCGGCGGGAGGCGGCCGTGAAGGCCGAGCGGCGAAGCCCCCGGCGCAGCCCGTCGCCGCCGGGCGAGGAGCGGCGGGGCCCGGCAGGGCCGCGCGCTGGCAGCCGCGGCAGCAGGTAGGGAGGCCCGGCCGCTCTGGCCCCACGCTCGGCCCGGCCCCGCCGCTCACGCCTTCCCCTTGTTCCCCAGGTCACCCCGGCGGAGGAGCCGGTCCGGGCGGAGGAGCCGCTCCCCGCGAGGCAGGAGGAGCCGCAGCCACAGCCCGCACCACGGCGCCGTGAGGGTGAAGCAGGTAAATGGTGCTGTGAGTACAGAGGGGCCCTGCGGGCGCCGCAGCGGACGCAGTTCCCGGAGGCTCGGCCGTGCCGGGTACAGAAGGCGTCTCTTTACTTGTCCGTTCAGACTGGGCCCTGCATCGTGTCCCATGAGCAGAGGGAGGATCTGGGCAAGTCAGGAACTCCCGCCTCCCAGCTCAGGCTGTGCCACCAGTGACTGGAGCTCCTGTTTGAGCCCAGCCTGTGCCACAGCACAGGCGTCCCTGGGAGCTGTGTCCTTTGCCTGGAGCAGGTGACACTGCCTGTTTCTTGTGCTTTATTTGGTGTAAATTTTGGGAACCCAAGTAGTTTGGCACGGAAATCTGTTCCATGTTGTGTCAGATCTGCCCACACCTGTCCCAGTATGTGTTTTCCATGTGTAGGATTGGGATTTTCTGAAAGGCCGAGGTAGATCTGCTGCTCTTTCATTCTGATTGTCCTTTCCAGGAGCGAGATGATCACTGTCGCAGGGGGAATGAGGAGCGGAAGCAGAGACACCCATCAGAGCAGGAGCACCGGCGGGACAGGAGTGGTGACCGGGACAGGCACAGGGACCACTCAGACAGAAAGAAGAACCCCAGTGACAGGCTGGGAACTCGCGGCCATGAGCGGGACATGCAGAACCTGCGGGAGCAGCAGGCAGAGAGGGAGTTCTACAATGAGAGGAGGCGAGAGCACCGACAGGGCACTGAGG
This sequence comes from Corvus moneduloides, assembly GCF_009650955.1. Classification (NCBI taxonomy): domain Eukaryota; kingdom Metazoa; phylum Chordata; class Aves; order Passeriformes; family Corvidae; genus Corvus; species Corvus moneduloides. The sequence continues at coordinate 3,560,321 of NC_045498.1, forward strand.
GCAGCGGCGACCAGAACCCAGAGCTCCGGCAGTCTGAGAGCAAACCCAAAGAAAAAGCTGCTGTGAACAAGGAGAAGCCAAGCTTCGAGCTGTCTGGGGCCCTGCTGGAGGACACCAACACGTTCCGGGGGGTGGTGATCAAGTACAGCGAGCCCCCCGAGGCGCGCATCCCCAAGACGCGCTGGCGCCTGTACCCCTTCAAGAACGACGAGTTCCTGCCGGTGATGTACATCCACAGGCAGAGTGCGTACCTGCTGGGCCGGCACCGCCGCATAGCCGACATCCCCATCGACCACCCCTCCTGCTCCAAGCAGCACGCCGTCTTCCAGTACCGGTGAGTGGCTTGGGAACTTCGGAAGGAAAACAGCACACAAACCAAATGCGAGTTCACTGTCAGTAAAATAGAAATGGAATTTATGTGTGACTGCTGTGGATTATCCCAGCAGTGACCAAAAATATCTGAAATTCCTCTAATTTAGCCACAAGCAGAGAAATCATATAGCGGGGTTAGACAGAGAATGGGGTGTGAATCCAGGTTGGAATAACTTACCAGGTGTGATTGACAGTAAAAGCATTTCAAGAAGAGGTTTGTTGGTTTGTTCTCTCACAGTGAGGGCTGCTGTGCTCTGATGCAGAGGGGGCTCCTGTTGGTATTGGAGAATAGCCCAGCTCTCGTGGAGAACATCTGTCCCGGTGCAGGAGTTGCTATGTTACATCATCGGAGGTTTAGGGAATGATGCAGCCTCTCTCAGAACCTGCTCTGTCTCACACAGTTTCTTGTTGCTCTCATTGGGCTGTTCCGATCTCGGGATGGATGAGTGTTCACGGCACAAACCGACCTGCTCGCGGAGCACAATTTCTGTCTCACCTGCTTTTGGAGCACGTTTCCTGTCTCTCTGGTGGTTCAGCCAGTGTTTTTGTTTTCCAGGCTGGTGGAGTACACCCGAGCTGACGGCACCGTGGGCCGCAGGGTGAGGCCCTACATCATCGACCTGGGCTCGGGGAACGGCACCTTCCTCAACAACCAGCGCATCGAGCCCCAGCGCTACTATGAACTGAAGGAGAAGGACGTACTCAAGTTTGGGTTCAGCAGCAGAGAGTATGTCCTGCTCCATGAATCCTCAGATAAATCTGAGGCCAATGCAAAGGACGATGATGAAGATGAGGAGAAGGAGGAAGAGTCTGACAGTTAACGGATGAGGAAGACATTGGGGAGGGGCAGAGGAGAGAAACTCCTTGCAATTGAACAGGACTGGGATGTGAACACGGAGCATCGCAGCACTGATGCCTCTTGTTGCCTTAAAGTCCTTTCTCTGTTGCTGGTCTGTTCCCATAGTTTGTTTTGGGGGACTTTGCTCATTATTCATCTTTGATAGTTTTGCATATCAGGAAATACAGCTTTACTTTTATTTTATTTTTCCCCCAACAAGCCGAAGAGCACCTGGACGTGAAAGCTCTGGTGCTGGAAACCCTCCACAGATGTTGCCAGACTCTTCCAGCAAACCATGTCAAACACAGACAGCATCTGGAAAATTACTTTTATGACTTGTTTTGTTACAGCCCTTTGAAAATGCTACAGACTGAAAGGTTAGTTAAAGAGTACCTGATGCACATCTTGTTCAGTAGTTTGCCAAATTCTTCTGCCTGTTGGGAGGCCTGACAGGAGAATTTACCCAGATCACTGCTGAAATGGCAGAAACGTGGCAAAGACCCTCATGTATTTGTATGTTTTGGCTATTTAATTTGCCTCATGGTGATTGAGGGATGGGCATTTCAGTGGCATTCTGCCTGGAAATTACAAAGGAATGTGAAACAAGTTAAACAGTTCCTGGAATTTCAGGTGATGAGACTGTGACTGAGGGCTGAGGGCCCCCAGTTTCCTGTTCCCACACACGATGCTGAAACTGTTGTGGATGTGGAGTGTCTGGGTTGAATGCTGGAGCCATTATTTCTGACCCCACCCCAGGGTTTGTTTGTGTCACACAGAAACACCTTTGGTTGGGTGACGTGTTTTAACCAGAGTTTGCACTATTTAAGTTGTCTTTTTATAAAAACTTACCCAAGTCCCTTGTTTAACACAGTCTTCTCGCTGTAAAGAAATGAGTGTTTAGGGAGAGAAGCACCAGTCCCACTCACTGGGAGTTGCATAGTCTTTGGTGTCTCCTCCATGTTGCTTTATGTTAAATGTGTATGTCCCACACTTTACTGATTCACCTGGGTGTTTGTGGTCTCACCTGTTCGTCCCTGCTGTGTACGGACTGTACACAAACGGTGCTTGTTGTACACGTGGATGGTGTAAATATGGGGCATTGCTGTGGGATTTCAGACAGGTAGGATGGAGTTTGAGCAGGAGGAGCTCCTTTATATCTACTCCAAGGGTTTTTAAATAAACAATTTTTAAATTTAGCCCTGATTACTTTCAGTTGTACTATTTTTCTAGTGTCCTTTTTTTTTTTTTCCTTGGAAGAGATGAAGTTTCAGTACTTGTTTCTGTATTAAAGAAACCAAATAAGTTTAAAACGGCACGATTTGTGTACTGGAGAGGCTGTTAGCGCTGCAGGTTTGTATCATTCCCCTTGGCTGGGCCTTTCTCACCTGAGTGTGGCCAAGGTGGCTCATTCTGTGTCCCCTGATAGGGTTCACACAGGAATGTGAAGTGACATCATTGCTGTGCCGGCCCCCCGAGTGTCACTGCAGAGGATCAGAGTGACATGGGTCAATAGGATCATAGAAAGGTCTGGCTTGGAGGGACCTTAAAGACCCCAGATGATGCCATGAAGATTTTTTGCCTTTTCTTTTATACCCCTGTTATACCTTTTTACAACTTCTGTATTCTTAGTGCTTTTTGCCTACATTCTTGGACTTGTTTGTCAAGCTGAGAGACTCAACATTTTAGAAGCTTCGTAGCCAGGGATCAGTGTGTCACAGACCCCAAGGTCCTCTCCAGAACACATTCTGTAAACCAAGATAGAACCATCCAGGGGAAGGCTCCTTGGGGAGGGGGGCTCAGTCGAGTCTCTCCTTGAGGAATCTTTGATAGATCTGCTAATTAGTAAAACCTATGATGTTATACCTGATCTTTGAGGGAGACTCGGTGGGGTGCGTTTCGGTGCATATGACCTGGACATGTGCACCTAAGGATCCTTAAAATAAATACCAAGGTAAAATCCCTTTTCCCCTTCTAACCGTGTATGATTCTTGATTTTAAGACCAGGAAAAGGCACCCCAGAGTCCCAGAATCTCTAATTTATTACGGCTCGTGCGTTACTCCGTGCTGCCACCCCCCGCCCCTCCCGCCTCGCCGCTGCCCCCAGTGGCCGCTGCCGGCATCGCCCCGCCCCGCCCCGCGCAGGCCGCGCCGCCATGGCCGCGCTCCACGCCAAGGCCGGGGGGCCCCCGCAGATCCCGGACACCCGCCGGGAGCTCGCCGAGCTGGTGAAACGCAAACAGGAGCTGGCGGTGAGCGCCGGGGAGGGGGTCGGTGTGGGCTAGGTGGCGGCGGGCCGGCTGGGGAAGCGGCGGGGCCGGAGCGGCGCGGCCGGGCCTGCTCCATGCGCGGCGGTGTTCCCGGCAGGAGACGCTGGCAAACCTGGAGCGGCAGATCTACGCCTTCGAGGGCAGCTACCTGGAGGACACGCAGATGTACGGGAACATCATCCGCGGCTGGGATCGGTATCTCACCAACCAGAAGTGAGTGGCGGAGGCGCTGCCCACCTGCCCAGCGCACCCCCCCCCCCCCCGCCCCCGGCCCCGCCATCGCGCCTCTCTCTGTTTCAGGAACTCCAACAGCAAAAACGACCGGAGGAACCGCAAGTTCAAGGAGGCCGAGAGGCTCTTCAGCAAGTCCTCGGTCACCTCAGCAGCGGTGAGTGCCGGGATGGGTGCTGGTGGGATGAGCAGATGCCTCTGTCCCCATAACCGTCCCTGTGCCCACCCCTCTCCTCATCCCTGTCCCCATCCCTTTCTCCATTCCCATCCCTTTCCTTGTCCCCGTTCCTGTTCCTTCCCCATCCCATCCTCATTCCTGTTCCTGGGTGCCCCAGTCCTGCCATGATCACCTGCAGAACACCTTCCCCATTTGAAGTGCCGTACCTGCACTGGCTCCCTGACCTGAGCATCCCCATCCCACCCTGCAGCCTCTTCCAAAGCCCCTTTTGCGGGTGCCTGGGGGGTGGGAGGACGCCTGTCACTGGCGTCTCTGCCGTCCCCTGGCTTTGTCTCTGCTGCAGACCCCCGGTGCCACGTGGGGCCACGGGCACTTCAGAGGGACTGTGTGTCTGTGTGATCCGGGCTCTGTGCTTTGAGCATTGGGAGGTGAATCCCTGCCTGGCTTGACATCCCGTTTGGTTTTCCAGGCTGTCAGTGCATTAGCTGGAGTCCAGGACCAGCTCATTGAGAAGCGTAAGTCTTTTTGTCATTGTTCTGTGAATTTGGGAAGAATTACACTCTCCCCACCGTTCAGCCCTGTCTCAGCCTTACAGATCTGGGCTGGACTTGGGCTCCCATTCCCAGGCCCTGTGTCTGCTGCCCTCAGGCTGCTCCTGGCTGTTGACTTGCCAAGTTCCTTCCACGCTCAGCAGGGGTTTGTTGTGTGTAAAAGGGATTGAAAATTGGTTTTGTGCTCTTTGGAGGAAGAGGCCAGACGAGCTGAAGCACTGCGTCGCTGTAGATGTGTCAGTCACAGGAGATGTGGGGAGGGACCACTCAACTCCAGGATATTTAAAAACATTTTTGTGATGAGCACCAAATAGGATGTGGTTCCAGAGAGCCTCAGTGCTGAGGAGCAGCTTCCTGTCCATCCTGCAGAATTGTTTCCCAGGTTCTGTGATTCACCTCCTGGTGTTGCAGGGCTCAGGTGTCTCTGCTGCTGTTCTGGGATTGTTTCTCCCACTCAGGGCTGTGCCAGGGCAGCTGGGAGTTCACCCTGGTGCTCACCTGGGTCTGTCCTGCTCTAGGGGAGCCGGGCAGTGGCACAGAGAGTGACACTTCTCCAGACTTCCACAACCAGGAGAATGAGCCCAACCAGGAGGATGCTGAAGAGCTAGATGGCTCCGTGCAGGGTGTGAAGCCCCAGAAAGCTGCTTCCTCCACTTCCTCTGGGAGCCACCACAGCAGCCACAAAAAGCGAAAGAACAAAAACAGACACAGGTCAGTGGGACCAGCAGCCTCCTTGCCACACCTGGACAGTTGGCTGGGGCTGGATTGAATTTATTGTCTGAGGGGAACCAGTAACATGCGGGAATAATGGGCAGCTGGGGTCAGTTGTTTGGGTGGTTTTCCTGGTTTTGGAAGAAGAGGGGAAAGTGCTGAGGAAGTTAAACAAGCAGCACAGGGTGCTCGCTCCAGCTGTGGCACAGCTGTGCTTCTGGGCAGCTTCTTCAGCTCTCCCGTGTCCCCAGGATAAAGCTTATTCCTTCCAGCAGGTCCTGACCTCCTGAGCTTGCTGCTTGGTTTCTGCAGAGCCCAGTAGGACAGGAATGTTAGTGCTTTCTTTGAAGGAGGGTGGAAAGCAAATGGGAATGTTTCTGGGGTTTTGGACACTCCCAGTATCTGGATTTCCACTGCAGCCCCTTCCAGCTCTCACATCTCAGCCGAGTCTCAGTACTGGCATAGAGGAGTTGCTGTGTCACCTTCACTTCAGAGTGTTTGTTATTAAACTGACCTGAAATTCATGTGAAACAGATTCCTTGAACTCTTTTCTGATTGGATTTACTTGTCCAGTTCTGCCCCTAAGGTGTAATAAGGGCAATGAGCTGGTCCCTGTGCCCTCAGCCCAGGCTGCCAGCAGTGACAGTGCCTGTGAGTCAGGCCACGAGGGGCAAAACCATGGAGAGGAGACACTGCAGAGCTGCACCTCTCTGGAAGGATTGCTGAAGCTGAGGCCTAAGGATTTAATAGAAGTAATGGAGTTTTTAAAACTCCGGAGCGTCTGTGCTGGCTCTGAACTGTTAGCTCTGGCTAGGGATGGGCTTTCCTCTTTAAGGGACCTGCCACGCAATTAGAGAAAGGGTTTAAAGTGGTAAAAGTTTACAAGGTGGGGGTGGGGACAGCTGGGGTGGGGACACGAGGTAGGTACAATGCTTGAAAAATGCTTAACTCCTTTTTTTGCCTTTACTAAGTGTTGAGTCATTAGCATGTCTTTAATTCTTAGGTCAGAATTTCCTTCCTACAGCAGCCTGAATTGGGCAAATGTCTGAAAGGACTGGATGTCCCTTTGGTTCCTCATGAGCTGGGAATCCAAAGAAGTTCAAATCTCTTTTTTTGCCTGTAGATATTTGGAAGAAGTTCAGGAATAACACAAGAAACTACATCCGTGAACAAGTCCAGAGAAACAACCTGTAAAACTGAAGTACAGCTTAAGAAAACTGCCATTTCAAACAAATTATAAAATACTCTCTCAGGCGCTTCCCTGGACAAAGCATGGGCAACAACATGGTGGGGTGCAGGGCAGGTGCTGGAACTGACATAAATCCTTTTGCTCCGGTCCATTACCCGGACTTTAGGGACAGGAGCTGGGGGGAAGCTGCCCCCCAGCAGGTTCTGTGGCTCTGGGTTCCTTCACATCCCCCTCTGCAGCTGTGGTGGCTGCTGCCAGGCCGGGCTGTTGGACAGAGGAGCCCTGCCCTGCTCACCTGTAGCAGCTCCTGTGTTCCCAGGCCCTGTCAAGACACTCCGAGGGGCTCGGTGAGGCAGGAACTGACTGTTTGTAATGCTTAGCAAGGCCAGATAGATAATTAAAAAAGATAAAAAGATAATTAAATTTGTCTGTAATAAAAGCTCTGTTAAAATTGTGATTGCTGTTACTGACTATCCCCTAAATTTTGGCAGATAAGACCAAACAATTTTCAAGTATATGTAGGCTAAAAAGCCCCAGCAACAACCCAGTACCTGATCATGCAGCGAGGGTGTTCCAGGCCCCACAGCCCCGCAGGTGCTCCAGCCAGACCTGTGGGTCTGTCCCCTGAGGTGTCTGGCATGAAAAAGAGAAAAATAAAAAGAAATATTGGCTTTTCTCTTTATTCAGAAGCTCTTCCGTTTGCCAGCACAACTCTGGGTTTCACTGCCCTGTTCCTGGAGAACCGTGAGGTGCTGGGAAAGGCCCCTGCAGGAGCACGGCCTCTCTGGGGTTCCCGTGTGGGGAACTGGGTCAGCATGGGGACGTTTGGCTTCAGGAGCACACAGGGCCTCACGTGTGGGCTACAGAGGCTGTGCTGTCCCCCTGCTCCCTCCCACACCACAGGAAGGCCAGGGTGGATATTTTCAGTGTGCTCAGCTGTTTTCACGGCTAACAAGTGTTTGAGGGAATCCAGTGCTGTTTCCTCTTAGCAGTGCAGTCCTGGAATGGGATTCCGTGATCAATCCTTCCTGGCCAGTGTCAGCTGTGAACAGAGCCGTGTCTGGAGGCCATACTGTGGCACTTGTATGAGGGGGTGGGACAGTCACCAAATTGCTCAGCTCTGGCCAAATGTCCCTGGGCTGCCATTGCCGGGGACAGCAGCGCTGGGGGCGTGCAGGGAACAGCCCAGGGCGGGGTTGGGCACCAAGTTCTGTGTCACCTCTGCCTGAGCCAGCCTTGCCTTGCCCTGGCAGCCCAGCCACCTCCCCAAATCCCCTGCTTCCTGACCCCTCACTTTGGTTTTGCAAGCCCTCGGGTTCCTCTCCTGCCCCTGAGCTCTGCCCTCTCTGGGTCTGGCAGCTGCCCCTCTTTCAGCTCCTAAAATCCCCTGTGTAAGCCAAACCCACCTCTCTGCTAACACCTCTTGTTCCCAGAAATCCAGTGGGGAGGGGGACATTATATCGCCAACCCGGAGTGCTTTTTGTGCCCAGCCCTGGTTAAGATATCTAAAGAACTTGATGATGTTTGAACACTGGCTTTATTATTTATTTAATTTTATTTTTTAGCAATCTCGCTAGGGTGGCTAATCAACTAATTGATTTAATTCATTAGTATATTAATTTCTATTGCTTTCTTCCTTTCAAATGCTGCCCCTCAGCCCGTCTGGCATGTTTGATTATGACTTTGAGTAAGTTTGACTTGAATTAGTACTTGTGCTGTGTTGTTAGTGTGTAGACACTGATGTGCCTTTTGAGACCTCGCTAACCCCTAGTTTATCTGTTTAATTGTAGGTATGTATATTAGGTTAGGCTGGGAAGTTTTTTTTAAAAACAGAAAAGCGTGATGGAGGTAACATTTTATTTAATAACTTCAGCAAATTATAAATTAACTTCACTCTTCTTTACCTTTCTGTTTCATATTTAAATAGATAAAACTTTTTAACTTTAAAACTTAGTTTTAGAACTGATTCTTTTGGCTTTGCTGCTTAAGGAGATTAGTATAGACTTGGATATTTCCTTCTGGAAAAATGTACTAAACTCAATACCTTTGGCTCATATAATCCCTGTTATCCTAACTCCTCTCTCTATCCAAGTAAATAACTCTCACAATATGTCTGGATAATTACCTGTGGCATAGTCACACCTCTGGCAGATTAAATTAACATAGAGCATGCCTAGTTCCCTTTGCTCACCTAAGTGCCCTGTGATTGATTGTGCCCCTTGATTAACTCTGTCTGGGAGTGGCTGGAATCTGCTTTTTGGCAAATAATAACTCCACTCTCCTCTGCTGCTCTCGTGCCCAGTAACCCTGGGACAGTGCCCTGGCTCAGCCAGTTGGAAATGGATGGATTAACCATAGTCTCTGTCGTAGCTGTGCCCTGTGAAGTAGCTCCGGTGTTGGGTCAGGTATTGACATGGACGTTTCTCTTGTCTTTCCAACCACAGGATTGATCTCAAGTTAAACAAAAAGCCAAGAGCTGTAAGTATCCGTGCTCTGTGTTTTCATTGCTCACCGGAGGGGCTGGCTGACACCCAAGCTTAAAAAAACCCTCCTGCTGCTGTCATTTAAGTTCTTACTGTCATGGTTGAGGAGTGTCACAGTGTGAGATCAGCACTGTCTCCTGGCTGTAACAGCAGCTGAGGCCAGGTGGGCTGTTCTGAGCCCGGGTCACAGATAACTCCTGTGTGCTTCTCATGGAAAAAGCTGCTTTGCATCCTGTTATCTTGTCATGATCTGGAGCATCAAATCTGGTTTGAGTTGATACTCAAGGTTGGAAGGGTCCCTCCTTTTCAATGTTTATCTGCAAGTAAAAGATCTGTTTTGCCTGCAACTAGTGGTGTGTGAGATGAGAGAGGACTGAGACCCCCAGCTCCGAGAGCAGAATTGGAGGTGGGAAGGTGTTAACGTGCCTGTGCTGTCCTTTCTCTGCAGGACTACTAGAGCCATCAGTGCTGATGCTCCTGCGATTTAGGTCTGTGACTCCCCACTGAGAAGCTCTGAAGCAGGATGGCAGCTGCAGCAGGAGTGACTCACTCTAAGGGACTTGGATGGGGGGAGGAAATCCTGGACCATGTACTTTGC